>NC_132911.1:42695314-43026564 GCF_047675955.1 Chlorocebus sabaeus | reverse complement strand
AAATTATGCTGCTATAAAGACACATGCACACGTATGTTTATTGCGGCACTATTCATAATAGCAAAGACTTGGAATCAACCCAAATGTCCATCAGTGACAGACTGGATTAAGAAAACGTGGCACATATACACCATGGAATACTATGCAGCCATAAAAAAAGGATGAGTTTGTGTCCTTTGTAGGGACATGGATGCAGCTGGAAACCATCATTCTTAGCAAACTATCACAAGAACAGAAAACCAAACACCACATGTTCTCACTCATAGGTGGGAACTGAACAATGAGATCACTTGGACTCGGGAAGGGGAACATCACACACCGGGGCCTATCATGGGGAGGGGGGAGGGGGGAGGGATTGCATTGGGAGTTATACCTGATGTAAATGACGAGTTGATGGGTGCTGACGAGTTGATGGGTGCAGCACACCAACATGGCACAAGTATACATATGTAACAAACCTGCACGTTATGCACATGTACCCTAGAACTTAAAGTATTATAATAATAATAATAATAATAATAAATGCTTACAATATATCTTTTTTAAAAAATTAAGTCTGGCATTCATAAAGATGTTATAACACATGTTAAAATATTTGATTTAACTTACGAGAGATATTAGCAGATACGATAACCAGTAGAAAAAAAGAATCCAACAAACAGCTAGAGGAATATTAACCAGGAGTATTTAAATGAGTATGTAAATGGGAAGAAAGCTCATTTCCTTACTATGTGAGAGGAGAGAAAATTGACCCTGGACTGGACAAGGCATTGTGCGTGTCTATCAGTGACCTAAAACTTACAAAGGGTTGCAAAAATACTCACATAGAGTGCAGGCTAGAGTCAGATAACCTGGTGTGGTATCTTCTAAACAGGGTAAAGTTTTCCACTGAAGAACATATTTTTTTCTTTCTCCTTTTTTCTTTTCTCTTTTTTTTTCTTTTTTTTTCTTTTTTTTTTTTTTTTTTTTGAGATAGAGTCTCACTCTGTCACCCAGGCTAGAGGGCAATGGTGCAATCTCAGCTCACCGCAACCTCTACCTGCTGGACTCAAGCAATCCTCCCACCTCAGCCTCCCAAGTAACTGTGACCATAAGCGATGCCACCGCACCCAGCTAATTTTTTGTATTTTTGCTAGAGATGGGTTTTTGTCATGTTCCCCAGGCTGGTCTCAAACTCCTGAGCTCAAGTGATCCACCTGCCTCAGCCTCCCGATGCATTGGGATTACAGGCATGAGCCACCACCACCAGCCAGAGCGCATTTCTTTCTATAATAAATAGTCAAATGAAAAGTTAGGTTTGGTCACTAGGGCAACAAGGTCCTAACATGGTCACTTCTAGGCCAAGTGTACACCAATGGCATCCCAGTGAGGGGCTGGCCCACAGGAACACAGCAGTGGAACTGAGCACTGGCATCTTGAATGGCCCAGGCCAGGGGCAGGATCAAGCCGGGCCAATCGGAGCAAAGCTCCCTGTCTTCATCCTTTTTGTGTTGCTGTCACACAACCTAAGAATGGATAATCTATAAAGAAAAGAGGTTTATTTAGCTCAGGGTTCTGCAGGCTGTGAACTGTAAGAGGCATGGGGCTGGCATCTGCTCCGCTTCTAGAGAGGGCCTCATGCTGCCTCCACTCATGGTGGAGAGTGGGAGGGGAGTGGGTGTGTGCAAAGAGATCACATGGCAAGAGGGGAATCAAGAGAGAAACCAAGGGAGCCAGACTCTTTCTAACATGTGCCCTTGCAGAAAATAATGAGAGTGAGAACTCACCCCCGGAAGAGGGCAGTCTTTATGAGGGTCCACACCCATGACCTAAAATCCCCCACTAGGCTCCATCTCCCAACCCTGCCACATTGGCATCAAATTTCACATGAGATTTTTTATTTTTGTTTTTCTGAGAGGGAGTCTCGCTCTGTCGCCCAGGCTGGAATGCAGTGGCGTGATCTTGGCTCACTGCAACCTCCACCTCGCGGGTTCAAGCGATTCTCCTGCCTCAACCTCCCAAGTAGCTGGGACTACAGGTGTGCAACACCACCCCGGGCTAATTTTTGTATTTTTAGTAGAGATGGGGTTTTGCCATGTTGTCCAGGCTGGTGTCAAACTCCTGACCTCAAGTAATCCCCCCACCTCAGTCTCCGAAAGTGCTGCAATTATAGGTGTGAGCCACTGCACCCAGCTCAACATGAATTTTGTTGGGGACAAATCACATCCAAGCCACACCATTCACTAAATCTCGTGTCTAGAAAAAGGAGACTTTTAGAGCTCCTATAGGCTTAGGAAGCTGCCTGGCACCCTCAGCAGGAGCAGAGCTGCCATTCCCCCGAACCCTGTGGACCCCTCCTGTGGGAGATCCCCTGTGGCCAGTGGCTTGGCCCATGAGCACCTGATTTCCTCACTGCCACTGTTGAGGATCTGATGGCTGATACCCTGGTGGGTAATGAAGCCCACAACAGCCACAAAAGGTGCAACTATATTGTAATATAATATAAAGTGTATATATAAAAATTATACATAATAGGCATTACAGAGTGTAGGCACATATATATATAAATATTCTGGCCAAAGACATGTATTCAAGTGGTTACTAGTTATTAAATATTCATGATCAGACTTATTTATAAATACATTTTATTACAAACACAATTACCCATCTCAGATAAAACACCTAATCTGTCTAATGATTACACACTTTACAGAGCTTCATAGAGTTATCAGTGGCTGAATAAATGCTTTTTGAGGTAAAATATATTCCACATAAAGTCTTATCCAAGAGATAGACTCAAAACCCTTGTAAGTCTTTTTTTTTTTTTTTTTTTTTTTTTGAGATGGAGTTTCAATCTTTCGCCCAGGCAGAAGTGAAGTGGTACAATCTCCGCTCACTGCACCCTCCAGCCCCCAGGTTCAAATGATTCTCCTGCCTCAGCCTCCTGAGTAGCTGGGATTACAGGCACCCACCACCACATCTGGCTAATTTTTGTATTTTTAGTAGAGACAGGGTTTCACCACGTTGGCCAGGCTGGTCTCGAACTCCTGATCTCAGGTGATCCGCCTGCCTCGGCCTCCCAAAGTGCTGGAATTACAGGTGTGAGCCACCATGCCCGGCCTGAACCCATGTAAGCCTTGCAAGCACTTTCATGGACTGCATTAAGTTAAAAATGGGTGTCTCCCTCCTTCCCAGTGAAGTAAAAAAAAAAGTTAAAAATTGGTGTCCCATCAAATGTAACAATCTTAACCTCATTCTCATGAGTAGCAACATTTGAGGTTTTCTCCTGTTCATCAAAAGCTCAAACGACACGCTCTGCTACCTGTGGCCTTTTCATAAAGAGCTGGCAAGAGGCTGCCTAACTCACCTGAAGTACAATCAGATGTACTGTCTTTGAGACATCAGTTTACCACTTACCAGCCATGCAATCCTATCTATTTATGTATTCCATCTAAGTGGCAGTTTCCTCATATAAAATAAGGATAATGAGTTCCTCCATTGTTGAGTTAGCCCAAAGAATAAGTCACTTGGAGCCTATAACCTGCTGTTGGCACAGGGCTTGGCACAGTGTGCCTTGAGTAAACAGTGCATCTGTCTGCTGTATACTCCAGATTCTCACGTGTGCCTCCCAAAGATGCACCTGGGCTGGGTCCTCATGTAATTCCTGGATTATTGCGTCCCAGGCTACAAAACCACACCCTACTCAGCTTTGTAGAGCACCAATCAGAGGAGGAGGATGGAGCTGGGAGAGTGAAGTGCAATCCACGCTGGTTTCCTCTCTTCCCCACTGCCTGGTGACCCATACACTCCACCTCTTCCCACCATCAGTCAAGGCAGCAGGACCTGGCTTGGTTTTGCCTGCTTTGCAAAGACAACCTAAGAATGAGATAAATACTACTGGGATTGTGCTTAGAATTCACTGAATATGTGCTTCTATAATACAAAAGCCTTCATTGTCACATAATGTTCATTAATACCCATACTTAGAGAACTTTCATTGGTCATATGTCACCCAAACAAATTTTGGATTTACTATAGAAAGCCATGAAGCACCCTAAGCATTAGCTCAGTAAGCACAGACCATGGTGATTCATACCTGTCTGAGTCAGGGGCTGACATAAGATTGCACCATCCCCTGTGCAGGGATGTGGGGGCACAAGGGGCCAGAAGGGGCTGGGGTGGGGAGAGGGTTTCGGTGGTGGGATTTTTCTCTAAGGGTTGTGCTGCCTTCTCCCCTGTGGGCATCCCAGCTTTTGGAGAGCACCCAGGATCTGGAACTTACTCCTTTCTGCCTGTTTGCCACCACTCTAGACCCTACAGTCCTCTGCATTTCCACCTACCCTGCACCTAGAGCTCCCCGCACACCCCAGGGGACCACAAAGGATGGTTAACTGGGCACCTGTCTCCAAAGAGTTACTCTCCTCTCTCAAATACCTGTTCATACTTGGCTTAATCTTTCAAGATACATTTTATGACCTATAGCAGCAGTATATTCACTTTATTATAAGTAGGAATTAGGAATATAAATGCAAAAAAAATTTAAAATGTCACATTTTCTCTTCCCATTCTACAGAATAGAATTTTTTTGCTCCATTACATAGGAGTTCGCACTTCCCTGCCTCCCTGTGAGATGCCATGCACCTGTTGCAGCTGCCAGCAGTTGTTGCCCCATGACCATTCCCCTGCTCTACCCCTTACCCCAACACACTCCCTCTTCCCTTCCCAAAGGAACCCAGTCTTGTGCAGGGGGTTGCCTTCCTCCACACAGCCACAGGCTCGGACACTTCCCTGTCCCTGCTGGTCTTGGGACAAGCAAGGCGCTTCTAGCGGATGGGACAGGAAAGGAGGCTGCTGAGAGGCTTCTGGGAAGCATTTCCTGTTGAAGGGGATTATGGCACACCCTTCGTGGGAGGAGAGGGGATGCCTGGTGTCCAGCACCTGGGCCAGCGGCAGCTGCCTCCACTAGCTGACAGCAAGCTTGGGCTGGGTCTTGCCTCCCGTGGGACTTAGAGAAGCTCCCCTGTAGGCCAGCTGACTCCAGAGTTCCTTCCTTACAGCTCAAGCCACCCAAGTTGATGTAACCCACAGTTTGAGAAACACTTCTAGAAAACTCACCTGGAGAGGCCCAGCTCAGCTTTCCCTGCTGAACTTTGGGATGACACAGCTGGGACCATCCACAGTGACTCACTGCAAGAAAAGGGTGGCAGGAGGAGGAATAACGACTGTCCCCACACAGCCTCATGAACATTTCATGGGCACCCCAGATACATGCTCATCTTACCAGCACTTTAATATTTACTTTAAAAATCCACATCACTTTGCTTTAAAAATGTTTATTTAGCGCCTGCAATGTACAAGGCACTGTGTTTGGCGCCATGAGGAATACAGAAACCAACAAGGCATGATTCTTGCCTTAGGAAGCTCAAAGTCTAGCGTGGGAAATTAGAAATTGCACATGCACACAGGTAACTGTCACACCAGGCAGGAAGCACTAAATTTTGAGATTGATACCAACATTACAAGAACCCAGAGGAAGAAAACACTATTTGGGGATGAGAATGAGATTAGAGAAGGTCCCTTAGAAGTAGGGGGTTTAAACATGACAGATCAAATGTAGATAGGAAAAAATTCAGAGGAAAATGTAATCAGGGAAGGCTCTAATTGAAACCAGAAGCAGGAGGTACTTCTGTGATATGATGGAGGCAGAAGAAGCCCACTGGGTTGGATTCAGAGGGGGGGGGGGAGGGGCAGGAGGGAGTAGAGTGGGAGGGGAGGCTGGAAAGATGCATGGGGATCAAGACGGGAAGGTGAGTATGTGAGTATGTGTGCCAGGCAATGGCGTTTCCGTTTCAATGGAGGTTTCTCAGAGAGGTGATCTGGCTGGAGAAAGCTTAATCTGGTGGCAGTGGCTTTAAGAATGGGGGAATAAGGGAAGGAGGCCGGTTTGAAAATGGTAACAAGGGTCTGGACTCGAGTGATGTGGCAGTGACCATGAGAACAGAGCAGTTGCAGGTAGAAGATGGAGACAGAACTGGGGAGATCCGGTGGAGGTGAGGCAGGCAGAAAGATGATGGCAGGTTTGTACCTAGAGACGCATGATCCATTCACAAAGCCAGGGAAACCTAAACAGGAAACACTCCGAATTTGAGGAGAGGAGGGTAGGGCTGAGTCTGAGACATGGGCTGGCCTCCAGGTGGAGGGGTCAAGCAGGCAGGTACAAGCTGGATGAGAATTCAGGGCAGAGGGCAGAGCTGGAAACAGACCAAAAGCTGCCATGCAGTGGCGAGGCTGGAAGCAGTGGCACAGGCCGAGGGCTGTCTCGCTGGAGAAGGGTGGGTACAGCACAACCCTGTGGCCACGTTTTCCTCACATAGGAAATTCCCACAGAACACTGAGAAGGGTGACGATGCCTCCCATGAACAGTGCCGTGTGTCTCTGCGTCCCCGATTTCACACCTAAGAAACAATGTCTTCAGCTGTGTGATGACAAGTAGGAACACTGCCTCCATTGTGGAGGGTCATCTTGAAAAGACTTACTCCAATGAGAGTTTTTAAATTTTTCATTATTATTTATTTTGAAGAGTTTTCTGTAATGAAACTGTTTCTTCTGAAGATTTCAGAAAAGCTTTCCATGTCTGTCACCTCACCATGTCTAAGAGGTGGAAGGGAACTGAAAGTCACCTTCCCGCTCATTTCACAAGTGAGGAAGCCAAGGCCCAGGTGGGCCAAGGGTCTTGCCCAGCATCTCACCCAGCAGGGATGGCTCAGCTGGACCCATGAGCAAGGACAGTGCCTGCCCTCCCCAAGTCACTCCCCTGGGCAGTGGCTGCCATCCAGATGCACAGAGAGATGGGGAGGAAGGAAGATGATGGACAGACAGACAGATACATAGGCAAGAGGGAATGGGAATAACACATAGATATTTTAACTTTTCGAGAGAGGAAAAGGAAAAAATGGCTTGTGATAGACATTTTTTGGACCCACCAAAGCCTTGCATATCTGAAAAGAAAATTACTTTGGCTTTCTGGAAACATTAAACTGCATTTAATCAAAAAAACAGACTAAATTATGACACATCACATCCAGTAAGCTTCATAGCAGCCGCAGTAGGAGTGATGGCATTTCATGTTGGTGTCCGCATAAGCGTGGAAAGGAAGTTTGCAGGGAAATAAGGTCAGCAAGAACCAGACCCCAGATTGTTTCACCCAACACAGAAGAAAAACACCCATGGCAATTCCCTTTTGGAAAGTTAAAGCTGATCTCCTTGGAATGAAGTTCCAAATACATCCATTTCCACAGAAGATGGAGGAAAAAAGACAATTATATTTCAAATCTGTAAGTCACAAATAGACAGGCAGAATTCTGGCGAGCCGTGTCACAGTTAACCAGTTTGAGGACACCAGCATCTTCCCCCAGAGTCTGTAAACACACAGCTAGTCAATTTCCTAATGAATGCTTCCCTTTAATGAAGGCTGCTTCAGTCCACCCTGCAGGCCTGCTAGAGTCTTCCAGCAGCACATCTCAGTGGCAACCATCAGATTTTCCAAAAAATCTTCTTTCTATAGAGGATGTAGGCAATGAGCACCCAGAGGGCAGTGGCAACGAGGTTCTGAGTCAGGTGCTCCTTGTGGGACTGGTTGTCCTTCAGCTTCCACTGAAAGGGGAAGTAGTTCTCAAACACCTCGTGGCCGACGTACACCAGAATAGAATTCATTCCTTAAGGAGAGAGACATACAGAAGATCATGTTTCTCACAGATGAGTCATATCTGACCTTCTATTTAATTCTTGAAACCAGTTCAATGAGAAAACAAAAAGTGTGCACTTCCATTGCTGGCTACTGCCAAAAATAAGTAATGCATATCTTAGGTATTTAAGTATAAACCATATAAAAAATTATTGAAAGGCCTGGTGCAGTGGCTCACGCCTATAATCCCAGCACTTTGGGAGGCCAAAGTGGGTGGATTGCTTAAGGCCAGGAATTCGAGACCAGCCTGGCCAACATGGTGAAACCCCGTCTCTACTAAAAATACAAAATTGGCTGGGTGTGGTGGGGTGTGCCTGTAATCCCAGCTTCTTGGGAGGCTGAGGCCCAAGAATCACTTGAACCTGGGAGGCGGAGGTTGCAGTGAGCCTAAGTCACACCACTGCACTCCAGCCTGGGCAACAGAGCAAGACTCTGTCTCAAAAAAATAAAAAGGATATTAGAAAATATTCCTTTTATAACAGCGTAATTCTTGAATACTAAATCTCAAAGGAAAGCTAAAATTGTTGTTATAACTTATATTTTCTAGGCAGAAAATCTGCCTAGAAATGTAACTATTCCTCGAATCAAACAGCTGAAATGAGGCATTGAAATGATCTGGTGTGTTTCTAAGTCTTTGGGTGGAACTGCATCCAAATCATTCCATTTATCCCTTGATATCACCTCTTGGTATTTCTTCTAATGCACAATCTCTACGGTAGTGGATTTATATTAAGAAAGCAAGCATAGTCCCATTATTAAGAACCAGAAACTGGATAATGTGCCCCGAATCATTTCTGCTCCTCCACAATTTGGCATAGCCTGAAGAAACAGGTGGAGTCACAAACTGTCATACAAGGACTCCACAACCTACATGGGTGAAAATGGGGTGGACTGCTTCGGAGCAGGCCAGTGACACCTGGTGTGACCTGGGACAATGTGGCCCCTGCTGCTTCCTCCCTCAGCCTGGCTTTTGGACACCTGCCACTAGGGCAGTAGCTCAAGACCCCAGCACTGAGGATGCTCCAGTGGTCCCTGGGCCCGCCCCCCCTGGTCACCATCCCCGCTGTGTTTGGGGTTGGAGGTGACTTACCTGGATAAAAGAATGGGGTTCCTGTCCACAGCCCCTTCACATCCACAACCGGGTACAGGACCAGCAGGATGAAGAAGGCAAAAGAACTGAGCGTGGTGACATACGAAAGGGACCTGGGAGGGGTGGAGGAGGCGTTTCAGTGCTTGTGCAGAACGAATCCAATTTCAACATGAACAATCATCCATAAAATCATGCTTTTTCCATACATACCAGAGGTTTTTGTTTACTGGAATAAAGCCTTCATTTTCAGAAACTTTCGTCAGAACAACAGAAATGAGCCCCTGTAATGGGGAAGAGAAGGATGTTAACATTTTATATTATTATCTCAGAAAACATTTGCTTTCAACATCAATATATATTAGTTATTTAATCAGGTAGAAAAGGCTGAAATTTTTCTCTTTTAACTGGAAACATATTTTTTAAATGTATGAACTAAAAAATATTCTCCCAAAATCTCTTCACCATTCTACTGAGTTGAAGAGGGTAAGCTTACTGATTAAATGACAGTGACTCCAGAGAAGAGGCATGACTGCGGTCAGGATGAAATACAGAGACAGTCAACCTTGCAACTCTCTTTCCCATGTAATCTGGAAGTTGATGTCTGCAACCTGGTCTGATTTGCCCAGTGTCTCTGATACACCACTCCACATAGAGCCCATGCTTCACATTTCTTCAGGCATTCCTGGCTGTCTGATGGTAAACACTGTCTTATTGATAAAGACATTTTCCTAAGAAAATAAATCTGTACATTTAGGTGGAAAGATTTGTTCCTCTCTGTTATTCAAGTGAAGAAAATGGTACCTGCTGCCATGTGGTGACAATGGCTATCTCAGTGTTGCTAAACATTTTATTCCTTTTAAATATATATGTGAAGGAAAGGAATTTCAGTGAGGAACGCTGCTTACTTACAAGAATACAACACCAAGCAGTGAATCGAATCAGGATGTCTTTGGTCTGAGCCTTGTAATACAATAGTATTTTTCCTGCCTGGAGGAGATAACACAGTGTGACCAAAAGAATCGCCAAAGGGATATTTTTATTTCATATTCATCCACTGTCTTAACTACGCGACAAAGAGATTCACTTGCTGGGCACGCTACTAGGTGCTGGAATTACAGGGAGGAGGGAAACATCACCCCTGCCTTTGACTAGTGGAGGCTGAAGGAGGACCAGAGATGAACACCCTCTCTGGGAAGGAGGAGACATCAGAGAGGAGGAGGCATCAGAGAGGAGCCACAGAGGTGAGGCCAGAGCACCAGAGGGTCCCGGTAGGAAGAGGCTCCTGGGCAGAATGGGGCAGCAGGCACAGAGCTCGGGGGAAGCGTGAGAGCCACACCACATCTCCAGTGCTGCAGGGAATGCAGAAGCCCAGGGTGTAGGGAAAGGAGGAGAAGAGGCGCCTGGGCAGGCTCCGTGGCTCTCACTTCCAGGCAGGGCCCAAGGAGAATTCTCCACAAAGGTGACAAGGGTCCCCTTAGACAGGCCTGTTCGGTGACCCAGTCTGAGCAGCACTAGGAAGAGGGACCGGAACAGGGTGGAACCAGAGGCAGGGTGGGGGAGGCAGGGAAACATTTAAAAACAGTGAAATATGGACTTTACATACAATCCCTCTGAAATTAGGAATTCATTTTTGAAAATATCAAAGGTTAAGAAGCTTTAAAAATAATTTATAGTAATAGCTAATATTAATTAATGTTTTTATGTGCCAGTTCTTGGAACTTTACATGAATTAACTTATTCAATCCTTGCAACACCTTTCTGAAGTAGGTGCTGTTGAAGCACAGAGTGGGTCAGCCACACGCCCAAGGTCACCCGGCTGGGAAGTGGCAGAGCTGGACACAAACCCAGGTAGTGTGGCTCCGGGTCTGCACTCCTAGCCCTCCCAGTGGACTGACCACTCCAGGGACACAGATCTACCTAGAAAGCATATGTAGGGATTACATGGATGTACGGAAAAGCACAATATCAACCAGAAAGTGCTACAGAGATAAAGGCAGTATTTCTAAATACAAAATTATTTCATCACCAAAATGTACAGCTGGCCCTTGGACAACACAGGTTTGAACTGTGTAGGTCCGCTTATACGCAGATTCTCTTCCACCTCTGCTACCCCTGAGACAGCAAGACTGACCCCTCCTCCTCCACCTCTCCTCCTCCTCCACCCCTCCTCTTCCTCCTCCTCCACCCCTCCTCTTCCTCCTCCTCCACCCCCTCCTCTTCCTCCACCCCTCTTCCTCCTCTTCCTCCACTCCCTCCTCCTCCTCTTCCTACACCCCCTCATCCTCCTCCACACCCTCCTCCTCTTCCTCCTCCTCCACACCCTCCTCCTCTTCCTCTTCATCCACACCCTCCTCTTCCTCCTCTTCCTACACCCCCTCATCCTCCTGCTCCACACCCTCCTCCTCTTCCTCCTCATCCACACCCTCATCCTCCTCCTCCTCCTCCTCCACTCCCTCCTCCTCCTTCTCTTCCTCCTTCTCCTACTCAACATGATGATGAAGATGCAGACCTTCATGATGATCCACTCCCACTTAGTGAATAGGACATAGATTTCCTCTTCCTTATGGCTTTAATAACATTTTCTTTTCTTGAGCTTACTTTATTATAAAAATATAGTACACAATATTTTTATAAAATATGTGTGAATCAACTGTTGATGTTATTGGTAAGGCTTTGGGTCAATAGCAGGCTCTTAGTGTTTAAGTTTTGGGGGAGTCAAAAGTCCTCTGTGGATTTTCCACTGCATGGGGGGACAGTGTCCCCATGCCCCGAGGTGTTCCAGGGTCACCTGTGTAGGCTTCAGATCTGCACTACCCAACAGCCAAACCACTAGCCACAAGTGACCATCTAAATTTAAAATTACATCAAGTAAAATTTAAAATTCAGTTATTCAGTCACACTCACCACATCTCAAATGCTCAACAGCAACCCTGGCTAGGGACTGCCCCACTAGATAGCAAGGAGAAGAAATATTTTTATCCCCACAGAAAGTTCTGCCGGCAATGCTTTCCAAAAGTCTTTTCCCCTCCCGGTTAGCTCCCCTCAAACAGTAGTTTCAAACACCAACAAGGAGAACTTTGGGGACTTGAAATCTAGACTGCTCAGAACTTTAACAAAAGGCAAGTGAGACAAACCAAGAATAACCTGTATTGACTTTGGTATAAATTCTCATGCTCTGAAGCCATGACAGTGTGCTGTGGTTTGAATGTCTGTCCCTCCAAATTTCTTTTTTTTTTTTTTTTTTGAGACAGAGTCTCGCTCTGTCGCCCAGGCTGGAGTGCAGTGGCCGGATCTCAGCTCACTGCAAGCTCCGCCTCCCGGGTTTACGCCATTCTCCTGCCTCAGCCTCCCGAGTAGCTGGGACTACAGGCGCCCGCCACCTCGCCCGGCTAGTTTTTTATATTTTTTAGTAGACAGGGTTTCACCGTGTTAGCCAGGATGGTCTTGATCTCCTGACCTCGTGATCCGCCCGTCTCGGCCTCCCAAAGTGCTGGGATTATAGGCTTGAGCCACCGTGCCCGGCCTCCAAATTTCCTATGTTGAAACCTAATCACCAAGGTGACAGTATGAGAAGGTGTGGCCTCGGGAGGTAACTGCAGCGTGAGGGCTCCACCCTCATGAATGGCCTAGAAAAGGGCTTGAGGCAGTAAGTCCCGTCTCCGCCCTTTTACCAGCAGGTGGGGACACCCTGTGAGGACATGGTATTTGTCCCCTCTGAACGACATGCCCCAATCAAGTTGCCACCTTGGGAGGAGAGACCAGACCCTCACCAGACAAATGAACTTGCAATGTTACTGTTCTTTATGAATTACCCAGTCTCGGGTATTTTGTTAGGTCAGGACACACAGACTAATACAAGGGTACATGAAAGAATTGTGACAAATGACACAGTGACTTCCCAATGTTACCAACACCCACATATTCTGCACACTCCATCAGGAAAACCCTTTTTTATTTTTTGAGACAGGGTCTCACTCTGTTGCCCTGGCAGGAGTGCAGTGGTGCAATCAAGGCTCACTGCAGTCTCAACCTCCTGGGCTCAAGCCATACTCCTACCTCAGCTCCCAAGTAGCTGGGACTACAGGCGTGTGCCGTCATGCCTGGCTAATATTTTTAATTTTTTGTAGAGACAGGGTCTCACTATGTTGCCCAGGCTGGTCTCAAACTCCTGGACTCAAGTGATCCTCCTGCCTTGGCTTCCCAAAGTGTTGGAGTTATAGGCATGAGCCACTGCAGTTTGGCAAGAGAAACATTTTATCCAGAAACTGCTATGCTAAGATAAGTCATATAAATAAGATTTTTGGGGGGAATATAAGAATCATATCTAATTACTTGAATGTGCTGAATTTCAGTAACTTTTGTTTCTGCACAATTTGTCAAAGATAACAAAATATATTAGACCCATAGCACAGGACAGAATATGCTTCCAATTATTTTAATGAAATGGTTTTTAAATGAGTGAATAAAACATCATAAACTGTCAGAAAAAGTAACCTAATGAAATGAACAAATACCTGAACTCCTAAAAAGGCCATCATGATGGAGTTGATGGTGCCCAGGATGCCCTCAGGGTCATAGGCCACCTCGGTGTGGTAAAGCACCTTAACAAAGAGAAGCAGAAGGCAGCACTCATTCACTGACCCGAAAACACACACAAACAGCTCCTAGACCAACTACAAACCTGAATACACTCCAGTACACCATGGTTTTCTGTTTTTACTGCAGAAATTCATTGCTAACTTATAGAAATTCATTGTGCTAACTTAACAGGCACAATGCTTCTGGCTAAGAAAGTGTGCGGTGTGGACACTCAGCAGGGAACAGAGATGCCCAGGGACAAGCCATGGTCCAGCACCACCGTGATTGCAGCAGGGGCAGCAAACAGCACTGGCCCCAGGCCTTGTGACATGACGCCTCCCTGACCAGCTTCAAATGCAATGCACGTACCTTCCTAATTTCCAGATTTATTCTTTTTAGTCAACCCTACTGTAGCATCAACAGCTTCCTATCTTCTTTTAAGGCAAATAACATTTTTAAATATGTTTCTTTCTTATTATAAAATAAATGTTACTGCAGCTATTGTAGAAATCTGGAAATGAACAGTGTAATAGGTGCTGTCATGCACCCCCAGAGCCCTCCAACCCTTTCAGCACGGAAGCCTTCATTCCTCCAGCTGCTGGAAGTATTCATGACCACAGCTCTTAGCCAGGGGCCTCTTCTGGATCTGCCCTTGACTGAAGACAGCTGCCTCTCCAGGGATCAGCCTTTTGCAGGGGGCCTTCCGCACCATCCAGGGGTAGGAAGGGCCCAATCCCTCGCCTCAATTCAGAACAACTCTGCAGCGCCTCCCTGGTGCCCCTGGGTCCTTTGATGGGGCTGCAGTGCAAGTCAACTTCTCCCTCTGCGCAGTCCTGCCTCCTTCATTCCCCTGCAAGGACTGCCTGATCAACTTCCTGCATGTGACCCTCTGTCTCAGGGTCTGCTGCCAGGAAATCTGACCTGAGACGTACAGAAAAGCACTGTGCTAAGATCATTTACACAATGCATTCTCACTTTTTTTTTTTCCTTAGAGAGACGGGGTCTCACTATTGCACAGGCTGGTCTCGGACTCCTGGGCTCAAGCAATCCTCTCTCCTCGGCCTCCCGAGTAGCTGGGAATGCAGGTGTGAGCCACTGTGCCCAGCTCCACATTCTCACTTTAAAATCCAAAATAATTGTACACACTGCCATACAGTGAACCCTAAAGTCATTAAGTTAGCAGACTTTTCAAATAAACATCAGTTCTCAGTACATTTTCTTAAATGGGCATGGTTTAAAGTTGGCTGGCTTGTTCTACTTTCCTTCACTTCTGAAAGCCTGAGCTCCCAGTTCTAAGCAAACTCACAGTAGAAGATGGGTGCTGGTAAAGGTGATCGTCTCCCAGCAGCAGGCGGTCGATGTAGCCTGCAGCTCCTCCAGTGCAATTAGGATACTTGCCAAAATCTCCAATGCCCCCAGGACCAAGATAACCACTAGGAAGGCAAAAACCATGTAAATGACAAGACCTCAGAAGGGCAAACAGAGGGATGAGAATGAAAAAAACCTCAGGCTGGGCATAGTGGCTCACGCCTGTAATCCCATCACTTTGGGAGGCCAAGGCGGGTGGATCACCTGAGGTTAGGAATTCAAGATCAGCCTGGCCAACATGGTGAAACCCTGTCTCTACTAAAATACAAAAATTAGCCGGGCATGGTGGTGTGCACCTGTAATCCCAGCTACTTGGGAGGCTAATGCAGGAGAATTGCTTGAAGCTGGGAGGTGGAGGTTGCAGTGAGCCGAGTTCATGCCACTGCGCTCCAGCCTGGGCAACAGAGCGAGACTCCATCTCCCAAAAAAAAAAAAAAACCCCGACCATGGTGTATGTTGGCTATGTATGCAGCCCAATTCAGAGAGCCCCAACATGCGCCAGCTAAAACATCCCTCTGGCTCATGCACACTCACTAATAAACTGCTCCCACACTGTGAAGGTGGGAGGCCCGATTTCTATTCTAGCTGACCCTCACACCACCCACAGGGAAATCACTCCGGACACGTGCCAATCTCCTCTCCCCATGCAAAGCAGGCCTCAAAGGAGAAGGAAGAGGGAAAGAGAATTCCTCTGACTTGAGACTTATGAAAGCCCAGAACCTCTGACTGGGCAGAACAGGACATGCACAAGGGATGACTCCCAGGGGTTCGCTTACGTAGGGCACCCAGGGACTGGCAGGAGGAATGTCAAGCCCAGCCACAGGCCTTCCAGTGCCAGGATGAGCAGCCACTGAGGCCAGCTGGATGTGATGTCTCGAAGAGAAAGGCAGCTCCTCTCCTGAGTGGGGGCAGAAAAATAAAACATGCATGTAGTAAATGCAAATAGAAGGGGACTAAGCACATCTTTGGGAAATTCCCAGGGACTCTTTTCTTGGCCATTTTGGCAGTAATACAAAAACTTACTGACTATGCGTTACGTTCTCCAGATGTTCCCTCTCCATGAAATCTCACAGCAAAATACCCATTCAAAAGAAATCAGCAGGTAATTCTATTCCTACACCCAAGAGAACTGAAAACATATGTTCACACAAAAACTTGTACACACACACACAGGAACATTGTTCACAACAGCAAAAAAGGGGAAACAAGTCAAATGTCCACCAACTGATAAATGGGTGAGCAAAATGTGGTGTATCCCTAAAGCAGCATCTAATTCAGCAATTTTGGAAAGAAGTGCTGACACATGCAACATGGATGAACCTCAAAAAACATGCTAAATGGAAGCAGCCAGACACAAAAGGCCACATGTTATATGACTTCGTGTATAGGGACTGTCTTAGAGCAGGTACATGTGTAGAGACAGAAAGTAGGTTGGGGTTGCCTGGGGCTGGGTGAGTTGTGACGTGGGGAGTGACTGGCGGTGAGTGCAGGGTTCTTCATGGGGTAAAGAAAACCTTCCAGAATTATAGACTGGTGACAGCTACACAACTCTGAATAGAGCAAATATCATCATATTGTACACTTTCAACATGGGATTTTTATGGTACATGAATTATACATCAATATATCTGTGATTTAAAAATTAAAAATAAAATTTTTAAGAAAGAAAATGAAATTCAAACTTTTGGATCTGTGTGGTTGAAAGAAGAAAGGGTGCAGCCCACCTGTTCTTAGTGTCCCACTGAACCCCTCACCTATGGTGATGTCCTGGGATGTGCCTCTGTGGACCCTCAGGTCCCACAGAAGGGCGGAAATGGCAGCTTTGATATCCATGGCAGACCAAGCTCCGTGCCCACTCATGCATATCTCGCCTCTCCTTCACCTTAAGGACACAGCCAGAGGACACATTAATGACAAGGGCAGAGGGGGAAAGAGCAACAATGACTAAAACGCCCCGCAAAGTAGATAATGAACATTACAGGAAGCGCCCAGAGAACATGGGATTCAGTGATGAACTTGCTAGTTACGTATCTTGAAAGAAGCTAGAAGACAACACAGTTTTATTAACTGATTGTTGAATAGGACCCCAAATGGAAGATTTCAAACATTTCCATCAGAATTTTTGTCACTAATGGTGGGTGGGGGAAAGAAGTAACTGTCACCTGGGTAAACTCCACCTAGCAATTTATAGTAAGAGAGGAAGTAATCACAAATGAGATGGGACTCTGACACACTTCTGATAAAGAAGCAATGCAAATAGCCAAGCACACAATACCGTCACTCTCCCATGCCCTACCTGGGGATCATCCTCAAAATTGAATTTTACAGCATTTGAATAGATACCAAAACGTTACATGAATTTTACATATATATATGTTATGCTACAATGAAATTGAAAAAATCACAGTAATGTCCCATGAGACTGAACCAGCAAACTGGATGCCGGTGGTATTAATACCATCAAGAATGGGGACAGGTGGCCAGGCACGGTGGCTCACGCCTGTAATCCCAGCACTTTGGGAGGCTGAGGCGGACAGATCACGAGGTCAGGAGATCAAGACCATCCTGGCTAACACGGTGAAATCCCATCTCTACTAAAAAATACAAAAAATTAGCCAGGCGTGGTGGCGGAAGCATGTAGACCCAGCTACTCGGGAGGCTGAGGCAGGAGAATGGCGTGAATCTGGGAGGTGCTTGCAGTGAGCCGAGATTGTGCCACTGCTCTCCAGCCTAGGGGACAGAGTGAGATTCTGTCTCAAAAAAAAAAAAAAAAAAAAAAAAGAATGGGGCCAGGCATGGTGACTCACACCTGTAGTCCCAGCATTTTGGGAGGCTGAAGCGGGTAAATCGCTTGAGCCCAGGAGTTCAAGACTAGCCTGGGCAACACGTTGAAACGTCGTTTCTACAATAAATACAATCATTAGGTGGGCATGGTAGTGCATGCCTATAGTCCCAGCTACTCAGGAGGCTGAGGCAGGAGAATCGCTTGAGCCTGGGAGGTCGAGGCAACAGTGAGTTGAGATCATGCCCCTGCACTCCAGCCTGGGTGACAGAGTGAGACCCTGTTTCCAAGAAATAAAAAAGAATGCATTTGAAACTAGCAGAAAGGACTGTGCATGTTCCTGACGCAAAGAAATGATAACTGAGGTGATGAATTTGATCATTATACATTGTATGATACACAGGTATCAAAATATTACTCTGAGCCTCATAAATCTGTACAATTATTATGTATCAACTAAAAATAAGAGGAAAAAAGAATGCATGTGATTACTATCTGCTGGCAAATTTGATAAGAGGCTAGACCTCATGTCATGTGTATTTTACAATAAAAAAATTGATATAAAGATTAAATAAAATAATGAAAGTGAAAATCAGAATGTATTTGATTAGGACATGTACAGTATTGCACACAGAAATTTTAGAAGTTCTAAAAACCATATCCCCCTTTGTTCTCCCTTTTTTAAAAAAACACTGTTTTAGCTGGGCATGGTGGCTCACACCTGTAATCCCAGCAATTTGGGAGGCCGAGGCAGGAAGATCACCTGAGTCCAGGAGTTTGAAGCCAGTCTGGGCAACATGGTGAGACCTTGTCTCTACAAAAAAAAAAGACTAAATTAGCCAGGCATGGTGGTGCGCTCCTGTAGTCCCAGCTAATTAGGAGACTGAGGAGGGAGGATCGCTTGAG
Organism: Chlorocebus sabaeus; assembly: GCF_047675955.1. NCBI lineage: Eukaryota > Metazoa > Chordata > Mammalia > Primates > Cercopithecidae > Chlorocebus > Chlorocebus sabaeus. Next base: position 43,008,117 of record NC_132911.1, on the reverse strand, counting down.
CCTGGGATGTTGAGGCTTCAGTGAACCAAGATCACACCACTGCACTCCAGCCTGGGCAACACAGCAAGACCCTGTATCAACAACAAGAACACAGTTTCTGGCCAGGCATGGTGGCTCACACCTGTAATCCTCGTGCTTTGGGTGGCCAAGGCAGGAGGATCACTTCAAGCCAGGAGTTAGAGACCAGTCTGGACAGCATAGTGAGACCGTATCACTACACAATACATTTATTTAATTTTAAAAAAGATTTTCTTAATTAAAACATGGTTTCTCACCGAGGCACAATGTTCAGGCACAGGTTTAGCAAAGAGGAGCTCCAACACAGCAACCACAAAGTATGTCACTCCCAAGCGCTGCAGCACACCAGGTATGCGCACCTTGTCCCAAGACACTGTGGAAGACACAAGTTAGGTCAAGTGTTAGCCAAGACTTCTTGTCTCATCCCAGAACAACATTATTTGTTTCCTAAAAGGGAAGACATACCCACATTGCATCTAAGTAAGTCTTTTTTAAGCTCTTGGACATGGAAATACATATGGTCAAGAGACATGGGCTCAGCCAGCTTCCAAAAACAGGCCAATCCCTCTTAATACAGGGAGGGTCAGTCAGGGACATGGCTCAAACTCAAAACAGGAAGCTGCCCTGGTGGCAGACTAGGATAAGAACCAAAGCGTCTTACTCAGGTGTGGTGGTAAAGCCAGGCCTGCGCCTGACCCTGGCTCTTTCCTATTAGGAATTTAGGAATTTGCAATCAACCTGCACGTCCGCCAGGACCTTGCAGGCCCAACACAAGCCACTCTCCTTGCCCTACCCGCTACCCAGCTGTATCACCACAAGAACGCCACTAACACTCCCTGCCCTACCTGCTACCCGACCATATGACCAGAAGAACAGACCTGATAACAAACCCTAAAATGAATCCTACTGGACACAGTGGTTCCCTTTTTGGAGTTCCACCAAGTCCACATTCATATGAAACACCATCTGGAAGTGACCTCCACCTCTTGCCAGTGCCTATAAAAGTATGTATTGCCTGAGGGCTCCATTTGGCCATTGTCTAGACGCTTGCGTCCACTTCTGCTAATGACAGTGCAAGGCCCTTGAGGACAGTGACTAGTGCCCTCCCGACTCTGATACTTGTTGAAAGCAGAGGGTTCACATGCCTTCCCTCAGCTGTGCTGTCCCTGCGCACCACTAAACTAATGACAAAGATATCACTCCTTCCAGAAACCCAGCTTCCATACAAGTGCCAGTGAAGGTGGATTCGTGAACTGCCGCACACTATTGAAAGCTGATGAAATCACATTAGCAGGGGGCAAAGCTGGAGACCAAGGCAGCCTGGTCTGGTCCCTGCTAGCCTCTCACTACACTCAGATGATCCAGAGAAAACCTTCAATCGCTCTTGGCCTCAGACTTTTCCTTTGTACAAGAGAAGAGTGTGAGTAGTCTCAGAGGCTCCCCCCAAGTCTAAAATTCAATAATAATAATAATAATGCTCACAGTTAGACAACCATTGTATATACTTTCCTAACAATTACCCTATTTGCAGGCACCTGAGATGGAGGAATTGCATTTCTCTCAAATTACAACATATAGTTTCCATATTTCAACCTGAATATATATAACAGAGGGAAAAAGTACTTACATGGACCAAGGCAATAATTGGGATTCACAATGATAATTCCTATGCAGATTAACAGGAAACTCCTCCATGCAATCTTCCCCAGCAATCTGAATTTTGAACATCCCCGTTGCAGTACAGAAGTCATTGATAGAAAAATGGAAGATCCCATAATAAATACAAACCTAAAAAGAATCCAGTTATTAATAGGTGGCCATTTCCAATTTTTTTTGTCTATATATCAGTAACATTTTATAATATGCTATAAAAGAGAAGCAACCATAATTTGTTTAAAGTAGACAATTACTGAAATAATACTGAGCTAACAGTAGAGGAAGAGCTCAGAATATAGCCCCATGGGGCTGGAAGGTTTTTGACAGTGCACCTTCAAGTCCTGTCTTAGGAGAACATTTCTTTAATATTAAATGGAATTTCCAAGGACAACCCTCCCATTTAGTTATCAAAAAGAAATGATGATTTGATGCCACAATAATGTCTCCAAGTAACTAGACATTCACTAGCACACCCTCAAAGCCCTTGAAAAACAAACAGACATTTCAATCATTTCTATACACACTTCTGCGCCTGAAAGAAAAATGAAAGCTTACTTTTTTTCTCTCCATTTAGTCTGAGACATACACATTTTTCCTTTCTTTTCTTTGACCAAACTAAATTATATTTAAAAAAAAAAAAAAAGTTAGAATGCTGATTTTTCTAATTGCTTGGCAACAGATCACAGAGATGAAAATTTGTTCTTGTTGCATTCCTTGGTGTCTCTGGGAAAAACTGAAAGCCTTTCCTCCAAGATCTAGAATATGACAAAGATGCCTGCTTTTCACCACTGTTATTCAACATGGCACTGGAAGTCCTAGCTAGAACAATCAGACAAAAGAAACAAAGGGCATCCAAGTTGGAAAGGAGGAAGTCAAAGTATCCTTGTTTGCAGATAACATGATCTTATATTTGGAAAAATCTAGACTCCACCAGAAAACTATTAGAACTGATCAACAAATTCAGTAAAGTTGCAGGATACAAAATCAACATACAAAACTCAGTAGTATTTCTATATGCCAACAGAAAACAACCTGAAAAAGAAATCAAGAAAGTAATTCCATTTCCAATAGCCACAAATAAAATAAAGTGCCTCAAAATTAACTTAACCAAAGAAGAGAAGGATTTCTACAATGAAAACTATAAACCACTGATGAAAGAAATTGAAGAGGACACCAAAAAATGGAAAGAAATTCCATGTTCATAAATTAGAAAAATTAATATTGTTAAAATGTTCACACTACCTAAAGCAATCTACAGATTCAATGCGATCCCTATCAAAATATCAATAACATTCTTCACTGAAATAGAAAAAAATAATGCTGAAATTTATATGGAACCACAAAAGACCCAGTGTAGTCAAAGTTATCCTGAGCAAGAAGAACAAAACTGGAGGAATCACATTACCTGACTTTAAATTATACCACAGAGCTATAGAAACAGAAACAGCATGGTAGTGGCATAAAATTAGACACATAGATAGTGGGACAGAACAGATAACTCAGAGCTAAATCCATATATCTAGTGAACTCATTTTCGACAAAAGTGCCAAGAATACACATTGGAGAAAGGACAGTCTCTTCAAAAAAATGATGCTGGAAAACTGGATATTCATATGCAGAAGAATGAACCTAGACCCCTATTGCTCAGCATATTAAAAAAAAATCATATCAAAATGGATTAAAGACTTAAACTTGAGACCTCAAACTATGAAACTAAGAGAAAACATTTGAGAAACACTCCAGGACACTGGACTAAGCAAAGATTTCTTGATTAACACTCCACACAAGCACAAGTAACCAAAGCAAAAATGGACAAATGGGACCGTATCAAGTAAAAAGCTTCCGCACAGAAAAGAAGACAATCAACAAAGTGAAGAGACAACCCATGGAATGGGAGAAAATATTTGCAAACAAGCGATTAACAGCCAGAACATATAAGGAGCTCAAACAACTCTACAGGAAAAAAAGTATAATAATCCAATTAAAAATGGATTAAAAGGCCGGGCTCGGTGGCTTACACCTGTAATCCTAGCACTTTGGGAGGCCAAGGTGGGCAGATTACCTGAGGTCAGGAGTTCAAGACCAGCCTGACCAACATGGGGAAACTTTGTCTCTATTAAAAGTACAAAAAAAAAAAGCCAGGTGTGGTGGTGCGCACCTGTAATCCCAGCTACTCGGGAGGCTAGGGCAGGAGAATCTCTGGAACTCAGGAGGCGGAGGTTGCGGTGAGCCAAGATCACGCCACTGCACTCCTACCTGGACTACAGAGCAAGACTTAGTCTCAAAAAAAAAAAAAAAAAAAAAAAAAGACAAAAGATCTGAACAGACATTTCTCAAAAGAAGACATACAAATGGCAAACAGGAATATGAAATGGTGCTCAATATCATTGATCATCAGAGAAATGCAAGTCAAAGTTACAATGAGATATCATCTTACCCCACTTAAAATGGCTTTTATCCAAAAGACAGCAATAACCAATGCTAGTGAGGATATGGGGAAAAGGGAACCCTTGTACACTGTTGGTGGGAATGTAAGTTAGTACAATCACCATGGACAATAGGTTAGAGGTTCCTCAAAAACTAAAAATAGAGGTACTGTATGATCCAGCAATCCCACTGCTGGGAATATATGGAAAAGAAACGAAATCAGTATATTGAAGAGATACTCCCATCGTTATTGCAGCACTATTCACAATAGCCAAGATCTGGAAGCAAACTAAGCATCCATCAACAGACACTTAGAAAAAAAATGTGGTGCACATACACAATGGAGTACTATTCAGCCATAAAAAAGAATGAGATCCTGTCATTTGCAACAGCATGTATGGAACTGGAGGACACTATGTTAAGTGAAATAAGCCATGTGAAGACAAACTTCACATGTTCCACTTATTTTTGGAGCTAAAAATTAAAAAAACTGAACTCAGGGTGATAGACAGTAGAAGGATGGATACCAGAAGGGAAGGGTAGTGGGGAGGGAAGGAGGGGGGATGGTTAATGAGTACAAAAATACAGCTGGATGGAATGAATAAGATCAAGTATTTCATAGCACAACAGGGTGACTACAGTCAACAATAATTTACTGTACATTTAAAAATAACTAAAAAATTATAATTGGATTGTTTATAACACAAAATGGCAAATGCCTGAGGAGGTGGATACCCCATTTGCCCTGATGTGATTATTATGTATTGTATGCCTGCATCAAAATATCTCATGTATACCATAATATATACTTTGTATACCCACAAAAATTTAAAATTTGAAATAAAAAATAACAATAATAAGGCTGATACTACCTGCTAATGAGGGAGCAATGTCACTCAATACATCATAGCAAAGATACAAATTCCACATTGCATAGGCAACGTCCCTTCACAAGAATAAGAAGCCATGAATGATCAGAGACAGAATTGAATTACTCAGCTATTATTTTAAATTTTAGTTTATGACTATCATTGCCCACCTACAAATGTATTAGCATTCACTGAAATCAATATACTGTAATTCTTTAGGAAATAGGATTTTATAATTATTTTTGGGATTAATGGAACTGAACTATATGTTCAGAATTTATAATTTCCTACAAGATTTCAGGATCTGGTATATCATATCTACACTAACAAAATATTCCCTACAAAATCACTTTTTTTTTTGAGATGAAGTCTCACTCTGTCACCCAGGCTGGAGTGCAGTGGCGCAATCTCTGCTCACCACAACCTCCGCCTCCTGGGTTCAAGCGATTCTCCTGCCTCAGCCTCCCGAGGAGCTGGGATTACAGGCGCGTGCCACTGCACCCAGCTAATTTTTTGTATTTTTAGTAGAGACGGAGTTTTACCATGTTGGCCAGGCTGGTCTTGAACTCCTGAGCTCAGGTAATCTGCTCGCCTCGGCCCCCCAAAGTGCTAGGATTACAGGTGTGAGCCACTGCGCCTGGCCCAAAATCACTCTTTTATACACACATGTGTAGGCACTGTGTCAAGTATGAGAACTATCCAGTAACAGGACTTCTGGAAGGATTCCTAACCACATAACACATGCCCGCCTCAGAGAAAGGCTCCAGCATCATCTGTAAAACAGGAGATTGGAATCAATCTGTGGAAGAGAAGAGGGCAGACCGCCAACTCACCAGGGGAACACGAGGTCAGCCACCGTCAGCCCTGCAGAACAAGTACAAAGCATAAGCAAAAGGACTCTAGAATACAAATACCTCCTAAATCTAGTGTGGACTTTATTACACACTGGTATAGAAAACAAACTCAGGGCCAGGCGCGGTGGCTCATGCCTGTAATCCCAACACTTTGGGGGGCCAAGGCGGGCATATCACCTGAGGTCAGGAGTTCAAGACTAGCCTGGCCAACATGGTCAAACCCCATCTCTACTAAAACTACAAAAATTAGCCGAGCGTGGTGGCAGGTGCCTGTAATTCTAGCTACTTGGGAGGCTGAGGCAGGAGAATCGCTTGAACATGGGAGGAAGAGGTTGCAATAAGCCAAGATCGTGCCATTGCACTCCAGTCTGGGTGACAAGAGTAAAACTCCATCTCCAACAAAAAAGAAAAGAGAAAGAAAGAAAGTAAACTCATAGGTCAGGTGTGGTGTGGCTCACACCTGTAATCCCAGCACTTTGCGAGGCTGAGGTGGGAGGATCACTTGAGCCCAGGAGTCTGAGAGCAGCCTGGGTGACAGAAAGAGACACCATCTCTACTAAAAATTGTTTTAAAAAACTAGCCAGGTATGGTGGCACACAGCTGTAGTCCCAGCTACTCAGGAGGCTGAGGTGGTAGGATTGCTTGAGCCCAGGAGGTTGAGGCTGTGGTCGGCTGTTATCACACCACTGCAATCTAGCCTGGGCTACAAAGCAAGACTCTGCCTTAAAAAAAAGAAAGTAAACTCACAAACTCTTCCTTGAGACTCTGCAACCAAGCACTGGGCCTGGCTAGGACACTTCCTATGAACATAACTAGACACAGGAGAACCAAACTAGAAATATGTAGACAAGTTTGTTATCTTTAAGAAGCACTAATCCATTCTTTTTTTTTTTTTGAGACGGAGTCTTGCTCTGCGGCCCAGGCTGGAGTGCAGTGGTGCGATCTCAGCTCACTGCAAGCTCCGCCTCCCGGGTTCACACCATTCTCCTGCCTCAGCCTCCTGAGTAGCTGGGACTACAGGCGCCTGCCACCACACTGGGCTAATTTTTTGTATTTTCAGTAGAGACGGGGTTTCACCGTGTTAGCCAGGATGGTCTCGATCTCCTCACCTTGTGATCCGCCCTCCTCGGCCTCCCAAAGTGCTGGGATTACAGGCGTGAGCCACCGCGCCCAGCTGCACTAAACCACTCGTAAAGCAACTACCAAGCCAGACTTACAGCTATTATTCACCACCACTCAGACCAATCCTAGTTCAACACCATCTCAAAAAGGACCATAAGTCCTAGAAGACAGAGCCCCCAAGAGCATTGTGGCTGTAATAAAAGGCATATCTAGAATATGACCATGATCATTTACAACCAAATCCATAACATATTCTGCAGAGTCCCTCAGTCCCACAGCAGAAACTTCTAGAGTCTGTTATTACAGTGAAGCTTTACAGATCCACAGCACACAAAAGGAAGAACAAAACTAAAGGGCTCACAGAATCATCATCTATAGGTCACCCTAGAGAGCAGGAGTTCAGTGGCTCAGAAGAGGCTGCTGGGGCTCATTTCTGGAGTTTCTGGGGAGAATGCTGAGTGATTCTCCTGCCCTGAAGCTCTGTGAAGGATGTATGTAAGCAACATTACTTTTAGGAAATATCTTACCATTCCAGCTTGCGTGTTTGAAGTACCAATATTTTCCTCCTCCATAATTGACAAAGACCATGAGTATGAGAGCAATCCTAGAAGAAGCCAACAAAGAGAAGCCTTTCAGGGTTTGCTATGTGAAAAGGAAGGGCTGAACTGAAGACACATTTATACTCACAAGGTGCAATCATGCAACAATGCAATTCTACTGAGCATTTTGTTACACAAGATGAGACATCAAGGCCAAAAAGCGATTATTTTCTAATCATTGCAATTAGGACCATGCACTACAGTTCTTCATTGCCAACATTGCCAACATGATGTCTTAACCAAAGTTTATACTGCTGTCTTAAACTATGTAACTTGAAAACATAGCAAAATATTTCCAATAACTCAATTTTGAGCTAATTATTTAGATGTCTCAGGTTAAAGAACTCTAGTAGGAGGCACACAGCCAGCTGAGTCAGCGAGCTCAGAATTCCAATCTTGGATCCTTTTCTGTCATTAGCCATAAGACCCTGGGCAACGTTCTCATCAGTAAACTGAGTGTGCTCATCTGTAAAAGAAAGTGCCCTAACCACATGTTACTTTTAAGGAGAATGACTTATTTTACAGCAGCTAACCAGTGCCCAGCATATTTTAGACACTTAATAAATGTTAGTTCCTGTCTATCTGTGACCATCTTATCTCCAAAAGTAGCAATGGAAATCTGAAAGACAGAGTAATAGATCCCAGATGTGCTACTGTTTGAGGCTAACTGTGCAGAATGCTGAGGGTGCTGACCTTAGGTGTCAACAGGCTAATTTGGGAGACTCTGTAACCCAAGCGCCTGCAATCAAACCCTGGCTTTCCTATTTGATACCTGAGTGACCTTGGGCAAGTTGCTTCACTCGGCAGCACAATTTCTTTTCCTTTTAATGTGAATTGGGCATATTAAAAGTATATATCTCATAGGATTACTAAGATATTAAATAAAATAAGGTGACTTAGAACAGTGACTGGCACATTATGAGAACTCCAAAATTGTTAGCAAGTTTCATTATGATCATATTGTTCTTACTGCCTGCTTCCAATCTACCTGCCAGGGCACTCAGGGCTCTGGTGCGACTGGGGCAAAGTTATAGGGTTGTCACTAGAGTTCAGAAGGCTTCAGTATGTAGAAATAAAAGAGCTGATACCTGTATATTTATTCTTAGCTACACAGTTTTTAAACTTTATTTTCAGATTTCAGTCCTGGCCTTTGTTCTTCTCCCAGGGCTATGGGTTTGCTAGCATGAGGGCCTGATACTCGAGTCGCTCTGCTAGCAGCACAGGATCAGCCCTCCCTCTGCCACATGCTGGTGTTTCCTCACTAGACTAGTGCATCGTCTGAGCCATCAAGCTACTGACTGGACATGGGGTACAGTCTGTAGCCCCAAGTAACAGCCACTTGCCCAAATAAAAATGCGCTTCACTCAGCAGACCGCATATCCAAGTGGACACTGGCTCTAGCCTCATCCACTACTCCTCTGTCAACACAGACACTGAGGATCATGATGGTCTTCCAGACTAGAGAGGCTACAGACTTTACTTTTACATCCAAGAAATCCTTCCTAGCCTAGAAAGTAAAAGATATGTAAAAGTCCTTAAAAGCTAAAAGTGTGTATAGGTGTAATTATGTAGTCCTGTGACTACCTGCACCCACTGTGCTATAGGGATGCCCACATACCCTCTGAAGGTGTCCACGCTGCGGAGGCGGGGCGGCGGGACAGACAGATGCCACGCTGCTGGCTGGACATCACCATCTAGAGGGTCTGTCCTGCTGGGAGATCCCAGCTCCTTCAGAAAAAAAGAGAGAAAGATGACAATTCATAATGCTAAGGAGTAAATTTCATTTTGTCATTTTTTGATTTATTTTTTGTTTTGTTTTGTTTTGTTTTTTTGAGACAGAGTCTCACTTTGTCGCCCAGCCTGGAGTGCAATGGCATGATCTTGGCTTACTGCAACCTCCACCTCCCGGGGTCAAGCGATTCTCCTGCCTCAGCCTCCTGCGTGGCTGGAATTACAGGCATGCACCACCACGTGCAGCTAATTTGTGTATTTTTAGTAGAGATGGGGTTTCATCATGTTGGTCAGGCTGGTCTCAAACTCCTGACCTCATGATCTGCCCACCTCAGCATCCCAAAGTGCTGGGATTACAGGCATGAGCCACCACAACCGGCATCATTTTTTTATTTCTTTAGGAAAGAATGTGATATAGTAGAAATCTAAAAATAGTGTAGAAAGCTAAAAAATAGTTTTTCTGCAGGCGCAGTGGCTCATACCTGTGATTTCAGCACTTTGGGAGGCAGAGGAGGGCAAATCCCTTGAGCCCAAGAGTTTGAGACCAGCCTGGGCAACATGGTGAAACCCTGTCTCTACAAAAAAATACAAAAATTAGCCAGGTGTGGTGGCACGCACCTGTAGTCCCAGCTACTTGGGAGGCTGAGGTGGGAAGAGCCCAGGAGTTTGAGGCTGCAGTAAGCTGAGACCGTGGCACTGCACTCCAGCCTGGGCAATAGAGTAAAATCCGGTCTCAAAAAATAAAAAAGTTTTTCTAAACAATACTTGGATTTCCTTTTGTAAAGATCCCATCTAGAGGTTTGGTTTTCTACTTTATCAGCTTTTCCTGCCTTTTACTGAGTTTGCCAGTGGCCACGTTGATAAATGGTACCAAAAAAACTAGTCCATAAGTGCATCTAGCACAAGCACAGAAGCCAACATCTCCATGTATGAGCCTGAATTTATTAACAAAAATTTAATGACATATTTAAATCATCAGAGGAGGCCATCAGCATTCATAGATTTAATATTGTTGTCTCTTATTTCTTTGTTTTAACCTTGACACTCTCTACTTAACTAGATTGATTCAAAAATGCTGCCTGCAGAGTGAAAAATGTCTCTACCTCGGGTATCCAGATAGAGCAGAATGTTCCAACATCACTGAAGCAAGAGAAGGGATGGAGCCCTTCCCAGCAGCTGAAGAGAGGGCTGCTCTCTATTAGGAATACAGGACCTATAATCTGGCCTTCCTCAATGTAAATATAAAACTGGACAATAATGATTAAATAGGAAACTATAAATTCCAAGTTCAGAAAACCACCTGGGCAACACACTATGCATCTCATAACTTACAGAATTGATGAGGCGATCAGTTTCTCGAGAACTTATGGCTTTAGAAATCCAACTGTTAAAGTCATCCAAACTGAAAATAAATTAAATTAAAGGGTCAATTATTTTATTTTCATTGGCAGAATTTTTTAAATGATCAGATATTATATTGAAATAAAATTAAAGCTCATATTCTATATTACTAAACATTCTAAACATTTTTTAACAATATAAAAATAGAAATCATAGTTTTCAGTGGCTCTACTTATAAATGCTCCACCCTGACAGCATAGTTTCCTCATCAATAAAACAGGAATGATGACAGAGCTTTCATTAAAGACTTGAGAAGGTAAATGAGATAACTGTTTCCCATGGCTGGGATTCTCACTAATAATACTATTAAAATTAAAATAGCAAAAAGTTGGAAACAATCAAATTTACTCAAAACAAGGATGACTAAACACAGACTATGACAGCTGTGTGATAGGATGTGATAGAGCCATGAAAGTAAAAGAATGTGGGCTCTGCCCACACAAAGAAACATGAAGATGAAGATATAAACTATTAGGCCAGGCATGGTGGCTCATGCCTATAATCCCAGCATTTTGAGGGGCCGAGGTGGGTGGATCACTTGAGGTCAGGAGTTCGAGACCAGCCTGGCCAACATGGTGAAACCGTGTCTCTACTAAAAATACAAAAATTAGCCGGTCGTGGTGGTACACGCCTGTAATCCCAGCTACTCAGGAGGCTGAGGCAGGAGAATTGCTTGAACCCAGGAGGTGGAGGGAGGTTGAAGTGAGCCAAGATCACATCACTGGACTCCAGCCAGTGAGACTCTGTCTCAAAAAAAAAAAAAAAAAAAAAAAAAGATAAACTATTAAATACAAAAAGCAAAAACCTATTCAAATAGTTAATGTACTGGGTTCTTTTTTAATATGGTTGCTTTAATTCAAAAAGAAATCCAGGCCGGGCACGGTGGCTCATGCCTGTAATCCCAGCACTTTGGGAGGCCGAGATGGCCAGATCACGAGGTCAGGAGATCAAGACCATCCTGGCTAACAGGGTGAAACCCCATCTCTACTAAAAATACAAAAAAATTAGCCAGGTGTGGTGGCAGGCACATGTAGTCCCAGCTACTCGGGAGCCTGAGTTAGGAGAATGGCGGGAACCCGGGAGGTGGAGCATGGAGTGAGCCAAGATGGCACCACTGCACTCCAGCCTGGGCGACACAGCGAGACTCTGTCTCCACAAAAAAAAAAGAAATCCAGATGACATTAAATTGATTCACATGACTAACAAAAGATAAATATATTAACTGGTTTTTCTTAAAAATGAGATTTCTACCTGCAAAAAAATCGTTTGAAAAGTATACCCTATCCTGGCATAAACAAATTATTCAGTGCATAGGATTTTTTCCCCTTTTATTTTTTGGTCATGAACAGTTCAGCATATACAGAAGCAGAGAAACCAGTACAGGCATAGCTCGAGACACTGCAGGCTTGGTCCCAGACCACCACAATAAGGCCAATATCACAATACAGTGATTCACACAAATTTTCTGTGACCCAGTGTACATAAAAGCTATATATTACACTATATTCTAGTCTATTAAGTGTGCAATACCATTATGCACAAAAAGACAGTTTACACACCCTAATTTAAAAATGTATTTCTAATAAAAAGTTAATGATTATTTGAGCCTTCAGCAAATCTTTTTGCTGGTAGAGGATCTGGCCTCCATGTTGATGGCTGCTGAGTGGTCAGGGTGGTGGCTGCCAAAGGTTGAGGTGGCTGTGGCAATTTCCGCAATCAAGACAATACAGTTTGCCACATTAACTTTTCCTTTCACAGATTTCTCTGTAGCATGCAATGCTGTTTGATAGAATTTTACCCAGTTAGACCTTCTTTCAAAATTAGAGTCAATTCTCTCAAACTCTGCCTCTGCTCTATCAACTACATTTACGTGATATTCTAAATCCTTTGTTGTTATCTCAACAATGTTCACAACATGGTTACCAGGAATAGATCCCATCTTGAGAAACCACTTCCTCTGCTCATCTGTAAGAAGCAACTCCTCATCTGTCAAGTATTGTCATGAGATTGCAGCAATTCAGTCACATCTTCAGGCTTCACTTCTAATTCTAGTTTTCTTTATTTCCACCACATCTGCAGTTATTTCCTCCACTGAAGTCTTAAACCCCCGAGTCATCCATGAAAGCTGGAATCAACTTCCTCCAAACTCCTGCTAATGTTGATAATTTTACTTCCTCCCATGAATCACAAATTTCTTAATGGCATCTACAATGGTGAATCCTTTCCAGAAGGTTTTCAATGGACTTTGCCCAGATTCATTGGAGGAATCACTATCTATGGCAGCTATATAGCTTTATAAAACCTATTTTTTAAATAGTAAGACTCGAAAATCAAAATTACTCCTTGATCCATGGGCTGCAGAATGGATATTGTGTTAGCAGGCATGAAAACAACATTCATCTGCCTGTACATTTCCATTGGACTTGCTGCATTGTCAATGACCAATAATATTTTGAAAGAAATATTTTTTTCTGATAAGTAGGTCTCGACAGTGGGCTTAAAATAGTCAGTAAGCCATGCTGTAAACAGACGTGCTGTCATCCAGGCTTTGCTCTTCCATTTATTAAGCACAGGCAGAGGAGACTTAGCATAATTCTTGTGCCCTAGGATTTCCAGAATGGGTAAATGAGCATTGGCTTCAACTTAAAGTCACCAGTTGCATTAGCTCCTAACAAGAGAGTCAGCCTATCTTGTGAAGCTCTGAATTCTCCTTCCTGGCTTTTAAAAGTCCTAGATGGCATCTTCTTCCAATAGAAGGCTGTTTGATCTGCATTGAAACTGTGTTGTTAGTGTAGCCACTTTCATCAATGATCTCAGCTGGATCTTCTGGATAACTTCCTGCAGCTTCTCCATCAGCACTTGCTGCTTCACCTTGCATTTTTATGTTATGAAGACGGCTTCCTTCCTTAAACCTCCTGCACCAACCTCTGCTAGTTTACAACTTCTCTTCGGCAGATTCCTCACTTCTCTTAGTCTCCACAGAACTGAAAAGAGCTAGGGCCTTGCTCTCGATTAGGCTTTGGCTTAAGGGAATAGTTTGATCCTCTATCGAGACCACTCAAACTTTCTCCGTATCAGCAGTAAGGCTGTTTCATTTTCCTTTTTTTTCTACTTATTTATTTATTTGATACACAGTCTAGCTCCTTTGCCCAGGCTAGAGTATAGTGGAGCAATCTCAGCTCACTGCAACCTCCAACTCCCAGGTTGAAGCGATTCTCTGGCCTCAGCCTCCAGAGAAGCTGGGACTACAGGCGCACACCATCATGCCCAGCTAACTTTTGTATTTTTAGTAGAGATGTGATTTTGCCATGTTGGCCAGGCTGATCTCAAACTCCTGACTTCAAGCAATCGTCTGGTCTCAGCCTCCCAATACGCTGGGATTACAGGTCTGAGCCACTAAGCCCAGCCTGTTTCACTTTCTTATCATTTGTGTGTTCCCTGGAGTAGCACATTTAATTTTCTTCAATAACTCTCACAACTTGGCTAACTGTTTGGTACAAGAGGCCCAGCTTTCAGCCTGTCATGGCCCTCCATATGCCTTCCTCACTAAGCTTAATCATTTCTAGCTTTTGATTTAACATAAGAGACACGCAACTCTTTCTTTTACTCAAACACTTAGAAGCCATTGTAGGGTAATTAATTAGCCTAATTTCAATACTGTTGTATCTGAAAGAATAGAGAAGCCCAAAGAAAGGGAGAGAAATGGGGTAACAGTCAGTGCGTGGAGCAGTTAGAATACACACAACACTTACCAATTAAGTTCACCATCTTACATAGGTGGGGTTGATGGCATCCCAAAACTATTACAGTAGGAACATCAAAGATCATTGATCACAGATTACCATAACAGATATAATATTAATGAAAAAGTTTGAAATATTATAATGATTACCAAAATGTAATGCAAAGACAAGAAGTGAGCACATGCTGTTGGAAAAATGGTGCCAACAGAGTTACTCAACACAAGCCTGGGCAACACAGTGAGAACCTCATTTCTACTAAAAAAAAAAAAAATTATAGTGGTGGTACATGCCTCTAGTCCCAGCTACTTGGGAGGCTGAGGTGGAAGGATTGCTTGCACCTGGGAGGTCAATAAGGTCAATAAGTGTTGAGTATGTTCTGACTGTTTCCCCATCTCCCTCCCTCTCTTTGGGCCTCTCTATTTGTTCAGATACAACAATATTGAAATTAGGCCAATTAATTACCCTACAATGGCTTCTAAGTGAGTAAAAGAAAGAGTTGCACGTCTCTCACTTTTTTATTTTTTGACATGGAGTCTCACTCTGTCACCCAGGCTGGAGCACAGTGGCGCAATCTCAGCGCACTGCAAACCTCCACTTCCTGGGTTCAAGCAATTCTCGTGCCTCAGCCTCCCGAGTACCTGGGATTACAGGCGTGCACCACCACACCCAGCTAATTTTTCTATTTTTAGTAGAAATGGGATTTCACTATGTTGGCCAGGCTGGTCTCGAACTCCTGAGCTCAAGCGATCCAACAGCCTTGGCCACTCAAAGTGCTGGGATTACAGGAATGAGAAACCATGCCCGGCTGCATGTCTCTCACTTTAAATCAAAAGGGCTGCAGTGTGGGAGGTCAAGGCTGCAGTGAGCTATGATGGCACCACTGCCCTCCAACTTGGGAGACAGAATGAGACCATGTCTCAGAAAAAAAAAAAAAAGGAATTGCTGGATGCGGGGTTGCCACGAACCTTTAATTTGTAAAACATGCAACATCTGTGAAGTGCAATAAAGCAAAGCACAGTAACAAAGGGTTTGCCTGAATAATGGACCTCCATCATCCAGCTTCCACAAGTACCTACACATGGCCAGTCTTACTTCACCTGTCCTCTCACCCACTGTCCCTCATTCCTGCCTTAGATTGTTTTTCAGAAAATCCTAGACATCATATAATTTCAGGCATAAACACTTTAGTATGTATCTCTAATAGATATGGACTATTTTTATTTCTAAACATAACCACAATACCCTTATCACATTTTTAAATGTTAGCAGTAATTCCTTAATATCGTCACATAGCCAGTTCAGTTTCCCTGTCTCATACATGTTTTTACAGTTCAGTGGTTCGATTCAGTATCCAAACATAATCCATACATCCAAGGCATACATTTGCAATTACTCTTTTTCCCTCACAACTCAACTCTCATTTCTAGTTTATTCAACATGGATAACATCACCATCACATGCAAAATGTTAAAACAGACACATCTAAAGAAGTGTGGCCAGGCATGGTGGCTCATTAACTATAATCCCAGCACTTCGGGAGGCCGAGGCAGGTGGATCAGGAGGTCAGGAGTTCAAGACCAGCTTGGCCAAGATGCTGAAAACTCATCTCTACTAAAAATACAAACAAAAAGATTAGCTGGGCGTGGTGGCACACGCCTGTAATCCCAGCTATTCGGGAGGCTGAGGCAGAGAATTTCTTGAAACACAGAGGCAGAGGTTGCAGTGAGCAGAGATCACGCCACTACACTCCAGCCTGGGCAACAGTGAGACTCCATCTCAAAAAATAATAATAATAAAAAAAATAAAGAAGGGTGAAAGGGAAAAGTTAACAGTTTTAAAAATAAAACAAAAAAACATAATTTTCTTGTTCATGCCTGTTGCCTAAGTGAAAAGGAGGGGGGTTCTTTATTCTCTTGACTTTTTCTGGTTGTTTTTTGGCTCACAGTCATCTGAACCTCCCTGGTTGTGTTGGAAAACCAGGGGGTGAGGAATAAGGGACTCCTGCTTTATCAAGAAGAGTATTCCGCCCGCAGGCTGGAAGGGCAGCATCATGTGCTGAGTAGTTTCAGTTCCACATGGGGCAAGGTGGAATTTCTTCCCTTTGAAAATGCTTGATCTCAGCTATCAATTACTTTTTTTTCTTGAGACTCCCCAGCTGGAATGCAGTGGCGCAATCTCAGATCACTGCAACCTCCGCCTCCCAGGTTCAAGCAATTTTTGTACCTCAGCCTCCCGAGTAGCTGGGACTACAGGCACCTGTCACCACACTTAGCTACTTTTTGTATTTTTAGTAGAGATGGGGTTTTATCATGTTGACCAGGCTGGTCTCAAACTCCTGGCCTCAAGTGATCCACCGTCCTTGGCCTCTCAAAGTGCTGGGATTACAGGCATGAGCCACCGCTCCCGGCCTAGCTATCAATTACTTCAAAAAGTCATGTAACATGACCAGGTGTGGTGACTCATGCCTATAATCCCTGTACTCTGGGGGTCAGAGACAGATGTAACACTTGAGTCCAGGAGTTCAGGACCAGCCTGGGCAACATAGCAAGACCCCATCTCCACTAAAAATACAAAAAAAAACAAAAACAAAAACCATTATCTGGGCATAGTGATGCATGCCTGTAGTCCCCATTACTTAGGAGGCTAAGGTGGGAGAAGCACCTGAGCCCAGGGAGTCGAGGCTGCAGTGAGCCATAATGGCACCACTGCACTCCAGCCTGGATGACAAGAGTGAGGCTCTGTCTCAAAAAAAAAAAAAAATCCATAATAGATCCATTCACGTGAAAAGCATCCTGATACACTGAAATAGCATTCGCATTTTATCAAAAGGTTGATGAGATAATACCTTAACTCAAAGAAATGAAACTCCACTGCTAGAATCTTCCTCTATCCCTAAAAAACAGTTAGGTTACACACTGGCTTCTGGGCAACAAGTGGTTCTTTTACCCTATACACAGTCGGGGTCCTCATACATAGAATTATACTATTTCTAAGAAGTACAAAGCTACAGTATCACAGCACAGAAATTCCCCAAAGCTTCAGGGTTTCTCACGAGTCGACTTAGAGGTTAGGTTTTCATTCTTCTAATTCTAAAATCTTGTGGTTCTTCTTGACACCGTAACAAGATAAGCATGAGAAAATTCACTCTTATTCTTTTTAAAACATGAAAAAAAACTTTCCTTTGGAAGTTAACTAAAATCCATTTTACTTTCTTTTTCTAGTCTACTAATTCACTCTTACCAGAATCACTGTTCACCATGCAGAGCAGGACCAGTCCCTTCTCCATGTTGGCTAACAAACTAATCAAGGGACAGGGAGTCCATGCAAGGTCCAGAGGAACAGCCACCAGGCACACATCTGTGCCACCAGACGCCTGGGCTGGCAGAGGTTGGGCAAGTGGACTAGAAGGCGCCTCAGGGCCGGAGAGGGGGAGGGGAGTCCAGTGCAGCAACCTCCTCCTAAAATTGTCACGAGCCACTTCTGCTCGCTAAAAAGCCAGATGCTTTAGGAAATAATGATTTCTCAAGCATTTTCTTCCTCTTCACCCACGTGGGAGGACAGAATGCAAAAATCCATAATCACCTTTATTATCACTTCCCTAAAGTCAGAGACTACGTCTTAGTCTACATGAGCCCCTGAAGCCTAGCACTGGTTGAACATAGGGGACACAGAAATGTTCATATCATCAAAGAATGATGGCCGCTTGAAGGTGACAGCTGCGCCTTCTGAATGTGTTATTTCTATGCTCTGCCTTTCCAGTGGCATCCTCCCCAAATATCTTACCTCAACAAGAGCCTCAGAAAGGATATCACAATGATGACAGCAAGACCAATAAGGAATGCAATGCTCACAGCTAGAAAAGAGAAGAAAACACATTAGCCCCCAAAAAAGTCATCATGAACATCAAAGACATCACATCATTATATTTAATCTATAAAGGAAAACCAATGAGGGAAGCCTATATTCTCATGCTGAATTTCCTATAAATAATTGAGAATGCTCACCGTGAAGGGAGTGATAACTGTCATTACAAAAAGTATCCAACATAAACAAAAGCACAAAGAATGGTACCATCAACCTATATATAACCCATCACCCAGATCCTAGAATTGTCAAGATATTGTCCCTGTTGCTTCATCTATAACTACCCACCCACCCCCTTGTCCTGCTTTTTCTGGCTAAAGTATTTCTTTAAGAACCCAAGACATCATGTTATTTCATCCCTACATACTTCAGAATGTGTCTCTAAAGCCCTTGTAAAGACAGCCTGACACTGTACGCCTTCTGACACAAGGCACTGAGAAGGACCCAGGCTCGCTTTTGCCGTATTCCACTAAAAAATGCAAAACCTCCACTTATTCATGAGAAAACACCAAACATCAAGCAAATCCAAATCAAGGACAATTGACAAAATAACCAGACATTACCCTTCAAACCATCAAGGTCATGAAAGACAAAGAAAGACTGAGGAACTGTCCTAGACTAGAGGAGACAAAGGAGATCTGAAAGCTAAATGCAGTGTGAGATCCTACATCAAATTCAGCACTGGAGAAGGATATTGAAAAGAACATTTAGAGAAATTAAAATAATCCCGATCAGTACTGTATCAATATTAAGTTCACTGTTAAGAACAATGTTAGGTTCCTGGTTTCGGTAATTGTATGTGGGATAATTATGCTGTGATTTTACAGTTCAGGGGAAGCTAGGTGAGGGATATTTGGGAACTCTTTTTGCAACACTTCTACAAATCTAAAACAATTTCAAAACTAAAAATATGTTTGAAAAGGGCCTTTTGTTATATAACCACAACGTCATATGAAATTAACAATAACTTCCTGGGCAACACTGAAAGTGCACCTGCTGCAGTTGCCCCATAACTGGTGGATGTGTTCAGCTGGTAAAAATTCCTCTTCACTTTGTGGTTTCATCCACTCATATGGTATATGCCTGAATCACTTCCTTCATTAGGGGTTGCAATATATCCTGCCCTTTTGCTGTATTTATTACCTGGAATTCTTCTCCACAGAATTTTCCCTCAACAGGGACTATTTTGTTACCCTGAATTACAGTTAAAAACGGGCAAAATAAATGCTTAAATCTCTCCTTTCAACTGAGTTTTAAATCACCCTAGTTAACATCAGGTGCTCTGGTTACCTATAAAGACAAAGCATTGTTTTTGTTTTGTTTGGGAAGGCAGGCCTTGCTCATTTTAGTTTCATATGACTTCATGGTTTTCATACATTATTTTTCTTCAATTACATATATTACTCTTCTTAATGCTTAAATTGTCCTACATTGGCCCTTTCATATTGGTCCCTGCATTCTTTTGATATAACCTCACAGTCTTTAATAGCTTCCCTGTGAACAGTACTTGTTCATGCCGCAGGGATTTGTTACTGCCTTTTGAAAGGCAGCACATACATTGTTACCTAATGGGGAGCTCCGAATGGCAGATTTTCTTCATTGGGGTTATTAGACAATGAACGGTCCCTCCTTAACCTAAGAGGACCTCTGGACTGTCAGTGGAAGACATACAGGAAACACTATACCCTTGCTCCTAAAACAAGGAGAGATATTTGACAGTCGATTACCCTATTTCTAGTTTCTTTCCACTGCATTAACTTTTTTGGCTTATTAATGCTTCATAATTAAACTAAAAACTATGAGAATATATTGATATATTATATAATTTTTTTTTGAGACAAGGTCTGGCTCTATCACCCAGGCTGGAGTACAGTGGTACAATCTTGACTCATTGCAACCTCCACCTCCCAGGATCAAGTCATCCTCCCACCTCAGCCTCCCAAGTAGCTGGAACTACAGGCATGCACCACCAGGCCCAGCTAATTTTTGTATTTTTTATAGAGATGGGGTTTCACCACGTCACCCAGGCTCGTCTCAAACTTGTGAGCTTCAGTGAGCTGCCTGCCTTGGCCTCCCAAAGTGCTGGGATTACAAGCATGAGCCACCATGCCAGGCCAATAAATAATTTTTTAATGTCACATAATTTTATTATTATATACAAATAATACAACAAACATATTATAAATATACCATAACTAAGTGGGATAAATAACCTATAATTTATGTGGATTTTTTGCAGGGGAGAGATGCTCATCAATGATCAAGATTTAGGTTTTCAATTACAGAAAGTGTCACGGACTGCTTTGCTTTACAAACAGTACTCAAAAACTGAAACCTCTGAAAATGCAAATGTGAAAATCAACAGAGAACATATACGTACGAAGGTTACTATCAACTGGATCCTCGTTCACAGCCAGGTCACAGGCAATTTCACTAACTCCATTATGGATATTCTTTACCAAGAGAGAATAGTTTCCAAATTCTCCAAATCTGTATTCCAGTCTACAAAGATTAGGTAAAATTAACACAAATGGTTAAATTAGAAAATAAGAAGTTGGATTTTGCTAATGTCATGAAGGCAGAATAATATATGTTCCCGGGTAGAGACCAGAAAAGATAAAGAAAAATATTGTAAAGAGAAAAAAAGCTAAATCCAAAATAGAAAAAGAAAAAATTCAGACTTGACTTAGATCACAACAAAGTAGGCACAAACCTACAAACTTCTTTCTCTTCCAAGGTGTCGTTCAGCTGCAGGATAGATCCGTGCTGGGTGCTGACAGAGGCGGCTGCAATGCTAGGCTTCCCCGCTTTTGGACTCTGAGGAACGTTTACCAGCACCTGAAACAAGCACTGTAAATAAAAGCACAACAGGTCAACTGCCAGGGGTTTTTCAACATCTGTTGATTGTTGGAGAACATAAATATCCAACTGGAGATCTTGGCATGACTTTTCCTTCATACATGTAAAAAAAACCTCTAAATTTCAATACTTTAAATTTATCTATTATTTTGTATTAAAACAATGACTGGGCTGGGTGCCGTGGCTCATGTCTGTAACCCCAGCACTTTGGGGAGGCCGAAGCAGGTGGATCAGGAGGTCAAGGAAATCAAGACCACCCTGGCCAACATAGTGAAACTCCGTCTCTGCTAAAAAATACAAAAATTAGCTGGACGAGGTGGCACATGCCTGTAATCCCAGCTACTCGGGAGGCTGAGGCAGGAGAATTGCTTGAACCAGGGAGTTGGAGGTTGCAGTGAGCCGAGATCGTACTACTGCACTCTAGCCTGGCAACAGAGCAAGACTCCGTCTCAAAAAAAAAAAAAAATCACTGTGTCACTATGGAATTGTACAATCTTCACAGGTAAACTTCACAAATTAATAAGCAGAGCATACATTAAGTCTTGCATTCTGTTGTTTTATTTAATATTAAGTTTCCATGATTTTATCTAATTTGCATATTTGTAACTTAATATATGTATTATAGTCCATCAAATACTTTTGAGTATTTAGGCTGGCTTCAAAGCCGTTTAAATCTATTTATTGTTTTTGCTATATAAATTATGTGTTTTAAAAGACCTACATATCAGGTTCTTATTACTGTTTTGTTTTGTTTTTGTTTTGAGACGGGGTCTCACTCTGTCACCCAGGTTGGAGTGCAGTGGCATGATCTCAGCTCACTGCAACCTTCACCTCCCAGGCTCAAGCAAGTCTCCCACCTCAGCCTCCCAAGAAGCTGGGACGACAGGCATGCATCACTACGCCCAGCTAATCTTTTGTACTTTTTGGGGGAGATGGGGGTTTTGCCATGTTGCCCAGGCTCATCTCAAACTCCTGAACTCAAGCAATGCACCTGCCTCAGCCTCCCAAAGTGCTGGGATTACAGGCATGAGCCACCATGCCTGGCCAAAGTTCTTATTCTTTTCAATTATTTCTCTAAGGTAAATTTCTAAGGGTAAGATTACTGGATAAAAAATAATCATTTTAGGCCAGGTACAGTGGCTCACGCCTGTAATCCCAGCACTTTGGGAGGCCGATGCGGGTGGATCACAAGGTGAGGAGATCGAGACCACAGTGAAACCCCATCTCTACTAAAAATACAAAAAATTAGCCGGGCGTGGTGGCGGGTGCCTGTAGTCCCAGCTACTCAGGAGGCTGAGGCAGGAGAATGGCGCAAACCCGGGAGGCAGAGCTTGCAGTGAGCCAAGATTGCACCACCGCACTCCAGCCTGGGCGACAGAGCGAGACTCCGTACTCCGTCTCAAAAAAAAAAAAAATTGTCATTTTAATAGGTTCATTACAAATGACCAAATATTAGTTAAATAAATCTAATTAAAGCAATATATTTATTTCTCACCAGCTTTACTAGGATTTTAAAATCATTTTTTGTTCAGTTATTATTTATATCACAGCATTAAGATTATATTTTAAAATGATCATAAATTAAATAATTCAATAATTTTGTTATTTTGTTTCCTATGGTGTGAACCATTGTTTACATACTAAGTTCCCTTGACATAATCTTAGAAATATGTCCTCATATACTATAATATTAACTTTTAAACCTCTCAAATATTTCTCCATTCTAGTGCTTTCTGTCTCATCCTGCTATATTATGTTTTCAATTATAAATTTTAAATTTTTAATATAGCCATACTAATCTGGCTTGTTATTTCTTCCATTGCTTCATTAATTCAAAAATGTATTCTGCTGACATAGAGTAGCTGAATGGATTTAAAAAAACAAAACAAAACAAAAAAAGACCCAACCATATGCTGCCTACAAGAGACTCCCTTCAATTGTAAGAACACACAGACTCAAAGAAAAGGGGTGGAAAAAGGTATTCTATGCAAACGGAAACAAAAAAAGGGCAAGAGTAGCTGTACTAATACGAAAGACATAGACTTTAAGCCAAAAACTGTAAAAAGAGAAAAAGGAGGCCATTAAATAAAAGGCCATATTATAAAATGATCGATACAGCAGGAAGATGTAACAGTTATAAATATATATGCACCCAACATTGGAACAACTAAATATATAAAGCAATTATTAATAGACCTAAAGGGAGCAAACAAGTCTAAACAAATTTTAAAAATCAAAATCATATCAATTATCTTTCTGACCACAATGGAATAAAACTAAAAATCAGTAAGAGGAGGAACTTTGGAAACTGTACAAATCCATGAAAATTAAACAACGTATTCCTAAATAACCAAGGGGTCAATGAAAAAATTTTTTAAATTAGCTGGGCATGGTGGTGGGCACCTATAATCCCAGTTGCTCGGGAGGCTGAGGCAGGAGAATCACTTGAATCCAGGGAGTGGAGGTTGCAGTGAGTTGAGATGACGCCACCTTTCTCCAGCCTGGGTGAAAGAGCAAGACTCCATCTCAGAAAAGAAAAAATTTAAAAAGAAATTTAAAATTTTCTTGAGAAAATGTAAAAAGAAATTTAAAACTAAAAATGTTGCTTCCATATGAAAATGGAAACACAACATTCCAAAACCTATGAAATACAGCAAAACCAGTTCTAAGTGGGAAGTTTATGGCAATAAATGCCTACATCAAAAAAGTAGATGGCCAGGCACAGTGGCTCATGCCTGTAACCCCAGCACTTTAGGAGGCCAAGGCTGGCAAATCACCTGAGGTGAGGAATTCGAGACCAGCCTGGCCAATGTGGTAAAACCCCGTCTCTACTAAAAATACAAAAGTAGCCAGGCATGGCAGTGGGTGTCTGTGATCCCAGCTACTCAGGAGGCTGAGGCAGGAGAATCACTTGAACCCAGAAGGCAGAGGCTGCAGTAAGCAGTAAGCAGAGATTGCGCCATTGCACTCCAGCCTGGGCAAAAAGAGCAAAACTCCATCTCCAAAAAAAAAAACAAAAGGGTACACATTGAGGAAAGGACAGTCTCTTCAATAAATGGTGCTGAGAAACTGGATATTTACATGTAGAAGAAAGAAACTAGACCCCTATCTCTCATATCTTTCACAAACCAACTCAAAATGGATTAAAAGCTTAAATGTAAGACCTGCAACTATGAAACTACTATAAGTAAACATAGGGGAAACACTGCATGACATTGGTGCATAGGTAACAAAAGCAAATCTAGACAAATGGGATTAAAGTAAAAAAGCCTCTGCACAGTGAAAGAAGCAATCCACAGAATGAAGAAACAAGCTATAGAATGGGAGAAAATATTCACACACTACTCACCTGACAGAATATATAAGGAACTCAAATATCTCAATAGCAAAAAAAATCCCATTTTTTAAATGGACAATAAATCAAAGTAGGTATTTGTCAAAAGACATATATAACAATATATATATATATATCGGGGAAAAAAGAAGATACAAAAATCCCAACAGGTATATGAAAAATGCACATCACTGATAATCAGGGAAATGTAAATCAAAACCACAATAAGATAGCACCTCAACTCAGTTATTTAGATTGGGTACAATCAAAAAGACAAAAAATAACACATGCTGGCAAGGATGTGGAGAAAGGGGTACTCTTACACACTGTTGCTGGGAATGTAAATTAGTACAGCCATTATGGGAAACAATATGAAGGTTCCTAAAAATTAAAATAAAACTACCACATCATCCAACAATCTCACTACTGGGTATAGATCCAAAAGAAAGAAAATCAGTTTGTCAAAGAGATACTTGTACTCCCATGTTTACTACAGCACTATTCATAATAGCTAAGAAATGGAATCAACCTAACTATCCATCAACTGATGAATGGACAAAGAAATGTGCTATATATTCACAGAGGAATACTATTCAGCTATAAAAAAGAATAAAATCCTCTCATTTGCAGCAACATGGATAAGCCTAATGGACATTAAGTGAAATAAGCCAGACACAGAAAGACAAATACCACATAATCTCATTCGCATGTAAAAGCTAAAAATGTGACCTCACAGAAGTAGAAAGTAAATAGAGGTTAGTAGGGAAGAGGAGATGGGGAGGTTAGTCAACAGGTGTAAAGTCACAGTTAGAATGGGATCAGCTCTGGTGACATATGGCACAGTAGGGTGACTACAGTTAACAATAATGTAATGTATATTACAAAAGAGATGAAGAGATGATTTTGAACCATCTCACCACAAAGAAATGACAAGTGTTTTGGTGACGGAAATGTTAACTACCCTAACTTGATATTACCCAACATGTACATTGGCTGGGCATGGTGGCTCACACCTGTAATCCTAGCACTCTGGGAGGATTGTAATCCTAGCACTCTGGGAGGCAGGGGGATCACTTGAGCTCAGCAGTTCGAGATACTGTACCCCATAAATATGTACAATTATTGTGTCAATTAAAAAAATAAAACTTTTTAAAAATCTATTCTGCCTTTAAAAATTTTTTTCAGTTTGTGCATTTATGTTTTAACTTGAATCCTCTTGGAGTACTTGATACATGGTATACAGTAATTTTAAATACCTTTCCCCATGGTCTTAGTTATAATACTCTAGGTTCTTACATGAATTAGATTCTGCTTCTCACACTTACATTGGTCTGTTAGTCGTCATTTCTCTTTTTTGGCTACATAAACAATTATGGCCTCACAATATATCTTACCTAATACAGCAAGTCTCCACATTGCCCAATCTCCTTTTGGACCATTTTTTTTTTTTTCTTTTAAGCTAGTCAAGCATGGTTGTTGGGGGAGACAATGTCAAATCAGCTTAACAATAGCCCACAACACTTGGACCAATTTGGGCCATCTTTTGATCCTCTGACTCATTTACTTTTCCATATGAATTTTGAAATTATTTATATAGACTACATAATGGATTCTATTTACAAATTAACAACAATTGTGTTAAGTATATGAATTAACTTGGGAAACACTGTCATTTTTCCTGTTTAGTCTTGATATCAATGCTTATTGGCTATCTCTCCATTTAACCTGTATTTTTCTCATTAAAATGTATCATTTTCAGCCAGATCTGTGGTTCATGCCTGTAATTCTAGCACTTTGGGAGGCCAAGGCAGGAGAATCACTTGAGGCCAGGAGTTCCAAACCAGTTTGAGCAACACAGCAAGACCCTGTCTCCACAAAAGATTTTTAAATAAAAAATTAGCTAAGTGTCATGGTCCATGCCTATAGTCCTAGCTACTTGGGAGGCTGAAGCAGAAGGATTTCTTGAGCCCAGGAGTTTGAGAGTGCAGTGAGTCATGATCACACACCACTGCACTCCAACCTGGGCTACAGAGCAAGACTCTGCCTCAAAAACAAAAAAATCATTTCTCAGCTTGTTCTTACTTCGATTCAGCTCTCATTTTCTAGCTTATGTATTTACTAATATTACTGCTTCTTTTCCTTTTTGTTTGGAAGATTACACTGTTTGCTTTCAAAAACCTTGAGATCCCTACTGAATAGCTTTGCATTTCCCCTTTTCTTTCTTGAGATAGACTCTCACTCTGTCACCCAGGCTGGAGTGCAGTGGTGTGCTCTCAGCTCACTACAACCTCCGCTTCCCAGGTTCAAGTGATTCTCCTGCCTCAGCCTCCGAGTAACTGGGACTACAAGCACCCACCACCATGCCCAGCTAATTTCTGTATTTTTAGTAGAGACGGGGTTTCACCATGTTAATCAGGCTGGTCTCAAACTCCTAACCTTCAAGTGATCTGCCCACCTGGGCCTCCCAAAGTGCTGGGATTACAGGTATGAACTACTGCGTCTAGCCTCCCCTTTTCTTTCCAATTAACATAAAGACCAACCTCCAAAGCTACAAGGAGGGGTGAATTGTAGCTCTGCCACCTAACAGCTAGGTAACCCAAAAAAAGTCACTTTATTTTTCTTAATTTCAGTATCTCCAGCAAATCCTCTCTCCTGCATAGAATCTCTCTATTGGAGTGTTGTAAGTTAAATGAGACAGACCTAAAACACTGAACAAGTCCTCAGGAAAACAGCAGCTGCGATTTCTATTACCATCATCTTTATTATTATGAACATTTACATGCATTTTTTCATAGGAATTGCTTTGGCCTGATTTAAAGATTTTCTAAGAAATGCTCGTATTTATATTATAACCCTTATTAGTTTGTTTCTTTGTTGTGCAGAGGTATGAGATAGAATATATATATAATCCCTGCTTTTCAAAATTTATTCAGTCTCTTTTGACTTAACATAGGATGAGTGTTTTGTGAAACAAATATATACAGGAATTTTTGAATTTGAATTTATCTTCTGTTTTCATTTAATTTCTGCCACATATGTTACTTATGTCTATTGCCAGTAATACTGACACATGGAGAGGTCTCGCTCTGCTTCAGCTTACAGGTACTCAGTCACGAAACGCTCCCAGGGAGCTCAGGGGCAGGTTCCATTATTTTTCCAGCTTCACAGGGGAAGAGAAGCAGAGAGAAGGTAAGAACTCCCATACCCAAAGTAACACAAGTGACAGAGGTGGGATTCAAACCAGACACTCGGACTGCAGAATCCAAGCTCTTAACCACCTCACTCCCTGACATGTTCAGCTCAGTTCATCAGCTCTATGATGAAACCTTCAAATGTTTGCCCTGATAAGGGTATCTTATCATTTGCCTCTACTACGACTTTGTTTTGTATTATTAGCTGCTACCATTATTTCTGATGTACTATGGGGACCCACATAAATTTATTTTTATTTAGGGTGTTCATATTTTAGTATTAGTATTTAGTATTTATGCAAATGTTTAACTAGCCCCTTTTATTCTAATATCTACTTCATCAAAAAGTACAAGTTTTCATTGTATTCTTTATGAGTGCAATAATATATTTTAGTTTTTAATACTTTATTTACCAATGTATGTATGTATAGCTCTTCTCTTTTCAAAAGCAATTTTAAATATTCACAATATCTTCTCTTTTTTACGTATTTTCCACATTGTACAGTCTTGTTTCTTTTTTTTTTCTTTTTTTTTTTTTTAAAGAGATGAGATCTTACTTTGTTGCCCAAGCTGGTCTCAAACTCCTACCTCAAGTGATCATCTCGCCTTGGCCTCCCAAAGTGCTGGGATTACAAGTGTGAACTACCTCACATGGCTCAGTCTTCTTTTTTTAGTAATATTTTAAAGACACAGAAACATTAACTGTTTACCATACTGAGAACATCTTACTTATAAAAACTAAATGCTGGCCAGGCACGGTGGCTCACGTTGGTAATCCCAGCACTTTGGGAGGCCAAAGCAGGCGGATCACAAGGTCAGGAGTTCAGGACCAGCCTGGCCAAAACGGTGAAACCCTGTCTCTACTAAAAATACAAAATTATCAGGCGCGGTGACGGGTGCCTGTAATCCCAGCTACTCGAGGGGCTGAGGCAGGAGAATCACTTGAACCCAGGAGGTGGAGGTTGCCATGAGCCAAGATTGTTCCACTGCCCTCCAGCCTGGGCGACAGAGCAAGACTCCATCTTAAAATAAATAAATAAATAAAATAAAAGGTCTTTCTACTTTAAGGAAGTAAGATAAAGAAGGAAACAGAACAGGAAATTCTTCAACTCAGCTAGTAACTGACCTCTTGGGCATATCTTCACCTTAAATATCTTAAAGATATCCTTCCATCAGCCCCAGATTTTTATTATCTGGTATACTGAATATACAAAGTTATTATCATTTGCATTTTTTTACATGCTTGTGTTTCCTAAAACCTACATCTGCTTAAAATTTTTAAAATTATCATTAAAGTTCAAAATTTATGTTCAAAGTTTATATCTAGACAAATTTTATCAGTCTCTGGTTAATCTTAAAAGGGTCATAAGTGTCTTTCCAGTTTCCAGGCTAAAATCTTTTTTACTATAATGGGATATTTTCTACTACTATGATTAAATACAAACCCTGTGTCACTTCTTTTTCCTGACGTAATTATCTCCATTCTTTTAAATAAATTGGCAATTTTTTTCTTAAAACAGTCTCATGCAGTTAATTCTTCTGTTTGTTTATTTATTTATTTATTTTAAGATAGAGTCTCACCCTGACGCCCAGGCTGGAGTGCAGTGGCTCAATCTCAGCTCACTGCCACCTCTGCTTCCCGGGGTTAAACGATTCTCCTACCTCAGCCTCCCAAGTAGCTGGGATTACAGGCACACACCACTGTGCCCAGCTAATTTTTGTATTTTTAGTAGAGATGGGGTTTCACCATGCTGGCCAGGCTGGTCTCAAACTCCTCACCTCATGATCTGCCCACCTAGGCCTCCCAAAGTGCTAGGATTATAAGAGTGAGCCACCGTGCATGGTCTGTTTTCCTGTTTTTTAATTCTTTCTTTCTCTTTTTTTTTTCTTGAGATGGAGTTTCACTCTTGTTGCCCAGGTTAGAGTGGGCACGATCTCGGCTCACTCAACCTCCGCCCCCACCAGGTTCAAGTGATTCTCCAGCCTCAGCCTCCCAAGTAGCTGGGATTACACGCACCTGCTACCATGCCCGGTTAATTTTTTGTATTTTTTAGTAGAGATGGGGTTTCATCATGTTGGCCAGGCTGGTCTTGAACTCCAAACCTCAGGTGATCCACCCTCCTTGGCCTCCCAAAGTGCTGGGATTACGGTGGCGCCCGGCCTCCTTTTTTATTCTTTAATTTGTCCATAGCATCATTGTTGTACTCCAGTGACCCTATTTGTTTTATTCTAATAATGGTCTTACTTGCCCTAAACCTAACACCTTGACAACAGTCTTTTCCCCGCTCAACTTGTTTTTCTGTGAATTTTAGACCCTTATTAAGTCTTTAGAAGACATTTTGCCCATTCACTGAAGTATCTGATTCCTGTCACTTTTTAATTTCAGCTATTGTTGATTATTTTCAAGATTCTTTTAGGTTCTTCTTGTGGGCCAATAAATTTTTTCTTTGTCTTAAGCTACTTTTTCTTAATAGATTTTTGCTTGTTTCATATTACTTTACAGAGCTTTCAGTAGGTTTATTCAAATAGAGAAGGTATCACCTATTGCTCCATCATCTTTTCAGCTGGTGCCCACACTGGAGATTTTAAGTTTGTTTTTTAAAGCGTTTATAGTAAACAGTCACTCAATATAAATTAAAATTCATCCTCTGATGGTAGGTATAATAAAGCTCTCAATTTGGCAATAAAATTTTTTTTTTTTTGAGACAGAGTTTTGCTTTTGTTGCCCAGGTTAGAGTGCAACGGTGCAATCTCAGCTCACTGCAACCTCCACCTCCCGGGTTCAAGTGATTCTCTTGCCTCAGCCTCCCACGTAGCTGGGATTAGACCTCAGGTGATCCACCCGCCTCGGTCTCCCAAAGTGCTGGAATTACAGGCGTGAGCCACTGTGCCCAGTAAAAACATTTTATCATTTCAATTTTTATTTTAGATTTAGGGGCACATGTGCAGGTTTGTTACATGGGTATATTGCATGATACTAAAGTTTGGGACCTGAATGATCCTGTCTCCCAGGTGGTGAGCACAGTACCCAGTAGGTAGTTTTTCAGCCATATAGGTACTACTCGGCTGTAGTACCCAAGTTTTTCAGTACTGCTTGGGTACTGCAGCTCAAATAGTCCTTAGTGTCTCCTGTTCCCACCTTTATGTTCATGAGCACCCAATGCTTAGCTCCTCTTAGAAGTGAGAACATACAGTATTTAGCTTTCTGTTCCTGTGTTAATTCACTTAGGATATTGGCCTCCAACTGCATCCATGTTGCTACAAAGGACATGATTTCATTCTTTTTTTATGGTTACATAGTAGAGTATTTTATTTTACATAAAAGAATAGCCTTGTCCTTAAAAGCAACAAGGTCTAGAATAGGAGTAAAACCTTCAGAGAAAACGCATTTGTTATCATCAGGGAGTCAGGGCCTCCAAATAACTGCCACTCCCTCAACTTGCACCTTCCTGCTGGCTGCCCACTCTGCTGGCCCCTGGAGAATACCCTGGTGTCCCACTCCTTCCTTCTCTGGTCCAGCAAGAGGGTTTTGCACTAGAGAGGAGGAAAATAAAACATAGTCTATCAAGGTTGTTCATCCCTGAGAACTGCTTTTTTAAAGGATGGGTAGATGAAAAGATAAAAATGGATGCTGTGCATTCCTAGGCATCCTCCTCTGACTGTATTTCTTCTGATTCTTTATATAGCTTCTTTGTTTCCTTAGCTGCAAAACTGAAATTAACTTGTGAGGGGCTTTAGATATGAAAGCATTAAGGATCATATCAAACAAGCCCCAAAGCAAACAGAACTGAGTGTGAACTGATACATACGTGATAACAGCATTCAGATTTCCAGTAGACAGTCAAGTTGGCCCCAAGAAGTTCATTATGGATGAGTAGCAAAGCCTGATCCATCTTCAGCTCTACATGTCTTTTTTTGTCTAAGTCTGGTAAAAATTAGGAAAAGTTAAAAAAAAAAAAAAAAAAAGAAGGTACCCGAAAGATGTGTTAGAGACAAAGTACATTCATGTGAACAGTTGCTTCCAGTAGTGCTTCTCAAAACCCTACACTCTGGGATTTCTGTGGTCTCCCACACATTACTTTGTGTATGTGCCGATATATGTGCGTGCATGCATGTGCACACACACGCAGGTTTCCTTTTGCACAGATGTCTCTACTACAAAAGAGGATTCAGTCAACACCACTCACATCTAGTGCATCAAAGGATCGTGTGAGGAACTTATATTCATCAGGTGCTAAGATGTGACATGTACTGAATTTAGTAGTTTCCCTACAATAATGACAATCTCATGAGCTAGGTATTTCCCCCACTTTACAGATGAATAAATTAAGCCTCTCAAGAATTACCTAACTGTCTGTGGTCACGGTTTTTCAATGAAATCACTGATATGAACCCAATTTGTATGACTCTAAAGTTCAAGCTTTCTCCCCTACCATGTTACTCAGCTGCGACTGTAGCCAGGCAGCTTGTTAGAAATGCAGAACTCACTTCAGTCAGACAGGTTAGCAAGGCCCAGGGGTGGGGTGCACGTGCCTCAAAAGTTTAAGAAGTGCTGCTTTCTATCACTTTGTTTTGGAGTTTGGAATCTCCTAATTTTCATGGTAGATCGGAGAGGGGTAAGGAGACAGTTTTAAGACAAGCCTCAGTCTGAAGGGCAGAGAAACTCACTGCTCCTGGATTCACTCATCACACAGCTCACCAGTTCACTAGATGATGTTCTGAGGATGACAGAAAGATGACACACATTCTAAAATCATGTGTGCCAATTTGGTAGGAAAAATAGAGTGAACTGCTCTTGTCAAAAGTCAAAGCAAAGTGGTTCATTTCAACCAACTGGCCGTTTATATGATATTATATAAAAGAGAAGTTAATTTATCCTCTAAGTAAATTTACCCAAAAGAAAAAAATGGGGAACTACTTAATAACACAATGAGGAAGGTAAGAACTTGGTTCTCCATTTTGTAATGGGAAGGCTTCCTCTGGGCTCCCTAGTCACTCATTTGACTGGCAGAATCGGGAATTCTTCACGTAGCCAGTTCAATCCCTCTTGCTCTGTCACCCAGGCTGGAGTACAGTGGCGCGATCTCGGCTCACTGCAACCTCTACCACCCGGGTTCAAGTCATTCTTCTGCCTCAGCCTCCCGAGTAGCTGGGACTACAGACACGTACCACCAAACCCAGCTAATTTTTGTATTTTTAGTAGAGACGGTGTTTCACCATGTTGGCCAAGACGGTCTCGATCTCTTGACCTCGTGATCTGCCCACCTCAGCCTCTCAAAGTGCTGGGATTATAGGTGTGAGCCACTGTGTTGGGCCTCAATCCCTCATTTTTAAGTTTATCTTAATTTACCCTTATTTAGCACTCAGTGAAGACAAGCCCTGCAGTATAAAACTCTTAATAATCCACTACAGTTTTTTGTTCTCTAGGCCAAAGAAAGTTTTCACAATCATTTTTTCTGTTCTTTGGTCTCCTGGAAAGCTTTCAGTGGAAGCGAGATTTGGGACCTGGAGTATGACACAGTGGGATAAATTCAATTTAAACTTGAATCTGAACCCCAACCTGCCTCAGGTTCCTCACCAATAAATTAAGGGTCATAAGAGTATGTGCTTCATGAGA
The DNA here is from genome assembly GCF_047675955.1 of Chlorocebus sabaeus. Lineage (NCBI taxonomy): Eukaryota > Metazoa > Chordata > Mammalia > Primates > Cercopithecidae > Chlorocebus > Chlorocebus sabaeus. The sequence continues at coordinate 42,974,832 of NC_132911.1, read as the reverse complement.
CCGTTGGGAAAGCTAAACTTGACCACCTATGAAATGGTTGGCACAGAAATAAAACAAGTGCTCAACACATGGACGTTACAGTGATCCAGGCCACATCCAACCAATGCAGAGGTCAACAGAGCCTCTTCAGGATCGGAACATCCAGTTAATTTTTTTTTTTTTTTTTTTTTTTTGAGACAGAGTCTCGCTCTGTCTCCCAGACTGGAGTGCAGTGGCCCACTGCAGCCTCAACCTCCTGGGCTCAAGCAATCTTCCCACGTCAGCCTCCCAAGTAGTTGGGACTACAGGAGCATGGCTAGCACATCCAGCTTTTTTTTTTTTTTTTTTTTTTTTTTTTTTTTGTATTTTTTTTGTAGATACAGGGTTTCACCATGTTACCTAGGCTGGTCTCAACCTCCTGGGCTCAAGTGATTCGCCCACCTCGACCTCCCAAAAGTGTTAGAACTACAGGTGTGAGCCACCACACTGGGCCCAAGAGTAAAATCTTTAACCAAAAACAGGCTTTTGAATAGCTTCTGATATGCTTTATGACATTTCTCTCCAATTTAGTCGTGCTGATTTCTAATGACAACTGTGATGGTTGAGATCTCCCAGATAACACAAAGAACCACACTTACCAAAGAACCACCAGGCCCCAACAGCTCTGTGAAATAGCTCCTGGTGGGTCGGGCGTGGTGGCTCACGCCTGTAATCCCAGCACTTTGAGAGGCCCAGGCGGGCGGATCATGAGGTCAGGAGATCGAGACCATCCTGGCTAACACAGTGAAATGCCCTCTCTACTAAAAAAATACAAAAAAGAAAAAAAAAAAAATTTGCCGGGCATGGTGGCAGGTGCCTGTAGTCCCAGCTACTCGGGAGGCTGAGGCAGGAGAATGGCATGAACCCGGGAGGCAGAGTTTGCAGTGAGCTGAGTTCACCCCACTGCACTCCAGCCTGGGGGACAGAGCGAGACTCTGTCTCAAAAAAAAAAAAAATAAAGAAAAAGAAATAGCTCCTGGTGTCTCCATTCTGGGATGAGGCATCTGAAGGTCACCTACTATCAGCCAGGATTTAAGCTGAGATCAGTCTAACTGTGCACCTAACCGCTAACCAGTCTCCTGAGCCTCAACAGATCCCTCCCTATCAGCCCAGCCTGATTAGCCTTTTCTATGTTTCCCTCATTTGTTAGCCTGGTGGATAGAAAATGGCACGTCCGAATTATTTTAGTTTTGAACTTGTGATTAACTAGTTTGAACATGTTTTCCAAATGTTTACCATCAGTATGTGCCCTTCATGTGAATTCTTGAATTATTTATTTATTTAACCACCTTTAATCCCTGACACCTTCTGAGGTATTTGCATAACTTCTCTACATTACAGACAAAAATATTAAATCTTTTGTCAATTTGTCATCATTGTTTTAAAAGTTTTCATTTCCCTTCTTCAGTTTTAATGGCTTCCATTTTCAAATTTCTAGTCACTTTCTGTAGAGTTTTTCCTACACTTGATCATGGCCAATAGACGATGAAGCCATGAGCTTTTCCTTCGTAATTTCTCCACATATCATCATCCCGTCGTAGATGGAATAAGTACTGTGTGTACTCATGTTTCTCTAAGCCTCTGGTGGTGAGCGGAATAAGGTACTTGTTTTATACTTAGATTATCCACATGAATTTTAGGCTGAAAGCTCTTCATTGTCATTGTTACTAACTATGCTATTTGGGAATGTGCAGAGGGGCTCAGTCTTCAGTGAATGTCAGAATTACCTCAGGAAGCTCTAAAAAAACAACACAAGTTAACAATGCCCTGGCCCCATTCCAGACTAATTAAATCAGAATCTCTACCCAATCAGCATGATTTTTTAAATTTCCCACAAAAAACAACGAACCTCCCAAAGGGATTCGACTGTGCAGCCCAGGGTGAGGAACACAGCTAGGGAACCACAGCTAGAGACTGTCAGAGTAAAGCCAGCGGATTTTTACACCTTTTTTGTTTCACTTTGCATTATTTGAATGTGGTTTTTAAAAATAATAATAACAGTCTGTATCACTTACAGACACGACCAAAGGACCTAATTACTAAGCCATCAAATATGACCTCGAAACTGAGCTTGATGTTCAGCTTCAAGAAAAAGTTGTCACCTTCCCACACAGCAGCTGACCTAAGAAATTCCAGGGCAATACCCACAGAGCGTTACCGACAAAAGAACAATTAATTCCTTCTCTCTCCTCTGGTCTACATCGTCTTGGTGGGCAAATAACCAAATAAAGCCACCTTCCAATAGAGCGGGGATAAATGTGCTGCTTGTGTATTACACTTTTATTTCCTTTCCAAGTATTTAATTTCTGGTCTAGCTCTCTTCTCGTGAGTTATCTTTGCTGGGCATATTTTTAAAGACATAGTCTACTTTTTTTTTTTTTTCCCCAAGTAAATGCTGAATTTTCAAAAAGGAAGATGATGACGTTTTTAGTAGGAAAGCTGTGCAGCCCAAACATGGGCTCCACGCGGCAGGAAAAGCCTTGCGGTCGCAACGCGGCTTCCCTTCACTACCTGTGATTACTATTTACAAATCAGCTCTACCTAAAGTAAGTGCCCTTTGATAAGCTAACATACGTGCTAAAATGCAAAGAGCGTTCGGCGGGATCAGTCCCTGACAATTGTGATCAGGCAGATTACATAACCTCCCCCGGGTCCTTGCAATTTTAAAGGAGGGGAGCGCAGGAGATCCAGGTTGGGTGAATCAAGGAGCACACAAAATGTAATCCGCTGAGCCGCTTTTCCAAAATTCACGACGCATTTCTCCTCCAGCTTCTGCCTGGGGAGGAGGGGTCGTTTGAACTCCATACACAGACACTAAAACTTCGTATTCTGACCAAGATAAGGGCGCGAAAGGGGGAAAAAAGGCAGGTGATTCCCACCGTCCCAGGTGTGGACCCTTCTACCCAAAGGGGTTTGCGGTGCTTGCCCGACCCCTCTGGGAGGGGCGTGTGCGAAGGACCTCCTAGGGCCTGGGGCTCCCCGGTCCAGGGATCTAGATGGAGGCCTGGAATCTGTATTTGTCATCGTAGCCAGCTGTGCAATCACGGGCTGAGCTGAGCGCCTCTTAAGCCAGAGCACTGGACAGGGGCCCGGGGCCCGGGGCAAAAGCGCCCAGCCCAGCCCCTCCCAGGCCGCGACCCCGACTCGGAGGCGGCGGCTTCCCAGTCACCCTGGAGGGAAAACGCGCCGAGGGGAGACGCGCGAAGGGCTCGCCCGGGACCGGGCTGCATGCAGGCCGCGCCCCCACCGCCTTCTCCGCGGTTCCTCACCCGCCGCACATCTACGCGGGTTCAACCCCAGCGCGGGGCAAACGCGCGTCCCGGCCCCGGGCTTCCCACCCGCTGAAGCCAATGGGTCGCACGGCTCCGGCGCCACGTCCTCGGGGGCTAGGCCCTCGGGGAAGTGACCCTGCTCTAAGTCCCTGCGAACAGTGGACTGGGTGCAGGGGGAGTCCGAGCCCCCCCACCGTCCCGGTCCTTGGCTGGCCCGCCTCTTGGCTGGCCCGCCTCCTGGCTGCCAGTGTGGGGAGTTCCCGGCGTCCCGATCCGAGGCCTCTGTTTAGACCGAAGGCGCCGGGACGCAAGTTCTGCTAGTGTGGGCGCCGCCTGGGTGCCCAGGTGCCACTCCGCCGCGGCCCGAACCGCCCCCTCCCCCGCCTCCGCTGGGCCGGGCCGCAGCAGCCCGAAGTCCGGCCTCCGGTCTGGGGCGTGGGACCGCGAAGTCGCAGAAACAGCCCGGGCCGTGGGGGGTGGTTCCGGCCAGGCCTAGCCCTCCGCGCCGCGCACTGAGGTAGGGGCGGCGCCGCGAGGAGGGGACGCCGCGCTCGGAGCCGGCCGGGCGGCTGTAGGAGGCGTGCACTCACCTCGTGGCGGCGCGGCCTGGGCATCGCGCTCCGAAGAGCCGCCGGGAGCCAGCAGCGCGGCGCTCAGCACTGACGCGGCCAGCAGCAGCACGACCAGCTCCCTGCCCGCACCGCTCATGCCCGCCGCCCGCTCGGCCGCCCCTGCCTGCCCGCCACGCCCCGCCCTGCGCTGCTCCGCCGCGGACGCCCGCGCGCCCGTCATGCCCCCTCCGCTGCCGTCACCGCCGCCTGAGTCACCGCGGGAGGCGTAGGCACCCGGGAGCCGCGGGCGGGGGAACCCAGGGGCCGGGCCGGGCCGGGCCATGCTAGGCCCTGCCCTGGGGGAGCTGACCAAGAAAGAAGCCAACGCTCTGCGCCCCTGCATTGGGAGTGTTTGTCCTTGGGAGGAGAAACGGCCCGAAGAGAGGCCCCTGCAGGCTAGGAGCCTTCCTCCCCCGCCCCACCTTCCCCGGCCGCATTCTGCCAAACTCCCGCGCCAGCCGGCCACCCTCCGCACGGGTGTCAGAGCCTCGGTCCCTGTTTTGGAAAACGCCTCAGTAAGCGAGACTGCAGAGTCCCTGCCCCCAAGGCGTTTATTACCCAGAGGGAGAGGCACGACTTAGAAGCCACCAGGCGGCCCCATCTCTTGGAAGAGCCCCAGGCCAGGCTGACAAAGTGTAAGGCAGCAGGCCGAGGAGTCTGCACACCCGTTCCAGGCTGTATGCCGGGACACGCTACCGCAGGTATAAGGGACGGGTACAGTAATACCTATAGCAGACGTGTTTGTAATTGCAAAACCTTGTCAAGCTGAATGTTCACCAGCGAGAAAACAAACTGCCCCACAGCAGGGGAAGTGCTCTACAGCTTCCCGCATCCACATGGATGAATCTCAAAACACAAGGCTGGGGAAAATGCAAATTGCAGAATGCCTTTGTAATAACTTACATAAAGCAAAACAATAATGTATGTTGTTTAGGGACATCCATATGTGTAATGAAAATACAAAGGCACACATGAAAATGATGCGGGACTTTCCTTAGTTCAGCTAAAGACGGTGGGGGTCCTTGTCACACGCCAGGAAAGATTAGGCTCTCAGACCATTTGAAGGGTAAGGCAGGGTTTTATTGGGTGTAAAGGAAGAAAAAGGGGAACAGGGACTCAGCAGAGCCAGAGTTCTAGTTGTAGGCTCCCTGCCTCACCGATTAAATCCTCGATTCCGCGGAGGAAGAGGGCCAGGCTCCTCCCAGCTGTAAACTGAGGAGCGAACTTCTGTGGCTCCGCCCCAGTGCAGTGCACAGACCAGTGGGAATTTTACCAGGGAACCCTTCCACCTGGCTGTCTCATTCCCCCTTCTAAAGAAGTCCATCTAACTGCCATTAGAATAAGGATAGGGACAAAGAAAGATCTTAGCTGTTTCCTGCTGACAGGAGGCACTGTTTTGGGAAAATGGCAATCAGATCTCCCTCATAGGCCTATCTAAGGATCCCTGGCAGAAGGGTCCATGGTCCAAGGCTCCAGTTGCATGACCGTTTGATGTCCTGAAAGCAGGAAGAGACAAACTGGGTTATTAAAACACATATGGCCGGGCACGGTGGCTCACGCCTGTAATCCCAGCACTTTGGGAGGCCAAGGCAGGTGGATCACAAGGTCAAGAGATCGAGAGCATCCTGGCCAACATGGTGAAACCCTGTCACTATTAAAATACAAAAAAATTAGCTGGGTATGGTGGCGGGTGCCTGTGGTCCCAGCTACTTAGGAGGCTGAGGCAGGAGAATCACTTGAACCTGGGAGGCAGAGGTTGCAGTGAGCCGACATTACACCACTGCACTCCAGCCTGGCAGGTCAGGAGTTTGAGACCAGCCTGGCCAACATGGTGAAACCCTGTCTCTACTAAAAATACAAAAATTAGCCAGCCCTGGTGGTGCCTACCTGTACTCCCAGCTACTCAGAAGGTTGAGGCAGGAGAATCGTTTGAACCCGGGAGGCGGAGGTTGTAGTGAGCCAAGATCCCTCCACCATAGTCCAACCTGGGCAAAAGAGCAAGACTGTCCACAAAAAAAAAAAGGAACCAGGCAAAGAGAAACAAGCATGCTCCAAATCTTGTTCACAGGAGTATACCTCACTCAATTATTAAAGACCATAAATAGTTTAAAATAAGTTTCCCTGACTCTGAAAAACAAAACAAGGATCAGCAATATTGCCAGCAAAAGTCAAGAAGTTTGCTTCAGCTTTGAGTTCAGTCCATTTAGTTCTTGTTTTGCTTGATATTCGTGAACACTTCAGCTCTTTATGAGTCCTATACATTTTCCTTTATTCCAACGTGACAATCTCCAAAGTTATCAGAAACCTGTATGAGAGTACCTGCCAGAGTCCTATTGTTTATTATAAACCATCTTTTGAAAATGATTAAAACCAGACAACAATTGTCTGTGACTAGCAAAATGTCCAGGTTAGTTGCAGTTAGAAACACAATTGACAAAGAAGTTTGGCTATCTCTGTAGTTTACAATAACTTAACATAACAACCTTAATTATGGTTGATAGCATATACTTAATTAGAATTTTAGAAATCCCATACAATTTTGGAACATACATTAGCATTATTCACAAAAATATAACCTAAAGAAAACTAAACATCATTTTGGCAATCCCATGTACCTAAACATGTCAAATGATCCTATTTACCTATTTTTTTGATATTTCAGGAGCACTCCAAACCATCCAAAAAGCCAAACATCAGAAACGATAATTTTGAAACTGAAGTTTGATTTTGGGAAGGCTGTTAAATATGTTCGAGGTTTAAAGCACTTGATGTTATGAAACACAATTCCAGATTACCGTAAGTTATTTATTTTGCCAAAATGATGACTCAGAAATTTTAAAGAAGCAAAAACCTTTATAACCCTTTACAAATTTTGCCAAAGAGCAGATTAGTGCCTTAAGAATACCTTGTTGTGCTTTTATTTCAATGCTCAATTTACAGAAAAATCATATAATACCCTTTTGAAATTTAGTCAATATGTTCACATACAGAACCCCTTTGCAAGATAAATTTCCACAATGCTTCCACCACTTGTTTGAACCTGCTACTTCATCCTATCCAATTTAAAACAATCCTTTAACCCTAGGCAAAAATTTATATTTCCATGCCTTCTTATAACCTTTTACAAAAAAACACATTTGGCTGGGCATGGTGGCTCACTCCTGTAATCCCAAGCACTTTGGGAGGCTGAGGCGGGTGGATCACAAGGTCAGGGTTAGGGACCAGCCTGGCCAACATGGTGAAACCCCATCTCTACTAAAAATACAAAAATTAGCCGGACATGGTGGCGCATGCCTGTAATCCCAGCTACTTGGGAGGCTGAGGCAGGAAAACAGCTTGAACTCAGGAGGCAGAGGATTCAGTGAGCCGAGATCATGCCACTGCACTCTAGCCTGGGCGACAGAGCAAGACTCTGTCTTAAAAAAAAAAAAAAAAAAAAAAAAAAAAAATTTTTTTTTACTGTTCTTAACACACCTCGCATATAAATCTATTTCCAGTAGTCTCAATTACATGTTAAAACAGTAACTCCTAGCAGTTTTTAATTTAAATGTAAAACTTGGTAAGTTGTTTTGTGTGCTAGACGCAGCCAAGGTTTGACTCCTAGCATAATTAAGGGCATGGTTAGTTCCATATGTTCCCAGGCCTTAATAATTATGAAGCCAGCAAGTCAAATAGTTCTCAAAACCCAAAAAGCAGTTTATAACCTTAAACACTTAGCACATCTTGCATCTGACCTGCATAATTTAGTCCGCCTATTTACATTTTGATGGCATCTGCTTTTTAACAATAATCTTTAAAGCTGTTTTTATTTCTCAAAGACTAAAGTCACATAAACTGAAGGTACCACAGCTTTTATTTTCTCTTTAAAAAAAAATAAGCGCTTGTCTTTCTTTAGGCCAGATTAATTAGAGCTCTTTTTACAGACATCATACACAACATATATATATATAGTTACACAGACAGGCAGAAGAAACCCCAGTCACTGGGTGGGATCCTTTAAGAGACAGGGCTAGGAAAACATGCAGCTATCAAACCAGGAAGGAACTCATTCCCTAAGGCAGGATTGCTAAACAAAGCCTTACCAGGGAGTTACAGGCCATGCCCCCAGATTGTAAAACAAGATGGAGGCCTGCAGTGAAGTTCCCTACAAACCACACAGACATGCAAAGCACACCAGTGTGCAGGCCAGTTGGAGTTTCTCTGGGGACCCCTTCCCACCTGGCTGTCTCAAAAAGATAAACACTATGGGCGGATCACAAGATCAGGAGATCGAGACCATCCTAGCTAACCCGGTGAAACCCCATCTCTACTAAAAAATATGAAAAATTAGCCAGACGAGGTGGGCGCCTGCAGTCCCAGCTACTCCAGAGGCTGAGGCAGGAGAATGGCGTAAACCCGGGAGGTGGAGCTTGCAGTGAGCTGAGATCAGGCCACTGCACTCCAGCCTGGGCAACCCAGCGAGACTTCGTCTCAATAAAAAAAAAAAAAAAAAAGATAAACACTAAATTCCTGTAAGGGTTGAGAGCAGAAAGGGAGGAGAAGCTAAAGGGCTTCACTGACAGTGTTTCATTGCTTAAGTTGGGTGATAGGGTGCATCCTGTATTATTTTTTATACTTCTTTGGGTGTCTGAATTATTTGATAATTTTTTAAAGCTACAAGACAGTGTGATTAGTGCTATTAGGAGGACAGTGCTAAGGTGGCATTTGACAGAAGCACCCAGGCTTTTGTCTGGGAAGGCTTCCAGGAGGACTGTCATTTAAGTTGAGCCCTGAGAGCTGTTAGCCAGGAGAAAGCAGGAAGAGTGTTCTCAGGAGAAGGAACAGCCTTTCCAACAGCCCAGAGAAAGTGTCACTTTGTGAAGGAACTGAAAGAAATCTGGGGCGACTAGAGCAGGGTTCTGTAAGGGGAGAGGGGAGACAGGAGGTGAACTAGACAGCAGAGTTGAGTATAGGCTTCTTCCTCAGTAGAAGCTGTTGGTGAGTTTGAAGGTGAATAACTCAGGAAAGTAATGGTCATGAGCTATCTCACAAACTCAAGTTCAGTCAAATTATTTTTCTCAAAGAAAGCCCCTATGCCAGAATGTCAGGACATTCAGGTATTCCCTCTTTCCTCTTTGCCCCCTGCCCCATGGCTCGAAATCCCAGGAGCTGAAGAATGCTGGCATTGCAGCGGTCTGGCCAGGCCATGGCCAACTAGTCATCTTCTGCCTAACACACAGCAGCGGCCCTCTCTGGCCTAGCCCTGGCTTAAACCACAGGAGTCACTGGGTGAATGTGCCCTTCTCTTTTTGCTTGGAGGACACCTTTTTGACACCCTCCCTGTCCAGGAGAGTCTGGAGTTCCTGTCTTAGGGCTGTGCATAGCTGTTCCTGTACCTGGAAGACCCTTCTTTACCCAGACACCTCATGGCTCCTCCCTCACTTCATTCAGCTCTCAGGCCAATTGCTGCCTCATTTAAGGAGGCCTTCCACAAAAACCCTATCTAAAGCTAAAACGTGCTGGAGCCTCAGATCTTGCTTTTCTTCATTACACTAATCTCTACCTGACATTACGTGCATTTGTCTGCCCCACTTGCACTACAATGTAAGCTCCATGAAAGCAAGGAGTTTGTCCTACGGGCAAGAACCTTCTCCTTTGACTGTAATACATTAACAAACAGCTCCAGAACCTCATGGCTTACCCCAACAACAATCCCTTTCTTGTTCGCACTGATGCCCAATGCTTCATCACAGCAGAAGCGGCAGTGGGAGGACAACGTAGCAAATCCTATACTAGCTCTTCAAGCACCTACCTAGAAGAGATGTCTATGACTTCCTTCACATTTCTCTGGCCAGATCAAGTCATATGGCCCCATGTGATCAACAGATTCATCACCTATTCAACTCTCAGCAACTAGAAAAAGAGGGAACTTCCTCAGTATGATAAAGGCATCTCCAAAAAACAGCTAACCTGACACTTGCAAAGATCGAATGCTCCCCCCTGTGGATCAAGAACAAGGCAAGGATACACAGTAAGGCAAAGAAATAAAAAGCAAACAAACTGGCTCTATTCAAAGATGGCCTGATTGTACATGTGGAATATCTCAAGTAATCTACCCCTCAAAAAGCTACTAGAAATCATGAGTTTGGCAAGGTCACAGAATTCAAAGTCAGTATACAAAAATCAATTGTATTTTTATTTTCTGGACATAAACAACTGGATGTTGACACTGAAAAAACTGGAATTTACAATTGAATTTTTTTTCTTTTACAATGGAATGGGTTTTTTGGTTTTTTTTTTTTTTTTGAGACAGAGTTTTCCTCTTGTTGCCCAGGTTGGAGTGCAATGGGACGATCTCAGCTCACTGCAACCTCTGCCTCCTGGGTTCAAACGATTCTCCTGCCTCAGACTCCCGAGTACCTGGGACTACAGGTGTGTGCCACTACACCCGGCTAATTTTTTTGTATTTTTAGTAGAGATGGGGTTTCACTATTTTGGCCAGCCTACCCTCGAACTCCTGACCTCATGATCTGCCTGCCTCAGCCTCCCAAAGTGAGAATTTTTTTAATTTAACAAAACAGGTACAAGACCAGAACACCGAAAACTACAAAAAATTAAAGAAGACCTAAAAAGTTGGAGAGATATACTGTGTTCATAGATTGGAAGAATCATTACTGTTAAGATGCCAGTTCTCCCCAGATTGATCTGTAAGTTCAATACAATCCCAGTCAAAATTCCAGGAGTTTTGTTGTTGTTGTTGTTGTTAAAATTGACAAGTTGATTCTAAAAATGTATGTGGAAATACAAAGGACCTAAAATAGCCAAAACAGTTGTGAAAAATAACAAAGTTGCAGGTCTTACAACTACCTGATGTTAAGATTTACTAAAAAGGGATAGGTGCCGGGAGCGGTGGCTCACGCCTCTAATCTCAGCACTTTGGGAGGCTGAGGCAGGCAGATCACTAGGTCAGGAATTCGAGACCAGCCTGACCAACATAGTAAAACCCCATCTCTACTAAAAATACAAAAATTAGCCGGGCATGGTGGCACATGCCTGTGATCCCAGCTACTCAGGAGGCTGAGGCAGGAGAATCACTTGAACCCAGGAGGCAGAGGTTGCAGTGAGCCGAGATCACGCCACTACACTCCAACCTAGGCGACACGGCAAGACTCTATCTCAAAAAAAAAAAGAGAGACAGGATAGAGAGCCTAGAAATAAACACACACACTGGTTTTTCACCAAGCTGACAAAGGAATTTAATGAAGGAAAGGATAATCTTGTCAATAAATAATGCTGGAAAAATTGGATATCTACATGGAAAGAAACCTTGATTCTAACCACTACTTGGGAGGCTGAGGTGGAAAGATCGCTTGAGCCTAGGAAGTTGAGGCTGCAGTGAGCTACTACACTCAATTGTGCCACTACGCTCAAGCCTGGGCAATAGAGAGAGGCCCTCAAAAAACAAAACAAAACAAAAAAACCCTACATGGAGATACTAATCACACCCTAAAACAGCTAAAATTAAATGGGCTGAAATAAATAACAAGTGTTGGCAAAGATATGGATCAAATAGAACTCATACATCACTAGTGGGAAAATAAAATGGTACAACTACTTTGGTAAACAGTTGGAAGTATATGATATTAAACATATACTGACATATGACCATCTGACCAATCAGGTATTTGCTCAAGACAAATGAAAACATGTCTACACAAAGACTTATATTTTAAGGTTAACAGCAGTTTTATTCATAATATCCCAAAACTGGAAACAATGCAACATCCATCAGCAGATAAATGAAGAGTGTGGTACAGACATACAATGGAATAACTATGCACCAATAGATATAACCTACTGATACATGCAACAACGTAGATGAACCTCAAAAACATTACACTGAACAAAAGCAGATAGACACAAAAAATATATACTACACTACACTACTATATTCTACAGTTTGAGTATTTGTGTCCCTCCAAAATTTATGTTGAAACTTAATCTCCAATGCAATAGTATTAAGAGATGGGGCCTTTGGAGGTGATTAAGTCATGAGAGCTCTTCCCTGCTGAATGAGCTTAAGCCCTTTATGAGCGGGGCTGCACACAGCATTTGCTCTCACTTTTTTTTTTTTTTTTTTTTGCCTATCTGCCCCTTCTACCATGTGAGGACAGTGTTCAAAGCACCATCTTCAAAGAAGAAACTGGGCCCTCAGACACCAAACCTGCTAGTGCCTTGATCATAAACTTTTCAGCATCCAGAACTGTGAGAAATAAATTCCTATAATTTATATAAATTACCCAGTCTCAGGTATTTTGTTATAGCACCACAAATAGACTTAGACACTGTATGATTCCATTACTGGAAATCTAGAAAAGAAATTCTAATCTTTCCAAAAAGATAGGAAATAGTCATTGCTTGGAGCCAGCAGAGAAGAAAGGATTGATTGGGATGGGACACATAGGAAATTGCCGGTGTGATAGAAATGCTTTGTCTCTTTATCTATGGGGATAGTGATACAAGTACATAAATGTATCAAAACTCATTGAAATATACACTTAAAACTGTTGCATTTTATTATATAAAATAATGAATCAATAAGTTGAGTTTTTAAAAACTCAGTATTTCTTCCTGGAGTCAAGAATGACTCTGAGGTTTCTGGCTTGGGAAATCAGATGCATGCTGTGCCACCTACAGATAAGGAAACACAGAAGAAGATCTTGAAGAAAGAAAAGTTATCTGGGAAATCTTGAGCTTGAGTTGTTCTTTAGAAAAATGTTCATTCAAATCTCTTCTCCATTTATTAATTGGACTATTTGGTTTTTGTGTTGAATTACAGGAGTTCTACATGTACACTGGATATCAATTCCTTATTAGATATATGACCTGCAAATAAAATAAATGTAAAAGTCAGGAGAAATAGGAATTTGGGAAAAATGAGCACATATATGACAAGTGAAGTCATGGCAGAGAATGAGATCATCCAGGTAATGTGTGTAAGGCTGAGAACAGAACCTTCAGGAGCACCAGGGATGGACAGAGACTGAGAAGAAGCCAGAGTGACAGGAGGAAAACTAGGAGAGTATGATGTCACAGAAGCCAAGGCTTGTATATTACAAGGAGGAAACAACAAAAGATTATCTATCCACTCAACTAAGCTACCCAGTCCTTTGTAACCCAGTGATAGCAGTTTCAGGGCAGTGGTAGTAGCAAAGGTCCAACCAACTGCCTTAGTTAGAGGGGTCAAGGGAATCTAAAGAAGTTTAGGCATTTCAACAAATACTGCTGGGATACTTGGACAGCCAAATGCAAAAGAATGATGTTTGACAGTGACTTTACATCATATACAAAAATTAAGTCAAGGATCTTAATGGCTCAAAGACCTTAATGTAATAGCAAAACCTATAAAATTCTTAGAAGAAAACATAGGGGTAAATCTTCACGACCTTGGATTTGGCAGCAGATTCTTAGATGCAACACCAAAAGCATGAGCAACCAAAGAAAAATGTAGATACATCTGACTTCATAAAAATTAAAAACTTTGTGTATTAAAAGACACTACCAAGAAAGCGAAGACAACCCACCTGGGAGAAATTATCTGCAAATCATATATCTGATAAGGGACTAGTATAAGGAATACAAAGAGAACTCCTACAACTCAACAACAAAAAAAAACCCTGATTTTTTAAATGGACAAATTAAAAAATTGGCAAATAATCTAAATAGACATTTCTCCCAGGAAGATTATACAAATAGCCAATAAGCATATGAAAAGGTACAACATCATTAGTCATCAGGAAAGTGCACATCAAAACCACAGTGAATCCTGTGGTCATGTACTGGAAGACTTAATAGTGGTAAGACGTCAATATTACCCAAAGGACTCTACAGATTCAATGTCGTATTTATCGGACTCCTAATGGCAGAATTCCAGAAATAGAAAAATCCATCTAAAATGCATATGGAATCACAAGGGACTCAACAGCCAAAATAATCTTGAAAAAGAAAAAGTTGGAGGTTTCACACTTCTGAATTTCAAAAAATACTACAAGACTATAGTAATCAAAAAACCGTGAGCCTGGCACTCAACTCCTCCACAACAAAGGACCAAAAAAGCAAGTAGGTAACCACGTGTCAGGTAGAACACCAAAGACAGAACACTATTCAACAGGGAAGTGACAGGGAGCCTCTGAGGCACAAAAGGAGCAGTAAATAAAGCAGCCAGTGTGTCTTGGATTGGCTCAGAGACAGGAGAGACATCCCATTTCTGGGAAAAGAAAAGTCAAAGAACCGCAGTGGTCCACATTCCCAGCACAGATGCTGGCACCCACAGGGGATGCCGTCAGCCTTCACAGGCCCTGAGCCCAGTATACGGAGCTGCCTGGAATCCATGCAAATACATTGTTTCAGAAAGGGAATTCCATTGGATCCTACTCACACCCCAAGAAACATGCTGCTGTGGCACAGCACCATTTTAACAGCCTAGCCCCCACCAGATTATATCCTGCCTTGGGGTCCAATAAGCCCCTGCAGTCTACATCCCTGGGGCCCCCAAGAACATCTTCCCACATCCATCCAGAAGGTTGCAGTATCACAATCACCCAGCAGTGCAGTCAGGTCCCCAGTACTCTGACCCATGAAGTGTCTTATATCCCAGGGAACAGGCAGTGTAGCGCACACCAGGGAGGCTGTCCCCGGGAAAAAGGGAGCTGAAGCTCCCAGAACCTGGGAGCCATCTTCCCAACACCAATGCCACCAACAGAACCTTGCCCCTCTCAGCAGGGCAACTGCACGCCTGTGTGTACCTGCAGGAGGCCTGAGGACCAGTGTGTCCATATGTGCCATCCAAGAACCTAAAGAGAGGCCTGCTCCACCCACTGTCACCAGTGTTCTCAGGTGCCATCTTTCCCTCATGCCACTACTGGTGCCTATATGCTCTCTAGGGCAGCCTGAGCACTGGCCCACCCCATCCAACAGCACTGGTGCCCATGCACACAATCCCAAGGCCTGAACAGGCCCGCCCCACCTACTACCACCAGTGCCTACCGAAGTGCATCACCTAAAGGGCTAGAAACTGGCCCATTCATCCTGCCACAGCTACTGCCAACAGCTGTGATTGCCACCTGAGGGTCCAGTGTTTAGCCCACTGCTGCTACTGCCACTGCCAGCACCAAAAATACTGCCTCGGGGCTTGAGGACCAGCCCACCTGGGCCCCCCCACTACCAGCACTTACGCCAGCTAGGGTCCTGAGGTCTAGCATGCCCAGCCCATCGCCAACACAGCTAAAGCCTGCCCATGCCACCAAAAGGCCCAGGGACTGGCCCCTCTGGCATCCCTGTCCCCAGAAAAGCCTCACAACAGCCTCAACTAACAATGGCAGCTTAAGCCACTGAGGACTCACAGACACCAGTGACATTGGTTACAGCTGAAGAAATCATTGAGCCTATACAACTGTGCTCACCAAAATCAAAGCCAAAACATCCTAATCACAACCAAAACTACAGATACGCCTACAAAAAAGTCTTTCCTTATGAAAGCCAATCCATAAAATTGGAAGAAGCAACTATTCCACTAGCTGAATAGATAATCAACATAAGGACACAAGAAACATGAAAAAGCAAGGAAACTTGATGCTGCCAAAGAGACACAATTCTCCAGTAACAGATTCAAAAGAAAAGGAAATCTATAAAAATGCCAGAAAAGGAATTCAAAATAATGATCTTAGGGAAACTCAGCAAGTTGCAAGAAAACACAGATAATACAAAGAAATTAGGAAAACAATTCATGATCTGAATAAGACATTCAACAGAGATAGATAAAGAAAAATAACCAAACAAATCCTGGAACTGAAAAATTCAATGAATAAAATTTAAAAATGCAACTGAGAGCTTCAAAAATACACTAGATGAAGCAAAACAAAGATTTTCTGAACTTGAAGACAGGTCTTTTGAAATAACCCAGTCAGACCAAACAAATATTTAAATTCTGAGTGTTTCAGGAAAGAGAAGGGAAAAGGCATAGAAAACCTATTTAGCAAATAATAGTCAAACATTTCTTAAGTCTTGCAAGAGATACAGACATCCAGATACAGGATGTTCAGTAATCCCAAAAAAGATTCAAACCAAAAAGGTCTTCTGCAAGGCACATTACAATCAAATTGTCAAGTCAAAGACAGAATTCTAAAAACAGCAAAAGGGAAGCATCAAGTCACTTATAAGAGACTTTCCTATTAAAAAAAAAAAAACAAAAAAAAACAAAAAAACAAAACCTTACAGGTCAGGGAAGAATGGAATAATATATATTACAGTGCTGAAATAAATTTTAAAAACTGCCAGCCAAGAATATTAAACTAAGTAAAGCTATCCTTCAAAATTGAAGGACAGATAAAGTCCTTCCCAGACAAGTAAAAACTGAGGGAAGGAGGACCCCAGGCCCTCAGAGGAGCCTCATAGTGCGGCATTATACAGAGCCTCTGAGGGAGCACCATCAAGTCACCTCTGGCATCCCAGGACAACTAGCAATTGCACCCAAGGCAGGAGGAGCAACAGGAGGGCTGCCAAGGTCCAGTTGGAGGCTCAGGTCATGGCCACCCAGGAAATGGAACATGGAGAAAAGGATCCAGAAACTGATGAGCACAGGGAAAGAAAACCTTTTGCAGAAACAGATGAGGAAGACAAGGGGGTTGATATAGAGAAGCTACAACTAATTGCAGCTGCCATTAAACAGGGTCTTGCTGCAAAAATAAAAAGGCTTCAAAAGTATACAAAAGCTTGCATCAAAACCAAGAACATAACTGAATGATATTTTGAAAATATAAAAGGCAGAAATGTAATTATAGATATTCTATGCAGTTGCTGACTTTGCTTCAAGAATACAACACAGACATGTAGAAGACTGAGGAGAGAAGGAAAACTAAAATATTTCAAGAGCAACAAAAGAGGTGGCAACAAGTTAGCATTGTTAGGAGAGAGCAAATGAAAGAGATTAAGCTGCTATATGAGCAACTCATGAAGAGTATCATGAAAGAACTCTTTCAGTGAAGAAAGTCAAATTGCCAAGCTCCAAGATAAAATTGTGTCAGAGACACTGCAGCAAGAGTTGGCACTTATTCGTAACTTGAGCTACACTAAACCACATGACAGTGTTTTGATATTCCTGTATAAATCAGTATATTTCTTCTATCATTAGTCTGTTAAATGCCAGACCTCATTTCTGTGATCTGTTGAATGAATCCTAGATAGTTTGGTGAGAAAGCAGCAATTGCACAGTTATATACACAGTCAGTTAAATTTTAACATTAATGATAATTTAGTTTAAAAAAAAAAAAACTAGCCGGGTGCGGTGGCTCACACCTGTAATCCCAGCACTTTGGGAGGCTGAGGTGGGCAGATCACAAGGTCCGAGGTGGGTGGATCATGAGATCAGGAGCTCGAGACCATCCGGGGAACACAGTGAAACCCCGTCTCTACTAAAGATACAAAAAATTAGCCATCCAAGCTGCATAGCAAGGGTCATATGTAATCCTGGGTCATGAACCTGTCACAGTTTGATTAGCTGCTTTTGTTCTGCCTCTGTATCTTTGCTTCGCGCCACTGTAAGCTTGTTTCAAGCTAGCCCAACCCCTTTTAGAAGTGGGTATAAAAGTCAAGTGCTGTCTTTGTTCTGGGCCCAGTTTTTGCATGTTAATCAGCTGGGTCTGAGTGCACTCGATAAAAATCCTCCTGTCTCACCCCCATGGTCTCTCTAGTCCTCCTTCATTCCCACCATAATACCACCCTGAACGTGCCCAATCTCATCTGATCTTCAAATAGACTGGATGGTATCTACCATCACGAAAACACACAAAGTCTTAAAACTCACTAGTAGAGCAGAAACACAAATGAGAAAAAGGAATCAAACATTATGAGTATTTAAAAAAAACCCACCAAATTGTAAACAATACAAAAGAAGATAGGTGAAATGCCGTCTCTACTAAAAATACAAAAATTAGCTGGGTGTGGTGGTGGGCACCTGTAATCCCAGCTACTTGGGAGGCTCAGGCAGGAGAATCGCTTGAACTTGGGAGGTGGAGGCTGCAGTGAGCCGAGATCCCGCTACTGCACTCCAGCCTGAAGACAGAGCAAGACTCTGTCTCAAAAGAAAAAAAGAAAAAAAAAAAAGGAAAAATATATATATAAGACAATCAGAAAACAATTAAAAGCACAGGATTAAGTCCTCACCTATCAATAAAAACCTTGAATGTAAATAATTTAAATTCTCCAATTAAAATACATAGACTGGCTGAATGGATTTTAAAAAAACAAGATTCAACTATATGTTACCCATAACAAACTCATTTCACATGTAAAAACACATATAGACTGAAAGTGAACAGACGGAAAAAAATATTCCATGCAAATTGAAAACAAAAATGTGCAGGAATAGCAATACTTATACAAAATAGACTAAGTAAGAAAACATAAAAAGGGACAAAGAAGATCATTACATAATGATAAAAGGATCAATACAGCAAAAGGATGCGACAATTTTAAATGTATATGCACCCAATACCAAAGCACTCACATATATAAACAAACACTATTAGAGCTAAAGAGAGAGGCAGATCCTAATACAAAAAAAAGCTGGGGATTTTAATGCCTCACTTTCAGTATTGGGCAGATCATCTTGACAGAAACATCAGACTTAATCTGCATTATAGACCAAATGGACCTAACAGACATTTACAGAACCTTTCTTCCAACAGCTGAATATACATTCTTCTCATCAGCACATGGACCATTCTCCAGCATAGACCATGTTAGACCACAAAACAAGTCTCAATAAATTTTTAAAAATCTAAATCATATCAAGTACCTTCTCAGACCACAATGGAAGAAAAGTAGAAATCAATAACGAGAAACTTTGGAAACTACAAATCCATGGAAATCTAACAACTGGCCAGGTATAGTGGCTCACGCCTGTAATCCCAACACTTTGGGAGGCCAAGGAAGTTAGGAGTTCAGGACCAGCCTGGCCAACATGGCAAAACCCTGTCTCTACTAAAAATACAAAAATTAGCCAGGCATGGTGGTGTGCCTATAATCCCAGCTACTCAGGAAGCTGAAGTGGGAGAACTGCTTGAACCTGGAAGGCAGAGGCGGCAGTGAGCCGAGATCACACCACTGCATGCCAGCCTCAGCAACAAGAGCGAGACCCCATCTCAAAAAAAAAAAAAAAAACTAACAACCAATGTGGAACACATGCAAATGTACATGTGGATGTGGACAAAGAACCACATGGCTAAGCCATAAAAAAAAAACAATAAAACACGAAACTCAGGCAAAAAACTCCACCATCAGAGTAGAATGCTATAACTTCCATTCAGCCCTTCAATCCCACCTTCATTGGCTGGACTGGTTTTCACAGCATCTCTCTTGCCTGAGACATCACAGCATCTCTAAGTGTATCCAAGACCTTCTGGTAGGTCTCCAGAACGTCCTGGGCAGTGGGTCTTTCTGAGGGAGTCTGGCTCTTGCATGCTTTGTGAATATCAAACAAATGGAATCGGACCATATCACTCCCTTCAATGTGCCCCAGAAGGAAACTGGAGATGTCTGGGATCTTCCAAATGTCAATCTTCTCGTCATATGAGGGCATGAGATCATCACGGAAAGGCATGTCTTCTCCGTAGGGCCACAGTTGCTCTGGAGCCACAAAATCCCCATGCAGCTCCCTGTGGCCGCACTTCACCAGTGTCCCAGAGCTGTGGTTCACCAGGGGTAAGGCATCCAAGTCATTTGCCAAAATGCTGAAGTTGCTTGTCAGCAGATACTGGGACAGTGTCTTGGGCAGGTCATTGGAGTCACACATGACCCGTGTGCCCATGGGGCTGTGGTGCAGGTAATTAATGATGCTCACATAGTCCATGGCCAGCTGCAGCCTGTGCTGCCACGTGTTCACATTTTGGTACTTTGAAAGGTTTAGTGTTTCTTCCAGGTTACTCAAGGAACCTAGAGGGTGATATTCAGTAAGAATAGTGTTGTCATCCTCACAATAGCCAAGCAGCGTGACAACATGTGCGCCTTGTAGAGATTTCAGCATCTGCAGTCCATGGAGGAAATCATCTTTCATCTCCAGGCTGGTAAGCCGTGAGAGAGCAACTTTGTGCTCCTTCCACTCAGACAGAAAGACCTGCAACAAAGCCACAGAGAACATCAGGCCTGAACTCTCACCTAATTTAGTGACCAAAGAACAACGAATATCTTTTAAGTGGCAGGTGTTCTGCAGAAGATACAGAAATTAACAAGGTGCAGACCCCATCGCAGAGTTGCTCTCCGTCTAGTGATGAAGATAGACTGAAGAGCAAACACAGCATTCAGCAAGGCAAGTGCCACATTAGTGTGTGGAACCTCAGGACAGGAAGCGATTGCCTCTGGGCAGGAAGCGATTGCCTCTGGGCAGGACACTGACAGCTGCTGCAGAGGGTGCTGGAAGGCTTCTGGAAGCTGGTCTCATAGAAGGAGGGGGACTTCCAGATTCTATGTGGGGCAGGGGAGTGCTGGCTCAGGAGGAAAGACTCCATATAATTTCATGGCAGGGAGGAGTGGCAAAGTAGACTGCCAGTTCCAATGGACCACCGCACAGTGGGTGGGGAAGAAGAGAAGGCAGGGGAGTGGACTGGAAAAGTGGGTAAGTGTGGAGACCCTGAAAAGCCTACATGACGGCGTGAAGCCCTGCCCATCACATGTAACAATGTTACTCATTAATTTTAAAAGGTGGCACAGTAAATCATAAATAGGAATATTTATATGTAAGGAAAACATTTTTACATGTTCTGTGGTTTGGTGTTACTTCAGCTGTAAAGGCAGGAGCTGAAATGCTACACAAACACGAGACCTTCTCATAGAGTCCACAGCAAACAGAAGAGCAAGTGCACATTTCTGCCTTGGATTTCCACCTTTCATTTGCTTGCAGGAAACACGGTAATTAAAGAAAGAACCTCTGATCTTTTGCTTAAATCCCAAGAGAAGGCAGAAGATTACAAAAGAGAAAGCAGGTTCAGGACTCAGGAGATTCCTGCCCCAGGCTCGTTCTACAAGCAGTGTGTCATGTCATCGTTCAAATAAAGGTTATGGTTTCCAAAGCAGTTTTGATGCATTATTTATCAAGAGACTCTAACATCTAAATCTAAAATCTAAGGCAATAATCAGAAATAGGTAAGAAGTTCCAGGAATAAAAATTTGGCATTATTTATAAAAGCATAAACTGAAACTTATCAAAAGATGGGAGCAGTATGATCAACATAGTAAGAACCCATCTCTACAAAACATTTTTTAGAAACTAGCAGGGTAGGCCAGGCGTGGTGGCTCACACTTGTAATCCCAACACTTTGGGAGGTCAAGGCAGGTGGATCACCTGAGGTTAGGAGTTCAAGACCAGCCTGACCAACATGGAGAAACCCCATCTCTACTAAAAATACACAATTAGCCAGGCGTAGTGGTGCATGCCTGTAATCCCAGTGACCTGGGAGGCTGAAGCAGGAGAATCACTTGAACGCAGGAGGCAGAGGTTGCCGTGAGCCAAGATCACGCCACTGTGCTCTAGCTTGGGCAACAAGAATGAAACTCTGTCTCAAAAAAAAAAAAAAAAAAAGAAGAAGAAATTAAGAAACTAGCAGGGCGTAATGGAGCGTACGCATAGCCCCGGCTACTCAGGGGAGGCTGAGGTAGGAGGATCATTCGAGTCAAGGTGTTTGATCACATCACTGCACAGCTGGGTGACATAGTGAAAACTTATCTCAAAAAAAAAAAAACTATATATATATATAATATGGTCACCAAAATGTATATATTTATAGAGTTATAACAGATAAAAGTAATGGTACGGCTGGGTGTGGTGGCTCACACCTATAATCCCAGCACTTTGGGAGGCCAAGGCAGGCAGATCACCTGAGGTCAAGAATTGGAGACCAGCCTAGCCAACATGGCGAAACTCCACCTCTACTAAAAATACAAAATTAGCCGGGCATGGTGCTGCATGCCTGTAATCCCAGCTACTCAGGAGGCTGAGGCAGAAGAGTAGCTTGAACCCAGGAGGTGGAGGTTGTGGAGATCCAAGATCGCACCATTGCACTCCAGCCTGGGCGAACAACAGTGAAATTCCACCGTCTCAAAAAAAAAAAAAAAAAAAGCAATGTTACAAATGAGAAATATATAAAACCGTTTGTATAATACGTTTGTATAATATTGTTCCAACTGCATAAAATGAGACAAATTTAAATTACAGATTTAATTTAAACAAATTTAAATTAAATTTTATGGAAATCAAAGGAAATATGCTAATGCCTTAGCTGTCTTTATGTGGTAAGATTCTGGGTGATTTTTTTTCCTTCATATCTTTTGGTATTTTCCAAGATGAATATACATTACTTTTACAACTTAAATTTTTTAACTCAAAAATATATAAAATTTCAGAAAAATTGGCGTTGGGAATTTAAAAAAAAAAAAGAAAAAGAAATATTATATAAAATGGAGGTGGACCCAAGGACCATGAAGATCTTTTCTGGATCTAAGAAGGGAGGTTCATTATGGAAAAATGCAGATAACTTTGATTGGCTCATAACATTCAAACGAGAACTCTTTCAAGACTCTCTAATCCTCAAATTTGAGAAATTTCACTAAGGATAATAATTTCTATTAAAAAGTCATTTTTTGGCCAGACGTGGTGGCTCACACCTGTAATCCCAGCACTTTGGGAGGCCAAGGCAAGTGGATCACAAGGTCAGGAGATCGAGACCAGCCTGGCCACATGGTGAAACCCCATCTCTACTAAAAACACAAACAAATCAGCTGGGCGTGGTGGCACGCACCTACAGTCCCAGCTACTCGGGAGGCTGAGGCAGGAGAATCGCTTGCACCCAGGAGGCAGAGGCTGCAGTGAGCCAAGATTGCGCCACTGCACTCCAGTCTGGTGACAGAGTGAGACTTCATCTCAAAAAAAAAAAAAAAAAAAAAAAAAAAAGCTATTTTTCACTCTGGCTGCTAGATGCACTAAAAATTTTCTAAATTTTAAGGACTGGATAAGGCCACATTCTAAAAGTTCACGGTTTTTTAATTTTCATATTGAACACATGCTCTCCAAAGATTTGCATCCCACTGAATCTGATAATTGGCTCTAATACAAACAACTGAGGTTTTATTCAGATCCATGGCTTCCTTACACCCACCAACACTGGCAATGGCTTTGGTTTTCTAGGTCCATTTTTCACCTAAAAACGATGCTGGCTTTTGGGAAGCTGCTGCTACACATTCAACAGTAAGTGGGGGGCCGGGCGCAGTGGCTCACGCTTGTAATTCCAGCACTTTGGGAGGCCAAGGTGGGTGGATCACGAGGTCAGGAGATCGAGACCATCCTGACTAACATGGTGAAACCCCGTCTCCACTAAAAATACAAAAATTAGCCAGGCATGGTGGCGGGCACCTGTAGTCCCAGCCACTCGGGAGGCTGAGGCAGGAGAATGGCGTGAACCCGGGAGGCGGAGCTTGCAGTGACCTGAGATTGCACCACTGCACTCCAGCCTGGGCAACAGAGCAAGACTCTGTCTCAAAAAAAAAAAAAAAGTAATAAGTCGGGGAGGCTCAGCCACAGGCCCCAGGACTCCTGAGCCCTCATTTATGTCTAATTCATTTTTGTTTCAGATACATGAAGATTATTAAATATTATTATGAAATACCATTAGTCTTTGAGATCACACACAAATATTTGAATCCTCTAATATAAAAAATTTGCTAGTCATGGACTGTTTAAGAATCATTTCTCACAACCTCTAATTTAGTTGCTTTTAATCATTTTCTCAAAGACTTTTATTTGGAAAGAATAGTTAATATACTTTACCTTTTTTATTATAAAATTAATCATGAACACTTTTCTTGGTAAAAACTCAAATACAGAGGATAGGGAGGATGTCTCTCTGCCCCCAGTTTTACTTCCCAACCCAAAAGAAACCTGGTGACTGGCTGTTATCCTCCCGTAAGTTTTTCTATACCTTTATATGTATTAGTGTACACCTGTAAAACAGCATTTGGGTTTGCTGTTATACTAATGGTGTTATAATATACATACATCGCAGCTTAATTTTTTCATTTAACTGCGCCTCAGAAATCCTTTCCATATATACATGTAGATCTAGGCCATTCTGTTTAAAGCTGAGTAATGTTTCATAGTATGGGCATAATACCTATGCTAGTGTACTTCCAGTAAGGTTTTACAGATAATATTTCCTTTTTTCTTTAAAAGTAAAGTATAATATAATAAAAATACAAAGAATTTGGAATAGATGCTGTCAAAATGGATTGGATTCCTTCTTAGATTATTATGTAGCTATAATTTTGCATAGGCCTTTAATAAGATCTTATATGATCTATTTCTAAAGACCTGGACATTTAAGTTAGTCCCTTTTCTAATGACAATGCTACAGTGTCCAGCCTTATATTTACATGTCTATGCATATGTGCAAATATTTTATAAGCTAGGTAAGTAGACAGATTACCAAATGAGAATATCTATTGCTATCATTACCCTCCAAAGCCTGTGCCAGCATGTACTTTCACCAGCACTGCATGAGAGAATCTTAAGAATACACCCTTAGTCACACCAGATATTACCACTGTGTAATTTGTGCCAATCAATGGATGAAAAATACCTTACTGTTCTAATTTGTATTTCCCTGATTACTAAGGAGGCTAGGCATCTGTCATGTTTTTAGGCATTTCTGTTTTTCTGCTGTCAAAAGTCTGTTTACTGTCCTTTATCCAATTTTCTATAGGTTGTCTGCCTTGTGCTTATTAATATTACTGGGAGCTCTTTATATACACTTGACCCTTGAACAACAGGGGTTTGAAATGTGCAGTTCCACTTACATACAAATTTTCTTCTGCCTTTACCACCCCTTGGATACCAAGACCAACCTCTCCCTTTCCTCCTCCTCCTCCTTGGACTACTCACTGTGAAAAAAAGCATGGATAAAGACCTTCGTGATGGATGATGGATCCACTTCCACTTAATGAACAGTAAATGTATTTAATGAACAGTAAATGTATTTTTTCTTATGATTTTTCTTAATAACATTTCTCTTACTTTAAGAATACAGTATATAATATATAAAGTACAGTTAACCAACTATTTATGGTAGGCTTTTAGTTAAGTTTTTAAGGAATCAAACAGTATAAGTAGATTTCTTATTGTGTGAAGGGTCAGTGCCCCTAATCTCCACATTGTTCAAGGGTCAAGATCCTTTATTATAAATGTAAAAGACAAGATCCAGAAAATAATTAGGCCAGACACAGTGGCTCACATCTGTAATCCTAGCACTTTGGGAGGCTGAGGCAGGAGGACTACTTGAGCCCAAAGTTCAAGACCAGCCTGGGCAACATAACAAGACCTCAACTCTTTAAAAAAATTTGTTTTAATTAGCCAGGCATGGTGGCACATGCCTGTGGTCCCAGTTACTCAAGAGGCTGAGGTGGGAGGATTGCTTGAGTTTAGGTTGCAATAAGCTATGATCGCACCACTGCACTCCAGACTGGGCAAAAGAGAGAGAGACTGTCTTTAAAAAAGAAAAAGAAAATAATTAACTTAGTTAATGTGGTCTTACAATAATTTAACTGCTATGTAGTCAAATGTGTCTTCATTGTGTCAATAAACAAATCCCTACCACCATGAAATTTACATACTAGTGCAGGAAGCAAACAATGAATAAAATAAATAGGAAATGTATAAAGTATATTGGAAAGAGAAATGCACTTTAGAGAAAAATTAAGCAGGGATGGTTTGCAATTTTAAACAGGGTTGAAGGAGTTCTCACTGGGGTGGCCTTTGAGCAAGACCGTGAAGAAGGTAAAGGAAGGAGTCATGTGTTATTTGTGGAACTACAGCCCAGAGAGAAAACAGCAAGGGTGAAGGGCCCTGGGGTGGAAGCATGCCCACAGGCTTCCAGAACAGCATGCTCTGATGCTGGAGTAGACCAGACAGGGACCATGGAGCAGGAGAGAGCTGGAGGGAGCGTGTAAGTCTCACAGGCCCTTGTTGTTGCAAGGGCTCTTTTACTCAGAACGAGACAGAGAGCACCAAAGGATTTTGAGCAGAGGAGTGACACTATTTGACTAATAATTTAGTAGTAGAGGCATTCTGAGTGCTATGCTGAGA
Source organism: Chlorocebus sabaeus (assembly GCF_047675955.1). Lineage (NCBI taxonomy): Eukaryota > Metazoa > Chordata > Mammalia > Primates > Cercopithecidae > Chlorocebus > Chlorocebus sabaeus. The sequence goes on along the minus strand of NC_132911.1, from coordinate 42,948,769 downwards.
ACAGACTGAAGAGGTAGGGAGCAAGTGTGGAGCAGAAAGACCATTTTTGGAGGCTAGTGAAACAATGTAAGTCCAGGCTCAGGGTGGCTTTGGGGGCTGGCTGGGTCCTGGTGCAAGCCTGAGGAGTGGTCAAATTCCAGGTCTCTTCTGAAAGTAGCAACAATGTAACTTGCTGATTAACTGAATGTGGATGAGAGAGAGGTCAGGATATTGCCCAGATAAGTGGCCTGAACAGCAGGACTGGTGGAGTTAGGAAATTTATAAAAGGTGTGTAGGCTCTGAGGGAGATCTGGGACACCGTGAGTTTGAGAAGCCTCTGAGAAACCCCAGGTACATGTCAGGTAGGCAGCTGGATAGAAAAGTGCAGGGAAGCGGTCTCTGCACAGATAAAGCCAGAAGGCTGGATGAGGTCACCCGGGGGGCAAGCACGGAAGACGAGAGGTCCAGGGTTAGAAGGGATGGAAGGGATGAAGAGGCAGAGCTGACAAGAGGCCGAGGAGTGGACACCATTCCTCCATGCTTTAATGGACTGTTCATGTAACATCTTTCCAGATGGTAAGCATTAAATATAGCCTCAAACATTAAGACATCACGAGGGATCCTCCCGAAGGTTACACAAAATGAGAGTTACAAAATAATGTAAGAGAAAGAATCAAATCCACTCTTCTACTGTATGAATTTTTAATGTACTATACAACAGGTCCTTCAATAAGTCATTTCATTATAACAATGAGAAAAAAAAAAATTGACTCCTGGCGCTGCTATAACCTTTCTTCTTACTTTTCCTGTTGCCGCAAATCTACATTCTAGACTTCAAGCAGCTCCCCTGACACAGGAGTGCTGTGTCCTTGAGATGACTGAGAGAGTGTATAACTGTTTCTTTTAATGTAATCTTGGGTTTAAAAATCTCAAAGGGATCAATCTCCAACTGTATTCTCAGGGAATAAATTGGGGAGAGAGAAAGCAGCAAGAGGAGAAGCGAACTTCTGCTTTGTACTTCACCTCCTACTGAACATTTGAATTGAATGTACTGCTTTTATAATTTTTTTAAAAAAGAATAAAGAAAAAGGAAGCAGTCAATCTGTCTTTCACAAATCAATTAGCGCAGCCATGGGCAAACCTACCCATTGCTCTCAGTAGAAGACACAATGCTCCTGACAATTCCAAGCACAAACCAGATATTCACAGTCGAGGAACAGATTTCATTTCATCATTTCATTTCGTTTCACCACTTCATTTCATCATTTTATCATTTCATTTCATCATTTAATTTCATTTCATCATTTCTTTCATTTCATTTCATTTCGAGACAGGGTCTGCTCTGTCACCCAGGCTGGAGTACAAAGGGGCAAATCTTGGCTTACTTCAGCGTCCACCTCCCAGGCTCAAGCAATCTTCCCACCTCAGTCTCCCAAGTAGCTGGGTCTACAGGTGTGCACCACCACACTCATCTAATTTTTATTTTATTTATTTGCTTATTTATTTTAGAAAGGAGATCTCACTATATTGTCCAAGCTGGTCTCAAACTCCTGGCCTCAAGAAATCCTCCTGCCTCAGCCTCTCAGAGTGCTGGTATTACAGGCATGAGCCACCGAGCTGGCCTCCCAAGATTTTATGAGGATTTAACTTATGAGCCTTTGTGTTCAGGCCCTTAAAATATAAACTGGGTACAACCACATAATTTGGCTAGATTCCAAGGACACACCTTCTATGTCCTCAGTGGACTTACATACTTATAAAACAGATTAACAGAAAACAAGATAAAGGGAGGTGGAGGGAGGATGGGATGGAAGTCAGGAACATCAGGGAAAGTTTCTCAAAGAGAGAGAACCTGAGCTGAGACCTGAATGATGAGGTCTTGGCCAAGGCAAGAGGAAGAGAATTTCAGGCAGAGAAAGGCACTACAAAGGCCCCAGGGTGAGAAAGGGCTTGGTTTGATCTGGGAACAAAAGAAACAGCAGGTGACCATAGGGCCTGGGGTTAAGGAGTAAAGTGGCACGACCTGGTTTGGGGAGAGAGAAAGCAGCAAGAGGAGAAGGGAATTTCTGCTTTGTACTTCACCTCCTACTGAATATTTGAATTGAATGTACTGCTTTTATAATTAAAAAAAAGAAAAAAAAACAAAAAGCAAGGAGTCAATCTGTCTTTCACAAACCAATTAGTGCAGCCATGGGGCAAAGCTACCCATTGCTCTCGGTAGAGGACACAATGCTCCTGACAATTCCAAAGATGACAGTGCATTTAAAAGATGACTGTGCATGGGCCAGGCGCGGTGGCTCACACCTGTAATCCCAGCACTTTGTGAGGCAGAGGAGGGCGAATCACGAGGTCAGGAGATCGAGACCATCCTGTCCAACATGGTGAAACCCCGTCTCTACTAAAAATACAAAAATTAGCTGGGCATGGTGGCGCAGGTGCCTGTAATCCCAGCTACTTGGGAGGCTGAAGCAGGAGAATCACTTGAACTAGGGAGTCGGAGGTTGCAGTAAGCCGAGATCACGCCACTACACTCCAGCCTGGCGACAGACTGAGGCTCCATCTCAAGGAAAGAAAAGAAAAAAAAAAAAAGATAACTGTGCATGGTGAACAGCAAAAGAAGCCGAGAGACCTGTGGAAGGTTAAGAGATGAGGACTTACTGAATATGGGCCAGTGGGCAGAGATTATCAAACACATGTGGGACACATTGTGAAAAAAGAATGGATGGAAATGCTCTTGACTTAACTAAAGGGGGAGTGGGGGACTCAAGGTGACTCCCACATTTCTGGCTTGAGCAACTGGGTGGAAAGTGATGCCATTTGCTGAGCCAGAGAAGGCTGGGAGAACAGGTTTCAGAGGGGAAAATATCACAAGTTCCACGCTGGACATGCAGAGACACTGAAGATACCTCCAAGTAGAGATGCCCACTAAGTAGTGGGAAATACAAATCTGTGGCTTGGGGTAGAGGTACAGGCTGGGGATAGAAACTTGGGAGTCACCAATATATGAAATGTATTTACAATAACGGCACTAGATTCCATCACCTAGGAGCAGATCTAAAGAAGACTCAAGAAGAGGGTCCAGGAAGGAGCCTCGAGGAAGGTTTCTTGCATCAGCACTGTTGACATTCAGTCCAGATAACAGCTGAGGGGCCAGGGCCATCCTGTGGGTTACAGGATGTGTAGCAGCATCTCTGGCCTCTACCCACTGGATGCCAGTAGCAACCCCCACTCCCCAGTTGTGACAGCCACAGATGTCTCCACACAACGCTAAATGGCCCCCTGAGGAGCAAGATTGCTTCTGGTTGAGACCCAGTGATTTATAGTAAGATAAGGGACAGAAGTCAGCAAAGGAGAGTAATTAGGAACTGCCAGGGAGGGAGAAAGAAAACAAAAAGCACATGATTCCCCGGAGAGCCAGGGCAGGGAGAGGAATCAACTGGATCAAGAGCTGCTGAAAAGATCAAAGAAGAGGAGGACTGAGAAATATCCAACCAGGAGTGCTGATGGCCTTGATGAGGCCGATTCACTGGAGGGGTGGTGTCCGGAAGCCACACTGAGACAGGATAAAGGTGCAGCTGGGGGAGATGAGGTAGAGACAGAGTCAGAGCAGCTCTACTACAAAGGAGGCAGAGGAAGGGCCTTGCTACAGTGGACAAGGCAAGCCAGGGAACAGGATTTTCTTTTTTAAAGAGTATTTGTAACAGCAACAGGGATAGGTATTGAGAGGAAAGACTGATGATGAGAGAGAGAAGGAATGAGCTGAATGTGTGAAGTTGTGAGAAATCAGGGATTAGTCAGGTGTGGAGCATACACCTGTACTCTCAGCTACACAGAAGGCTGAGGTGGGAGGATCCCTTGAGCCCAGGAGTTCAAGACTACAGTGAACTATGACAGCACCACTGCACTCCAGCCTGGGCAACAGAGTGACACCTTGTCTATTTAAGAAAAAAAAAAAAAGAGACATGAAAAAGAAGTCAAGGATGACACCTGAGTTGGCAGATTTGTAGACCTGGTGGTAGGAAGGTGAGGATGTTCCCTTTGGGTGGCTTCTGTTTTCCTAAATTATGAAACAAGATCATGAGCTAAGACAAGGCAGCATGGGGGTATTTGAGGAAATATCTGTCTCAGAGAAGAGGAATAAAAACTCACTAAGGGAACACGGTGAGACTACTGGGTGTGTGGGGTGCACATCTGAGGTCTGTACTGTGCATTCGAAGCATGTGGCTGTGGGATTTCTCTCCTGCTCCCGTGTAGTGGCTCCAGTGCAGATCAGAGTCAGGTTCAACCAGGCTTGGGGCTGCTTTGGCCGGGAATGATGGAGACAGGTGCAAGGAAGTTGTTCCAGGTTTTTGCAAACGAGTGATGAGATCAAAAGCCTGTGGAATCTCCGCTGGGTGAATGTGGGAGTGATGACAAGAGGGACTGTCAGAGATGGGACTGAGACGCTGGAAGTCGCCATGAGATTGAGCAATTGTTGGAGCAAGAGTGCTAGGAGAGGAGGTGGAGATCAGAGTGGAGTGTCGTGAACTTTGGATATAGAAATTCCAGCCAGGCGCGGTGGCTCATGCCTGTAATCCCAGCACTCTGGGAGGCCAAGGCTCCAGGTGGATCACGAGGTCAGGAGATCAAGAGCATCCTGGCTAATATGGTGAAATTTAAAAAAAAAAATTAGCTGGGCATGGTGGCAGGTGCCTGTAGTACCAGCTACTGGGGAGGCCGAGGCAGGAGAATGGCGTGAACCCGGGAGGCGGAGCTTCAGTGAGCCAAGATCGCGCCACTGCACTCCAGCTTGGGGTACAGAGCAAGACTTCATCTCAAAAATAAAAAAGAAAACAAAATAAGAAAAAAAGAGATTCCTATTGAAAAACCTATGCCTTTCAGCTTGCCAGAGTGAGGAGGGTGCCCCGATCAGAAATGGGTCACTTACAGGTCGGTTGTTCAAATGAGTGACTACATTCAGGATAATGGTCTCCTCTGTGCCAGAACCTGTACATGGGGACAAGGCTCCTAACCAACCAACGGTCTCCACTTAAGCGCTAAAAATATTTTGTCCCAATGGTTAAGTTTCAGCCAAATAAAAAATAAAAAATCAACATAATGGCATTTTAGTCACATTTCACTTTAATAAAACTACATTAATCTAATTTATTATAAACATTATTAAATCCCACAGTTGGATGGGCATGATTTGTCAAGGCTCCCTAAAATTAAATCTATCCTCAAGCTACAGTGATCTGCAACCACCAAAGCTATTCAGGAACATATCCTTCAAGGTGAAAAGCAATCCTGACAAATTCCAAACACCTTCTGGGTGACTGCAGCAACCTGGATGCAAGGGAGTGGCCCTCAAGGTGATGTCTTTGAAGGAGACAGAAATTAACTGCAAGTCCTCCTCTTGACTCACATCCCTTCCTTGGTGACTTCTTTCACATCCTCATGCTTTCTACAGCATCTAAACGATAACAAGCCCCAAAGTTCTCTTCTCCTTCCAGACCTCATGCAAATGCAGACATGCACATTCAACGAACGGCCCAGGATCCACGCGTGCAACTATGTGTGCACCTTGGACACAGAATCTGCTCCTATCTTCCTCATCTCAGGTAGTGAGAATGTGGCTTTTCCTGGTGCCAGGCCAAGAACCTGTAGTCATCCTCTCTTTCTCTTACATTCCACATCCAATCTGTTAGGACATTGTACTGGAAATACCTTTTTTTTTTCTTTTTTGAGACAGTCTCACTCTGTCACCTAGGCTGAAGTGCAGTGGTACGATCTTGGCTCACTGCAACCTCCGCCTCCTGGGTTCAAGCAAATCTCCTGCCTCAGCGTCCCGAGTAGCTGGGATTACAAGCGCATGCCACCACATCCAGCTCATTTTTTTTTTTTTTCCAGTAGGGACAGGGTTTCATCTTGTTGGCCAGGCTGGTCTCAAACTCCTAGCCTCAAATGATGCACCCACCTCAGCCTCCCAAAGTGCGGGGATTACAGGCATGAACCACCGCACCCGGCCTGCAAATACCTTTAAAAGATATCCAAGATCCATTGACCTCTCACTGCCTCCACTGCTACCACCTGGTTCAGCTGTAACCAACCTTCCAGCCTTCACCCTACTTTTCAGCCTGCAGATAAGCAGCCAAGATAATCCCTTTAAAATGCAAATTCCTTTACTACAATTGTTCCAGTGGTTCTCTAAGGCCTTCGAGGCCCAGCATGATCTGGCTCCGACTTGAACCTTCTCTGATCTCATGTCATGACCTCTCTTTTTCTTGTCATGATCTCTGGTGACACTGGTTTCCTTCCTGGCCCACCAGGCACATTCCATCTTGGGGCCTCCATCGTCCTCCTCCTGCTTACTGGAACATATTCCGAAGTACACTCTCATTATGAGCTCACATCATCCTGGCCAGAGGCCTTCTCTGTCCACCTAAAGAGACAAACCCACCACTCACTGTCCTTGCCCTGCTTTGTCTTATCAGCACATGTCACTAACATATTGTATCGCATATTTGTTTCTTATTTTCCTTTGTGTTTGACTGCCTGAGTAAAAAGCACCTTTCATGAAGACAGCAGGGTCTCTGTTTCACAACTCCTGCCTCCACAGCACCTACAATGAGTGAAGAAAACTTTAAAAGAAACAGTACCTTGTTTTATGGTTTTACTTTCCATAAACTCTCTCCCTTCTCCTAAAGGGCTTCTTCCTTTAAGATGTCTCCTTTCCAGCCGGGCGTGGTGGCTCACACCTATAAACCCAGCACTTTGGGAGGCCGAGACGGGTGGATCATGAGGTCAGGAGTTCAAGACTAGCCTGACCAACATGGTGAAAGCGAGTCTCTACTAAAAATACAAAAAATTAGCCAGACGTGGTGGTTAGCACCTGTAATCCCAGCTACTTAGGAGGCTGAGGCAGGAGAACTGCTTGAACCCAGGAGGCAGAGGTTGCAGTGAGCCAAGATCGCACCACTGCACTCCAGCCTGGACGACACAGCAAGACTCTGTCTCAAAAAAAAAAAAAGAAAAAGAAAAAAAAGATTATCTCCCTTCCATATTCATGGAGGAGGCAGCCATGGTGTCCTAGTCTCTGAAAATACAAGCCAGCAATTTATCAAGCTGCAGCCTCATGGACATATTTTCCATTTCCCATGTACGTATCTCCCCACCTTTTGCCAATTTCCGATGCATCCTCATAAGGAACTGTCTCTGTTCAACAATTCATAAGGGGTTCCTAGAGTCACCCTTTGTTACGTCAGTGAGCCTCAGTTACCATAAAACAGCGACCACACAAAATATAGCACATGCTGGTTGCCAATGAGACAAAGGCTCCTCGAGCTTCTATTTGAGAACTGAACTCACTCCTCTGGTGCTTTATCTTTTTCAAATAAAAACATTTTTAAAAATCAAACTTTTAAAAAAGGAGTCATCATGTAACTGACACCACAGAAATACAAAGGATCATTAGAGACTTATGAACAACTATACATCAACAAACTCAAAAACTCAGAGGAAATGGATAAATTCCTGGACACATACACACTACCCAGAAGAAACAGAAGGCCTGAAAAGATCAATAATGAGTAATGAGATTGAATCAGTAATAAAAGTCTCCCAACAAACAAAAGTGCACGACTAGATGGCTTCCCAGGTGAATTCCATTGAACTTTTAAGGAAGAATTGATATCAATTATTCTCAAACTATTCCAAAATACTAAAGGAGAGAGAATTCTAAATTCATTCTGCAAGGCCAGCACAACTCTGATACCAAAACGAGAAAAAGACACCAGAAAAAAAGAAACAACAGACTAATATTCCTAATGAATATATATGCAAAAATCCTCGACAAAATTCTAGTGAACTGAATCCAACAGCACATCAAAAAGAACATACACCATAATCAAGTAGGACTCACCTCAGGGATGCAAGGATGACTCAATGCACACAAATCGGTAATGTAACACATCAAGAGAATGAAGGACAAAAACCATACCAACATCTCAGTAGATGAAGAAAAAAGCATTTGATAAAATTCAACATCCCTTCATGATAAAAGACCCCAAACAAATTAGGTACAGAAGGAACGTACCTTAACCCAATAAAGGCCACATATGACAAACCCACAGCTAACATCATACTGAATGGGGAAAAGCTCCAGTTTTTCCTCTAACAAATGGAACAAGGATGACAACTCTCACCACTCATATTCAACACAGCATTGGAAGTTCTAGCCAGAGCAATTAGGCAAGAGAAAGCAATAAAGGGCATCCAGATTGGTAAGGAAGAAGTCAAACTGTTCCTGTTCGCAGATGATATGATCTGATACAGAAAAAAAATAAAAAGACTCTACCAAAAAACTTTTAGAATTGAAAAAAGTAAATTCAGTAAGTTGCAGGATACAAAAATCAACATACAAGCTTTAAGGTCATAAACAGATTCTTTGACTTTTGAAAATTGTTCTATTTACCTACCTTGAAACCACCAGATTCTAGATAAGGCCTGGGGACATGTGAATTAGCCATGGTCCCTAGCTATGCAAAAACAAAGGTTATAAAGACTTTTTTTTTTAGACAGAGGCTCACTCTTGTCCCCTAGGATGGAGTGCAACAGCGCGATCTCGACTCACTATAACCTCCACCTCCTGGCTTCAAGCAATTCTCCTGCCTCAGCCTCCCGAGTAGCTGGGACTATAGTATAGGCACGCACCACCACGCCCAGCTAACGTTTGTATTTCTAGTAGAGACGGGGTTTTACCATGTTGGCTGGTGTCTAACTCCTGACCTCAGGTGATCCGTCTGCCTCGGCCTGCCAAAGTGCTGGGATAACAGGCATGAGCCACCATGCCCAGCCAAGAAATTTTATGTAAGAAAAGATCTTATATGGTAAAATCTGATCCTAAAGTAAAACTATTGTTTAAAAAAAGGGATGTTTAGGAAAGTCAGAAAGTCCAAGCATGGGCCGGGGGCCCACACCTGTAATCCCAGCACTTTGGGAGGCCAAGGCTGGTGGATCACGAGGTCAGGAGACCGAGACCATCTTGGTTAACACGGTGAAACCCCGTCTCTACTACAAATACAAAAAATTAGCTAGGTGTGGTGGCGGGCGCCTGTAGTGCCAGCTACTCAGGAGGCTGAGGCAGGAGAATGGCGTGAAACTGGGAGGTGGAGCTTGCAGTGAGCCAAGATCGCACCACTGTACTCCAGCCTAGGTGACAGAGCGAGACTCCATCTCAAAAAGAAGAAGCAGAGAGGAAGGGAAGGGAGGGGAGAGGAGGGAAGGGGAGGGGAGGGGAGGGGAGGGGAGAAGTCCAAGCATGTTGTACATGGTCTCTGTAAGTCATGAACATATTCATGAAAAGGCAATTTATGCAAGAAATGTTGTACAATTCAAAGGTTGTTAGGCCTCTTAAATGCTTCATAAAATGCCACTATGACTCTTACTGTACAACTTGCCTGCTTTATAGCTAGGTAAGGCCTGAGACATGTGGAGTTAGCCACACCCTCTAGCTACACTGGAAAAAGTCAGACCTTATGGTGTCCTAGGCTCCACTCCTGGTACATAATTGAAATTGCTTACTCACCAGGCTTTTCACCAAAAGTAAAAGTTGCTGAGTTAACAGTGTAACATGTATTTGAGATTACTGAAGAAACAGTTCTACACACAAGGCGTGTAAGGGAAGTAAAATGTACTTTTGGTAAAAGACTACGAGAAGGCATGGGAATGTGGATTTCTTGCCTAAGTTTAGAAGGTTAAAGGACTGTTTTAAATGAGATAGGAAAAATCTAAAGGTTTGAACAAGTTGTGAAAAGGTTATAAAAACGTAATTGTAAGAGATTCTGTGTGTGAACATATTGGCTAAAGTTTAAGTCACATTATTCAGTTTTTCCATAAATTGGACATTGGAATACAAGCACAACAGAGTTTTCTTAAAACAGTTTTGTTCTAAGAAAAAAACAAAATTGTAAAGGGTTATAAAAGGTTTATAAAAATCTTACCTTATGGCAAGCCAGGTGCGGTGGCTCACGCCTGTAATACCAACACTTTGGGAGGCCAAGGCAGGCAGATCAAGAGGTCAAGAGTTCGAGACCAGCCTGGCCAATGTAGTGAAACCTCGTCTCTACTAAAAATACAAAAATGTGCCAGGTGTGTTGGCACACGCCTGTAGTCCCAGCTACTTGGGAGGCTGAGGTAGGAGAATCACTTGAACCCAGGAGGCAGAGGTTGCAGTGAGCCAAGACTGTGCCATTGCACTCCAGCCCGGGCAACAGAGATAGACTCCGTCTCGGGGAAAAAAAAAAAAAAAATCTTACCTTATGGTCAAACTAATTAAAACTAGACAGATTTATAAAATGTAACTAAAACTGGCTTTAACATTAAAAATACACTAATGGAAACATAAAATTTGGTTTTCTCTTTTAAAAAGGATTTTTATGTAATATTAAAAGATAATGAAAGGTTTTTATTTACCTTTTAAGTAAACTACAAAAGAAAAAACAGGGAGGGGAGAGAGAGGAGGCAATCAGCATCATGCTATCTTCATTGGGTCTTGTTTGGAAAGCTGAGTCTCCTCTCTATCAGAATAATGGCTTTTCGTTTGTAAAATTTTTGAGTTACTTTGGCTAAATGAATGACTTATGGTAACCTAAGACTCCATTTTGTAATATCCAATGTTTTAAAAGTTTGGTATTTAACAAACCTTTCAAAATCAAGCTCTAAGTTAAAATTTTTTAAAAATTAAGTCCCCTAAAGGACAAAAGACATATTCAGCTTATTTAATTTATTAAAATCATGCAGGAAACACTGTCAAATAGAAAATGGTGTTTAATTTTCTTTGGGTTATATTAATATAAATTTGTGATATAAAGTTATATGCTGCAAAATCGTATAAAATTCCTATAATTCTGATATGCCTCAGTATATGTCATCAGTAATAATTATAATTGTTGTGTTGAATTATTGTGTGTCACAGAGTTAACAAATTTCCTTGTCAATTGTGTCTTGGTGGCTCCCCTAAAATGTTTTTCTCATCCACAGACAACTGCTGTTTTAATTTGGTCCTCTATAGAAGATGGTTTTATGATCAGCTGTTAAAACTCTGGTATGTGCTCTTGAATGCAAGTTTCTGATAACTTTGGAGATTATGACATTAGAATAAAGGAAAAAAACTTTTAGAACTCTCATGGAAAGCTGAAGTGTTCATAAATATCAAACAGAAGTTAAATGCATGGACTAAACTAATAAAAGTCTGAAGTAACCTTTTTGTTTAAAATGCTGCTGATTAACTTCTTTTAAGCTATTTACAGCTTGTAGCAACTAAGTACACTCCTGTGAATAAAATTTGGAGCATATTTATTTCTACCTGATTTCTCCAGAATTTAAAAACTATTGGTGAATATTCTTAATTTATGGCAATATAGCTATTTGCATAAATACAATAAGAATCTGTTTTCTTTTGTAACAGGACACAATTGAAAAAACTGGTTATTTTACCAAGGGTTTGACTGGAATGGCATGCTTTCCTTTACGGAATCAAACTTGACTTGTAAAGCCAGTAAAAGCCCTTGGGAAAACTGGCCTCATACTTTGTCTATGCAGTCCCTGTACAGGGTTCCTAACCCATGGTAAGTATAGAATGTCACTTTCTGACAGGCCCAGGAGCCCCAAGTTATCTAGGGACATCAAGACAAGAGGAACTTACCCAACTCGTAAGTATTTGAAAGTACAAACCTATGGCTAGACTCAGCTTTAAAAAGTCTTATCTGAGATTCCTTATGGAACAGAGTTCCATCAAAGCCAATTTAAAAAGCCTATGTAAAAAATAATTATTCTAGCCAGGCGTGGAGGCTCATGCCTGTAATCCTGGCACTTTGAGAGGCCAAGGCAGGCGGACAGCCTGAGCTCAGGAGTTCAAAACCAGCCTGGGCAACACGGTGAAACCCCATCTTTACTAAAATACAAAACAAATCAGCTGGGCATGGCGACATGCGCCTGTAGTCCCAGCTACTCAGGAGGCTGAGGCAGAAGAATTGCTTGAACCCGGGAGGCAGAGGTTGCAGTGAGCCACAATCACACCACTGCAATCCAGCCTGGGTGACAGAGCAAGACTCCCTCTCTACCAAAAAAAAAAAAAGGTATTCTTGCCACGTGCAATAGTTCATGCTTGTAATCCCAGCACTTTGGGAGACCAAGGTGGGCAGATCATGAGGTCAAGAGTTCAAGACCAGCCAGACCAACATGGTGAAACCCCATCTCTACCAAAAATACAAAAATTAGCCAGGTGTGGTGGCACACGCCTGTAATCCCAGTTACTCAGGAGGCTGAGGCAGGAAAATTGCTTGAACCCGGGAGGCAGAGGTTGCAGTGAGCCGAGATCACACCACTGTACTCCAGCCTGGGCGACAGAGTAAGGCTCCATCTCAAAAAAAAACACAATTATTCTTGATGCGCTTTATGAAGTCCCCAAACTAATGCTTTCAAATCTTTACTTTTAAAACTGGAAATTGCGCTCCTTATCCTAAAACTTGTTATTTACCTTATAGTAGACTGTCTGTTTAAATGCTGTACTAAAACTATAAAGATACTACTGCCTTTGTCATGAAAGCCTTGGAACCACAGCCTGGCCTGCATGAATATACTCAGACAGCTGCAAAGCAGTTCTACTCCTCTCACCTTACGGTCAACTCTGACCCCAACTATGCCTCCTGTCAGCATGAAGAAGCCAGAGCGATCGATGGCCTTTTCCCATCTTCACAGCGCACACCTTAAGAGTAAGATGCTATGAAACCTCAACGGGAGGGACTGAAACCACCTTTGTAAAATTATAACTGAGGGCCGGGCCCAGTGGCTCAAGCCTGTAACCCCAGCATTTCAGGAGGCCGAGGAGGGCAGATCACCTAAAGTCAAGAGTTTAACAAGAGCCTGACCAACATGGTGAAACTCCATCTTTACTAAAAATACAGGCGTGGTGGCAGGCGCCTGTAATCCCAGCTACTCAGGAGGCTGAGGCACAAGAATCTCTTGAACCTGGGAGGTGGAGGTTGCAGTCAGTCAAGATCATGCCACTGCACTCCAGCCTGGGTGACAGAGCAAGACTCAGTTTAAAAAAAAAATGCAAAAATAAACTACTGGGATTATAACAAACCAAAAACCTTCCCAGCAAAGGAAACAAATAGAGTTAAGAGACAAACTACAGAATGGGAGAAAATATTTGTAAGCTATTCATCTAACAAGGGATCAATATCCAAGGAACTCAAACATCTCAACAGAAAAAAATAACAGTATGATCAAAAAATGGCAAATGATTTAAACAGACATTCTCAAAACAAGACATACAAATGGCCAATAAATTGCTGAAAAAATGATCAATGTTACTAATCATCAGGAAAATGCAAACCAAAATCACAGTGAGATACCATCTCACCCCAGTTAGGATGGTCATTATCAGAAAGACAAAAAATAACGAATGCTGGTGAGGATGCAGGGAAACGGAAACTCTTATACACTGCTGGTGGGAATGTAAATTAGGACAGCCATATGGAAAACAGCATGGAGGTTCCTCAAAAAATTATAAACAGAACTACCATATGATCCAGCAATTTCACTACTGGGTACATACCCAAAGGAAAGGAAATCAATATATCAAAGAGATATGTGCAGCCAGGCGAAGTGGCTCACGCCTATAATCCCAGCACTTTGGGAGGCCAAGGTGGGCGGATCACAAGGTCAGGAGTTCAAGACCAACCTGGCCAACATGGAGAAACCCTGTCTCTACTAAAAATACAAAATTAACCAGGCATGGTGGCACATGCCTATAACTCCAGCTACTCAGGAGGCTGAGGCAGGAGAACTGCTTGAACCCAGAAGTGGAGGTTGCAGTGAGTCCAGATTGCATCATTGCACTCCAGCCTGGGCAACAAGCATATGCAGAAGTTTTAAAAAGCTTACTCAAAGAAGTAAAAAGCAGAACAGGTTTCTAGAGGCTGGGAAGGGTAGAGCAAAGGTAAGGATAGGGAGAGATTTGTTAAAGGATACGAAATTACAGCTAGATAGGAGAAGCAAGTTATAGTGTTTCATAGCACCATAGGATGACTATAATTAACAATACACTTTCAAATAGCCAGAAAAGAAGATATTGAATGTTCCCAACCAAAAGAAGTGATACATGTTTGAGATGGCAGATATGCCCTGATCCAATCACTACACATTGTAAGTAGGTATGGAAACATCATTATGTACCCCATAAATATGGATAATTATTATGTGCCAATTAAAAATAAATTGTTACAAATCAGTGTAATACCATCATAGAGTTTGAAAAACAGGAAAAGAAATTGTCCATAATCCCCCTTTCACCCTAGCACAATTTCTATCATTTTCAATTTTTCTTTTTTTCCTTTGGAGACAGGGTCTTGCTCTGTCACCCAGGCTGGAATGCAGTGGCAAGATCATGGCTCACTGTAGCCTCAAACTCCTCGGGCTCAAGAGATTCTCCCACTTCAGCTTCCCAAGTAGCGCACGGCACTGTGCCAGGCTAATTTTTGTATTTTTGTAGAAACAAGGTTTTGCCATGTTGCCCAGGCTGGTCTGGAACTCCTGTGCTCAAGTGATCCGCCCACTTCCGCCTCCCAAAGTGCGGGGATTACATGTACGAGCCACCGCGCCTGGCCATTTTTTTATTTATCTACATATATACGTAATTTCACAGTTGAAAAGTCAATTACACAATTTTGTATATTTTTTTCTTCACTTATCATCATAAGGTTTTCTTCTTGTTGCCTCTCGGGGTTCCTAACTACACAACAGCTGCAGAATATTCTGTCAAGTGGATGGACCATCATTTAATGAACTATTCTAAAAGTATTGTTTCTAGTTTTCTATGCATTTGCCTTTTTTCCTGCCTTGGATTATAAAGTCCAATTGGGAGGCCGAGGCAGGCAGATCACTTAAGGTCAGGAGTTCAAGACCCACCTGGCCAACATGATGAAATCCCATCTCTACTAAAAATAAAAAAATTAGCCAGGCATGGTGGCATACGCCCATAGTCCCAGCTACTCGGGAGGCTGAGTCACGAGAATCGCTTGAACCCAGGAGGTGGAGGTTGCAGTGAGCTGAGATGGCGCCACTGCACTCCAGCCTGGGTGACAGAGTGAGACTCTCAAAAATAAAAAAAATAATAATAATAAAGTGCCAGATATAAGATTATTGAGCTTAACAATAAAAACGTAGAGCCAGCAGGGTTCCTAACACTGGATGCTACACTGCTTCCCGAAGGGCTGAAACCTATGCCTACTGTACACTATTCACACTTGCCAAAGTACAGAATCAACCAAAGCAAATGCGGTGCACATACACAATGGAATACACTTTAGCAGTAACAAAGGATGAAATTCCGCAATTCGTGCCAGCATGGATGGAGCTGGAGGACACTGTGTTAAGCAAAATAACATGATGACAGCAATCAGAAATGAACCTGGACTCACTCTCTTCACGGCTCCTTCCCCGACACGCTTTAGCTGTCTCACTTCTGTTCTCAGCTCCTCACAGGACAGCCAAGGTGAGCAGTTTTTCATCTGCCCTATCCTGAAGTGACCATAGGGACAGTGTCTGGGGTCCACAATGGATTGTCGAGGAGCAATGAAGAAGTGGTCGAGGCAGAGGTAGAGCAGAGTATTCATCAGGGCCATGATCAGCAGCAGCCCAACGGCTGGTGGCACCTCTCGGGGGGCAAGGCCTCTCCTCTTGTTCTGGGGCTGCTTTTCCATGTTGACGGCCTCTGCAATTTCCTAAAATACACAATGAAACAAGAAGTCATGACAGTCAGCTTTCATTTCCAAGAATACGTCCAGATTCCTCTTCTACTCAAGGGTCCTGTAAGTTACAGCGTTACCGTGGGGATTAAAGCAGGTATCGAACACCAGGCTTATCCCAAATGCCCAATGTTAGCTGTTCCCATAATCATTACTTTTTATTACAAACTAAAATACGGGTTCCTCTAGATTAGGTTAGGTGGGAAGTGTTTGTGTCTAACTCTGTACGACTCACAGTAGCATGCATTGAATAGATGCTCATGAATATTCAGTAAAATGAAAGCAAAATGTATTAGTCAACTGGTGGGATGGGGACAGAGGGTACCAAAGAACAGCAGAAGGAGGCTGCTTAGGGTAGCAGGTGGAGGCTGGGAGGCTGAGGGCCTCTCTCGAACCCAGCTAAGCAGCTGTCCTGTTCCCTGGGAGGTACTCAGAATCCCCTGAACAGTTTTAAGAAATAAAAGCTACTCTTCAGCAGTTATGAAAGGTAGATTTGGGGTGAAAGAGACTGAGGCTGGGAGACCAGTTAAGAAGCCCTGGTTATGACTACGGACAGGAGCTGACAAGTACACGAGCTAGAATAACAGTGATGAGATTGGAGAGATGACCACTCAGAAGTCACACCAGTGATAAGGAACCACTGATAACATGTGGGCTCTACCGCTGGAGCTGTGCAAGGCCATGGTGGAGGGGCCTGGGTGCAGAGAGGCCTGAAGTAGGACTATGGGTGGCAGAGGTGATTTACAGAAGCAGAATGGAGCAGAATGGAAGCATATGGAGAGTTTAACAGTGGATGTGGCCATGCCATTGGGAGCCAGCTGAACAGCACTGGAATGCTGAAACACTGAGACAGAACTGGGTCAGAGACAGCTGCGACATGCAGGGTTACCTACCAAGCGCATCTCCTTCTCCAGCTCAGGTCTCCATCCAGGTACCTGGTCAGTCCATACTCTAGTTGGCGCCCAGGGACTGGTCTGGAAACACCCTGCCGCAAAGTACAAAACAGGAAGTATGTAAACAGAAACTGCAGCTATGTACCCAGACAAATCGCCATAGTCCAAACGGTCCAACTTTCCCAGGGCCCTCCTCCTGCTTCAAGTCCGGGTTTCCTCAAGTTCTCAAGTCCCAGGACAGAGCAGCGCCATGGGGAAGCCCATCAGAGTCTCTCTGTCCCAGTCTGCTCTCTTCGCCTCCATCACTGACTTGCGGTTGCTCATTCCTGTAACACGTCCTGAGCAGCTTCAATGTGCTCAGCCCTGCAGTGGGTGCTGGAGACACACACACAGTGAATTACACCAGCAAGGTTCCTATCCTGCTGGAGCTTAGGGGAAAGTCTAGTGGGGAAGACAGACAATAAACAAGTAAACAAATAGGTCTATCATCATCCTGTGATGGGGGTTCAAGGATAGAGAGTAACTGTGTAGGAATTCCCCGGAGGAAGCATCCCAGGAGACCTCTCTGAGGAGGTGACCTTCGCACTGCGACCAGAGGCCTGAGAGGAGCCAGCCATGAAAAATCCAGGATACTACCTCCTCCTTGAGAAAACAAAATCCACTCCCACTTCCAGAGCTGGGACAAGACACCAATGAAACCATTAACAGAAAACAGCATTTCTCCTAAGAACACACTAAGAACACACTGCAGCCATAAAGTGTCAAAAACCCCCTTTGGATGAAGACTCCTTTTTTACTGTTTAGAAATTATGTTCTCTACAATCACAGACTACCAGAAATTTTGCAGTTTGAAGTCTTATCAACTGGAATAAAACATCCCACTCTTTCCTGGAGGATCAAAGTCACCCTGACACAGAGAAGCAACCTCAGTTTCCAAACAGGGCAGAGCTTCAGATAAGGAGTTTCTGGAGATAATCCTGTACATCTATGTTAATCTGGTAGTTTCTAAGGAAAGGGGACCACTTTGCAGTCCAGACTAGATCTTGGCCCCTTTACACTCAGTTCTACATGGCTTTGAGCCCATCAAAATACTACTTCATTTAAATTTGCCTAAACTTCACTCATCTCCAAAATTCTATGATTTTCTTCCTTTTTTTTTTTCTTTTAGAGATAAGGTCTGACTATGTCACTCAGGCTGGAATGCAGTGGTGCAATCATAGCTCAATGCAGCCTCAAACTCAAGCAATCCTCTCACCTCTGCCTCCTGAGTAGCTGGGACTACAGGTGTGCATCACCACATCCAGCTAATTTTTGTATTTTTTTTTTTGTAGAGACTGGGTCTCATGATGTTGCCCAGGCTGGCCTTGAACTCCTGGCCTCAAGCAATCCTCCTGCATCAGTCTCCCAAACTGCTGGGATTACAGACATGAACCACTGCACCTGGCCTTTTAAATTTATTTTTATCCCCTCCACGGCTCTACTCACCCCCTGCATCAGTATTCCCTGGAACCTCAACACATTCCAGTACCCCACAGACGCAAGCACACAAGCTCACACTGTTCTGGCGCTCCTGAGCGTACTCCAGACCTCACACTGCTGACTCTCCCAGCAATGGCACACATTTCAGTGCCTCTATGGCTCTAAACCCACAGTAGCTGCCTCTAGGACACCATAAATCATCTGGCTGCCCCTTCCTAGAGGGTCCTCATGCTCAG
This sequence comes from Chlorocebus sabaeus, assembly GCF_047675955.1. Classification (NCBI taxonomy): domain Eukaryota; kingdom Metazoa; phylum Chordata; class Mammalia; order Primates; family Cercopithecidae; genus Chlorocebus; species Chlorocebus sabaeus. The sequence continues at coordinate 42,930,391 of NC_132911.1, read as the reverse complement.
GGACACAAGTACACCTCACACCACCTTGACCCTCAGTGCACTGGGCCTCTGACGGTACCAAGACCCTTCCTGTACCACCACCCCATGCCCCACAGAGATCCACAATCCTCATCCCCGCCAGCACAGGCTGAGGTCTCCCACCGTCCTCCCTCCATCAGATCCCCCCATGAGGTCCCTCCAGCTCTGCTCCATTAGCATGCACTGGACTCCAACTACCCAGATATGCACATGCACACACCCACCACAGACGACCCCCACAAGTGCACACACAGCACTAGAATCCTTCAACCACCTCCCCTCCATAAGCACCCCATTCTCTCCTACCCTGCAGGCCCCCACAGACACACACACAATGCTAACATCACACACACCCTCATCACCACACACGAGGCTTCAGAAGCCTATTAGCACACATCCTGGTACCTCTACCACCCTATCCCCCAAAAGCCCACACTGGGCCTCTCTCCAGCCATAACCCTTATTAGCTTGCCTTGGAACTTCCTCAACACCCTACCCCTGTGACACACCCGTGGGTCCCTCACTTGCTCTGCTGCCCACTTCCCTAAGCACACACTGGGTCTTGAGCCTCCCCTGCCATAAGGCTCATCACCACATGCTCCAAGTCCTGCTCAGCCCAGGCCCCCAATGGCAAAGCTCCAGTCTCTCCCCACTCCACCACCCATTCCCACATCCTCTGTACCTCTGACCCCCTGCTCCCTATTAGCACTCATGCCACTTCCATCCCCAGCTCTCTGCACCGGGCCAGGTCAGAGAGGCCCCGAAGGACTCCTGCCCCATGCCCTCTCAGATGATTCTCTGTCCCTCTGATGGAGATATGTAAGTCCTGCCAGTGTGCAGCCTTGGTTATCGCAGTGAGTCAAAAAACATGACAGATGTGTCCCAAGTGGCCTTAGGCTAGCTGGAAGCTCACACTCTCCTTCTCCAAACATGTACCACCTCTTCCCCCACCTTCACTCTCAGCTGATCATCTAACGAGATCATCCTATTTTACCAGAAAAACAGAAGCAATCAGAGAGCATTTCCACCAGTTCCCAAGCCCCACCCCAGGTTCCTGCACTCTCCTATTACTACAAACTGTCTGTTACCATGAAACTGGCCCCGAGCCCAGCTCAAGCAAACCCCACCCCCAGCTCTGTCCTCTCATTCTCTCCAACTCACTGCCACTTCACCCAAACTGACCATATCACAGTCAGCACAGGTGACCTCCACATCACTAAACACAACAGTCAAAGCACAGCCCCAGTCTTCCTTGACCTATCAATAACATTACCGTGATTGATAACTCCCTCCTTAAACGCCTTTTATAATTGGTTTCCAGGAAACTACACTGGCAGCTCCTCATCTCTGAGTCCACTTAGTGGGGTCGCCCAGAGCTCAGAGCTCAGGCCTCTGCCACACTCCCTGGGAGAGCTCACCCAGACTCAGGACTTTTCATCACTGCCTGCTGATGACTTCCAAAGGTAAAACTCCATTCCCAGCCTCTCCTCAGAACTCAAGGCTTGCTTCCTTGACATCTCCATGTGGATGTCTGATGAACAACTCAAAAGATTCAAAAAACAACTCAATTTAAAAAATGGGCAAAGGGTCAGGCATTGGTGGCTCACACCTGTAATCCCAGCACTTTGGGGAGGCCGAGGCGGGAGGATCACTTGATCCTAGGAGTTCCAGACCAGCCAGGGCAACATAGTAAGACCTGCTGTCTACAAAATCTAAATTTAAAAATTAGCTAGGCATGTTGGCTTGTGCCTGTGTAGGCCCAACTACTCAGGAGGCTGAGGTGGGAGGATCATTTGAGTCCAGGAGACCAAGGCTGCAGTGAGCTGTGATCGTGCCACAGCACTCCAGCCTGGGTGACAGTGAGACCTTGTCTCAAAAAAATAAATAAAATTTTTTAAATGGGCAAAGGACTTGAATAGACATTTCTCCAAAGAAGATACACTGATAGCCAACAGGCACATGAAAGATGCTCAGCTTCACCAATCATCAAGGCAAACGCAGATCAGAAGTGTGACAAGATGGCATTTTACACCCATGAGGATGGCTATAATACAAAAATCAGTAAAAACACAAGTGTAGGGGGATGGGGAAAAACTGGAATCCTCAAACATCACTGGTGAGAAAGTAAAATGCAGCCACTGTGGAAAGCAGTCTGGCCGCTCCTCAAAAGGTTAAGCACAGTCACCACATGACCCAGCAACTCCACTGCCCAGTGTGTACCCATGAAAACACACATACTCACACACACACTTATACATGAATGTTCACGGAAGCATTATCCACAACAGCCAAACAGTGGGAACAAGCCAAGTGTCCACTGGCAGATGAATGGATACACAAAATGTGGTACATTCATAAATGGAATATTATTCAGCCATAAAAAATAAAGCACTAATTCATGCTGCAACATGGGTGAACTTTGGAAACATCATGCTCAGTGAAATAAGCCTGACAAAAAGGCCACATACTATATGATTCCATTTACATGAAATGTCCAGAAACAGCAAATTCAGACACAGAACGTAGATTTGTGGCTCCCAGAGGCTGGGGGGCAGGGGGTGGAATAGCTGCTGATGGGGATCGGGTCTCTTTTTAGCTAAAATGCTCTCGAATTAGACAGTGATGATGGTTGTATATGCTTGTGAATATACTAAGTATCACTGAATTGTACACTTTAAAATGTCAAATGTTATGGCTTGTGAATTATATTTTCGTTGAAGTCTCCCCTTAACATTTAAAAAGATAAAAGCATTCCCAGCTCTCAGGCTATGCAAAAACAAGCAGAAGCTGTGGTTGGCCAAGCCCTGCCTTAGGTGAAGGCATTCCTCCGGGTCTGCCAAAGGCCCAGGTAACCTCACCCATACCTGGGACACTAGCAGCCATCTGAACTCTGATGCTTTCTAAGTCTGCACTGCAGACTAGATCTCTCCTACGCTTTGCTCACTGGCCTATCAAGGTATGGGATGTCCACTGCAGAACTCCCCCATCCCTACATGACCCTCCCCCAGGGTTCCCTCTGTGATGGGCTCATGACCCAACCACCCGCTCAAGTTACAGACCAGGCGTGTGTGACTTGATTCCTCCCTCCCCTAACCTCCAAACCAACCAATTACCACATGCATTCAATGCTCCCACCAAAACCTCTCTCACAGCTGCTAGCATCTCTCCTTCCTTGTTGCCCTTACCCTCCACTCCCCTCCGTGAGCCAGCAGCACCTCTCACCTGGGTTTCCGCAAGAGATTCCCAAGCAGACGCCCAGTTTTTCCTCTCTTGCAGCCCATTCTCAGGATTACACAGCAAACAGGATCGTTTTTCTGTTTCACACACAGAGAAAAATTAAAAAAAATCATAAGCATTCATCCAGCTTTGTCAAGTTACATTGCATCATTTTTTCAGATCTTTTTTTAAAGAAATTAAATATTAAAAATAGAGTCGAAGCCCCTCTGGACTCCTCCCTATCCAATCCTACCCCCTCCCAAGAAGTGATCACTATCTTCAAGTTGGTGGACATCAGAGATTCTCAAACTGTGGTCGCCAGACCTGTGGCATCATCGTCCAGGAACCTGGGAGAAATGCAAATTCTTGGGTCCACACTCCAAACCTACTGAATCAGAAATGAAAATCTGTGTTTTAATAAATCCTTTAGGTGATTTGGATGCATGCTAAAGTCTGAAAACCACTAGTGTATATAATTCCTATACATGCTGTCTATCTATCTATCTATCTATCTAATCAATCATATCTATTTACCTACCTACTTACCTATCTACTAAAGACATGGAGCCTCACTATGTAGCCCAGGCTAGACTCAAGTGATCCTCCCGCCTCCACCTCCCAAGCAGCTGGGACTGACTACAGGGATGGGCTACCAAACTCCGCTTCCCATACATGCTTTTTATTTTCACAAGTATGTGCCCATAAATCATACATATGTTTTCAAGCTTCATACAAACAGTGATGGGCTGGTATTATCCTGTTGCAACTAGCTTTTTTAAAAGCTCAACATTACATTTCTGAGATTTATCCATGCAGATGTACAAAACTCCAGTTCACTATTTTCAACTGGTTTGACTTTTCCACAATTAGTGAGACAAGCTGTGTACACATCTCCCCAGACATACATGAAAGTTTCTCTGATACATGCAGGGAGCTATTTTTTTTTTTTTTTTTTGAGACAGAGTCTCACTGTATCGCCAGGCTGGAGTGCTATGACATTATCTCGGCTCACTGCAACCTCCAACTCCCTTGTTAAAAGGATTCTCCTGCCTCAGCCTCCTGAGTAGCTGGGATTACAGGCACGTCACCACGCCCAGCTACTAAAAATAGAGACGGAGTTTCACTATGTTGGCCAGATGGTCTCAATCTCCTGACCTCGTGACCCGCCCACCTCAGCTTCCCAAAGTGCTGGGATTACAAGCATGAGCCACCGTGTCCGTGTCCGGCCCATGCAGGGAGAGCTTCCTAAACTACTGATGTGATCCCACTTGGCTTAACATTCAACAGCCCCTGACTCAGCCCACAGGATCAAGTCCAAACTCTCATGTGGCCTCCTGAAATCTAGCCCCTATCTGCTTCTCTAAACCCTCCCTGCACCCCACTCTCTGGCCCCTGAGCTTTCCTCAGTCCTCAAAGGCTCCCTTTCTGGGATACCCAGGCCCCGGCCTCCTCTAAATTCTAAGCACCAAGAGGCCTGCCTGTCTGTCCTGTTCACCAGTGCACCCCAGTGCCTGGCACACAGTGGGTACTCAGCAAAGACACACAACTGCCTGGTCACTCTGCGCCTCTCCCTCTTCATGGCCTCAGCCATGAAGGCTGCTTTCCCTCTCCTGTGTTCACCCCACTGCATCCGCTCTTCCTCTCCTCACGGCTCCCGTTCTCTGAGGCCCCTCATCTGCCACCTCCTTCTTCAATCCAAGTTTCCCAGCTCAAACCCTATGGTAAATCCTTTCAACCCTCCAACCCTCCTTACCCCTAACCTCCCACCAATCCTTCCTTGCCACTAGGGGTGGATTCAGATTTTATGGGGCCTGAAGCTTATATAAGTTGGGACGACGAGTGGTAACTCTTTAAGAATACACAGTTATGAATGTAAAAGTGCTGAGCCCCTTGCCAGAGTTTTGGAAGGTATTTGAGCAAGTGAAGAGACTAGAAGCTTCATCATAAACCCAGATCTGCTTGTCATTCACCAGCCCCATGTAACTTGCCCTGTCCACTTCTTCATTTCCACTCAAAGGCTGCCAACATCAGCTACAAAACTCTGTGGGACTCTACAAATGCATATTTTCTAATCTGTGTTGGACCCTCAGCATTACTAAGAAAACCTTTAATGCATTTCTTGCTGAATACAAATTTTATATGCCCCACTAACCTTTTATGTATCCCTAAGTCCTCACATTCACTTCTGAATCCTCTCTCAGCAAAAAGAAACCAAACCAAAACGAAATAAAAAAAAAAAAAAACTCAAAAATTCATTTGACTTTTATACAGTGTCAACTCCACACCAATTCTGGGAAGTGGATATAATTGTTGTTGTTTCCATTTCACAGATAAGACAACTGAGTCAGAGGTGAAGTAGTATGTCTAAGGTCACTATACACAGAAGAGCCAAGTTTTCTGGACTCAAGCCCATTTTTCCCCTAAATACCACAATGCTCAGGAGTTGAACTAAATCAAACCCAGTGTGGTCACCTAGGGGCTGGTCTAGGGGACCCTGGGACTGCCTGTTTCTTAAAGAAGACTTCAGCCCACCTCAGCCCCGATTTGCTTTTTTGTTTCTGAGCATATTCCGGAGTAGGCCGCCCAGAGCATAGCATGAGGCTGTATGGCTGAAGGAACTTTCGTGTCCAGAAATAAGCAAAAACCGCTGAAATTTACTGGTCCTGAAAACAGCCTGCACATTAAGGAATAAAGATGGTGGGGCAGGTTGGGCAGGAGAAATTCAGGCACGATTGATATACAAAGCATTTCTGACACTGATAGGCAGGCTTATTGATAGAGAAAAGCTTGGCTTAAAGAAAAAAGAAAAGGGACAAAACTAGTTTTTACCGACTTACAAGGTATTTTCTATAACTAGGGAAGACACAGAGTAGTGTCATCCAATGCAATTTACAGTAGAATTCCATTGTGCCAGTAAAGCACAAGGTACATTAGAAGGATTATTTTAAATATTCTTAATGCTTATTTAGCCTTAGGGTCCTACAGTAAAGGCAAAGGGTGACAAAGACAAGATTATGCAACAAAAGAGCAAAATTTTGCTTTCTAAAAAAAGAGAAGAATATGATTACACTTAACACCTCCTGGCAACAATGATCTCGTGCAGAATAAACACCCAAAGGCAAAGAGCTGAGACAGAGTTCTCGGTCCTTTCTGGTTTTTTTGTTTTTTGTTTTTTGTTTCGGTTTGGTTTGGTTTTTGTTTTTTTTAAACAGAGACAGCCTCTGCCGGACCCAGTAGCTCACGCCTGTAATCCCAGCACTTTGGGAGGCCGAGGTGGGCGGATCACCTGAGGTCAAGCGTTCGAGACCAGCCTGACCAACATGGTGATACTCCGTCTATACTAAAAATACAAAAATTAGTTGGGCGTGGTGACGGACGCCTTGTGATCCCAGGAGCCAAGACCGCGCCACTGCACTCCATTCTGGGCGACAGAGCGAGACTCCGTCTCAAATAATAATAATAATAATGATAATAAAGTAATAATAATAGAAACAGTCTCTCACTCTGTCCCCCAGTAGCGCGATTTCGGCTCACTGAAACCTCCGCCCCCGCCGGGTTCAAGCGATTCTCCCGCCTCAGCCTCCCGAGTAGTTGAGACTACAGGCGGCGCCACCGCGCCCGGCTAAATTTTTTTTTACAGAGACAGGAGTTCCGCCATGTTGCTCAGGCTGCACTCGCCTGAGCTCACGCGATCCTCCCGCCTCCGCCTCCCAAAGCGCTGGGGTTACAGACTGGAGCCACCTCGCCCGGCCCTTCTCGGGTTCTTTAACTTCCCGCTACCGCGCAGGGCTGGACGCGGAGGCGGGGGCTGGGCGCGGTGGACCCGGCCGCCCAGGCCAAGCGCAGCCTCCCAGGGAGCCTCCGCACAGGCGGCCGGCGCTGCGGGCCGGGCCACGTACAGGCCCCTCGAGAAGCCCAGCTGCACGCCCCCTCACCCCTTCGCCCTCTCGCCCCTCGCCCCAGCACCTACCTGCAGCCCAAGCTTCTGCGCCCCCTGCTACCCCAGGACAGCACGCACTGGGCCTACTGCGCTTGCGCGTTCAGAAGCGCGTCCTGGGCGGGCAAGTGTGACGCTGCTGCCCCCTGGCGTCCTCCTCAGGCCGCGCACTGAAGCCAGAGCTAACGCTTCGGCGGTACCAGCGTGCACCTACCCAGTCGCCCTCTCTGGCTTCTGCTTCCCGAACTTACGAGAATGATTTTGCATTGACCCACTATTGCTTCAGCCTGGAGCCAGGCCCATGCAGAGCAGCTGTCAGATCTAGACGCACTGCCAGGCCTTCCAAAGCGTATTTCTCAGATCCGCGGCATCTGCAGGGACCTTGCTGGAAAGGCTGATTCCCCACTCCGGCCCAGACCCACCACTCGCGGACCCAGATGCCTGAAATTGGACAATCACTCTGTAAAAGAAACTGTGGGGCTTAGCCCAGACAAAATAAAGCTGAGCTGCACACATCAAGCGCAGCAGACAAGACCTTGGCAAGCCTCCGCGGAGGGGCACGACTGGGCAAAGGCGGGGAAGTCCGTCGGCGCCGGCCGGGAGCCCCGCCGGGAGCCCAACACGCACTCGGGCACTTGCCCCGGGGAACCAAGAGGGAGGCTTGCAGCGTGGAAGTCAGGCTAGGGTCATGAAAAGTCTGGGTTGTGTACATTGGAAGCGTTAGCTGCTTCTACACTGACACACTGAGAAAGTCCAGAATTAAGAAACTAACATGGTGTGGGTTAAAAAAAAAAAAAACTGAGCCTGTACTAGCGATCCAAACAGTATTAAAATAACTACCAGAAACGTTTGCCTGTCACATGGACAAATAGCAAAAGAATGGTAACACCTCCTGTCGTTACAATAGAGTCTGAAAGTTTCCTCACACATACAAGTGAGTGTAAATTGGAATTCCTCCTACGGGACCTAGCAAATCCATTTCTAGGAATTTATCCTTCAGAAATAATATGTCTGCGGCAGGGGACCGTGGCTCACGCCTGTAATCCCAATACTTTGGGAGGCCGAGGTGGGCACATCACGAGGTCAGGAGATCGAGACTATCCTGGCTAACACGGTGAAACCCAGTCTCTACTAAAAATACAAAAAAGTAGCCGGGCGTGGTGGCGGGCGTGAGAATGGCGTGAACCCGGGAGGCGGAGCTTGCAGTGAGCCTAGATAGCGCCACTGCATTCCAGCCTGGGCGACGACTCAGTCTCAAGAAAAACAAGAAAAAGAAAAAGAAATAATATATCTGCAAGATGTATACACAAGAGATCTTGCTGAAGCATTGCTGGTAAAAGATATTTATACTAGAGAAAAAAAAGAAACCTGAATGTATAACAATAGGGTTTTCTGAAAGAAATTATATTACACATAGCCATGAAAAATGCTGTCTAACGGGTGCACAGTTTCAGTGTGAGAAGACGGTAAAGTCCTGGAGATGGATGGGGGTGATGGTTGCACAACAATGTGAATATACTTAATTCCACTGAACTGTACACTGAATTGTTACAATGGTAAATTTTATGTATCTTTTACTACAATTTTTTAAAAGTTATGCTGTAGATCTATATATATTGACAGGAAAGGATATTCATAATATATGGCCAAGAGAGTAAGCAATGTCATTTTTTAAAACATGTATTTATAATCATAAATATACATATATATTCCAATGGTTACCTCCAATAAGTAGAATTTGGGGCAATTTAAATTCTCCTTTCTTCCTTATATTTATTTTTAAATGTTTATGTAATAGGTATTTCTCCATATATATGTATATACATACATGAACCATGAGCCTGCTAGCAGTATTAGACATGTATTTTGACATGTCTTAGAGGGAAGCCATTTAGAAGGATCATAAAACAAACCTATTAAATTAATAATAACTTTTAAAAAGAAAGTAGGCCAGGCGTGGTGGTTCACGCCTGTGATCCCAACACTTTGGGAGGCTGAGGCAGGTGGATCACTTGAGGTCAGGAGTTTAAGACCAGCCTGACCAACATGGTGAAATCCCATCTCTACTAAAGATACAAACATTACCCAGGTGCAGTGATGGGCACCTGTCATTCCAGCTACTCAGGAGGCTGAGGCAGGAGAATTGCTTGAACCGGGGAGACAGAGGTTTCAGTGAGCCAAGATCGCGCCATTGCACTCCAGCCTGGGCAACACAGCGAGACTCCGTCTTGGAACCAAAAAAAAAAAAAGGAAAGAAAGTAAAAAGGAAAATGGGTAAGATATGAGAAACTTTGAACATGAGAACTTTGAAGGGAAAAATAATCAGGCATTAAAATTTTATTAGATGTAGGGAATTGAGGAAATAAACGAATAAAGTGTAGTCAGTTCAGCTATAACACATTTTAAACACTAATTTCTTTCAGTAAGATTGATACATTAAGAAATAAGCATAACACAAATTTCCTGTTTGGTTAGTTGGTTTTGTTTTGTTTCATTTTGGTTTGTTTTGGTTTGGTTTGGGAAAGGGTCTCACTATGTTGTCCAGGTTGGTCTCAAATTCCTGGACTCAAGTGGTCCTCCTGCCTTAGCCTCCTGAAATGCTGGGACTACAGGTGTGAGATGCTGTGGCCAGCATTGCCCTGTTTTCAACACTGAAGTAGACACTGCTTGGCAGATACCACTGAATTGCTATAAAGATAGGATGACGAGTTTTTTAGTTTTTTCATAAAATTGAACCTGCTGGCTGACAGAGTTGGCTGTTGGCATCAAGATAGAAACCAGCCAGCCAGGGTTGGGGGCGGGGTGACTCACGCCTGTAATCCCAGCACTTTGTGAAGTCTAGGCGGTCGGATCACCTGAGGTCAGGAGTTCAAGATCAGCCTGGCCAACGTGGTGAAACCCTGTGTCTGCTAAAAATACAAAAAAATTAGCCAGGTGTGGTGGCGGGTGCCTGTAATCCCAGCTACTCGGGAGACTGAGGCAGGTGAATCACTTGAACCTGGGGAGTGGAGGTTGCAGTGAGCTGAAATCGTGCCAATTCTCTGGAAAAAAGAGTTTCTGAAATGCCAGATGAGTTGGTCTCCCCTGTGCGAGACACCCATGGGGAGCCATGGGTGGCCTCTGAGGAGAAAAGTCTCCTTATTGCCTTCATCTCTTTATGCCCTGAGAGCATAACAGTTCAGCGGCCTGCCACAGGTTGCTGGGGGAAATAACACTCCTTTGAAGCAGTGGAGTATAATCAAACATCTTGGCTCCTCCTGAAACCCACTCTCACCCATTTCAGTCCTGATAAGTTAAAGATCTTAAGTAGTTTAGACACATCCAACGCTCCGGTCCCCTGGACCTGCCTTTTAAACTCTTATTCTGTCTCTTTCTAATTACTTTGTCTCCGCTGGACTCGGGGTACCCGCCGGGTGGTGTGGGGTTGGTTTCCCCAACAACTTCACTCTAGCCTGGGCAAAAGAGCAAACCTCTGTGTCAAACAAACAAACAAACAAAAAGATAGAAACCAACCAGCAGCTCTCCTTGCTGAGTTCTTTGCCACATGGCCACCATTTTGTGCCTACAGGCTTTTTGGGTGTGCTGGGGAAAGGTGAAATTTTAACACTGATGAAAAATTAGAGGAATTAAATTCAAACAATTAAAAGTAAAAAGAACAGCAGAATTTGACACACCATCAAACTGGTTGTGTCACCCTTCTTCAAGCTGAACGTAGCCCAAAGCCTGGAACTGAGTGTCGGGGGCACATACAGAGACTCGGGAGAAACCCTCTGATTCTGGCTCGTGGAGCAAAAAAGGAAACTCCTAACTCAGAGGGAGTGAAGAAAATTCCCTGTTCTTTCTATTTCTTCATTTCTTTGCACTCCAGACCCCAGTCAAGCTCATGGCCAGAGCAAAAAGCTTCAGCAGCCAAAAGTCTGAGGGAGAGAGAGAGTCCTTTCCATTCAGTGGCGCTGCAGCTCCAAGAGGACAGACACAAACTCGGTGTTTTGTTGTTTTTATTTGTTTCCCACCGCTGTGGCACAACTGTGGAAGTGGGCAGCTCCCCCAAGCGAACCTGAAAGTGGGAAGTTTCAGGCCAGGGCACTGAAACCTGAGGGAACCTAAAAACACCGAGAAGAGAGTGGAAGGTGAGAGCATCTGGCAAGCAACCTCAGAGAGCTGTTTTTGAACTCTTGGGCTCACCGCTGACCTGTGTATCATAGACTTAACCAGCACCCCAAACACTCAGACAACTGTGCTCATGAACAGATTTTTGTTCAGGTACCAAACTACTGGAGGATGCAGCCACGAGACAGATCCAAATAACCCCACAGAGGGTATGAACACAGAACTCACTTTGGAACATGGACCCCAGAAGAAGATTGCAACCTGCAGACTGTCCCTAACTAGTTTATGTGCTTGCTTAAATTAAAATGTTGGCCAGGCGCGGTGGCTCACACCTGTAATCCCAGCACTTAGGGAGGGCAGATCACCTGAGGTTAGGAGTTTGGGACCAGCCTGGTAAACAAAACACGGTGGAACCCCGTCTCTACTTTAAAAAAAAAAGAAGAAAAGAAAATAGCTGGGCATGGTGGTGGATGCCTGTAATCCCAACTACCTGAGAGGCTGAAGCACAAGAATCACTTGAATCCAGGAGGCAGAGGTTTCAGCGAGCCAAGATCACACCACTGCACTCCAGCCTGAGTGACAGAGCAAGACTCCTTCTCAAACAAACAAACGAAAAAAGGCCAGGCGTGGTGGCTCACGCCTGTACAATGCCAGCACTTTCGGAGGCTGAGGCGGGCAGATCACGACCTCAGGAGATCGAGACCATCCTGGCTAACATGGTGAAACCCCGTCTCTACTAAAAACACAAAAAATTAACCAGGCGTGGTGTCGGGCGCCTGTAGTCCCAGCTGCTCGGGAAGTTGAATCAGGAGAATGGCGCGAACCCAGGAGGCAGAGCTTGCAGGGAGCCGAGATAGTGCCGCTGCATTCCAGGCTGGGTGAAAGAGCAAGACACTGTCTCAAAAAAAAAATAAGTAAATAAATACATTAATAAATAATAAAAATACAAAAATATTAGCCGAGTATGGTGGCAAGCGCCTGTAGTCCCAGCTACTCAGGAGGTTGAGGCAGGAGAAGGAGGTTGAGGCAGGAGAATGGCATGAACCTGGGAGGCGGAGCTTGCAGTGAGCCGAGATCACGCCACTGCACTCCAGCCTGGGCGACAGAGCAAGACTCTGTCTCGAAAAATAATGATAACAATAATTAAAATGCCAACATTCTCCATAGGATTTAAACAAGAATTAGAGCCTCATAATATTCAAAATGCTCTGGATACAAAATTGCTAGGCATACGAACCATCACAAAAATCTCAGCTTGCGTGGGAAAAGATAATCAACGGTCACCAACTATAAAATGACTGTTAGGATTATCAGAAAAAGACATTAGTTATTATGAAAATGCTCAAACAATTGTAAACATTCTTGAAACGAAAGTATAGGGCTGGGCACAGTGGCTCGCGCCTGTAATCCCAAGACTTTGAGAGGCCCAGGCAGGAGAATCACTTGAGGTCAGGAGTTCGAGACCAGCCTGGCTAACATGGTGAAACCCTGTCTCTATTGAAAATACAAAAATTAGCCAGACATGGTGGCAGATGCACTCAGGAGGCTGAAGCAGGAGAATCGCTTGTACCTGGGAGGTGGAGATTGTGGTGAGCCGAGATCATGCCATGCACTCCAGCCTGGGCGACAGCGTAAGACTCTGTCTCAAACAAATAAAAAATAATAATTTAGAAAAGGAATTATGACTAAAAAACTTGGAGAAAGTAAGGGGAACCAAATAAGCATTTAAAACAGAAAAATACAATAATCAAATTTTAAAACTCACTGGATAGATTCAATGGCAGAATGGAAATGACAGAGGAGTCAGTGAACCTGAAGACAGATTAATAGAAATTATCCAAACTGACCAACAGAGAGGAAGGAAAAATTAATAAAACTTCAGGCACCTGTGGGACATAACAAAAGATATAACATTTATGCCATCAGAATCCTAGAGCAGATGAGAAAGAAAGCACTAAAAAGTTTTTGAAGAAATAATGGCTGAAAACTTCCCAAGTTTGGGAAAGAAACACCAACCCACAGATTCAAAAAACTGAGCAAACCCAAACACAAATCCAAAGACATCCATGCCCAGACACATCAAAATCAAACTGCTGAAAAATAAAGACAAGGAAAAAAATTGAAAGCAACCAAAGAGAAATGCCACAAGCTCTAGGTGACCCACAATCCTAATGACAGTGAATTTATCCTCTGAGATCACGAAGACCAAAGTGGCACAACGTCTTTCAAGTGCTGAAAGAAAAGAATTGCAAGCCCAGAATTCCACATACAGTGAAAACATCCTTCAGGAATAACCTTGAAAAAAACTCAGAAGAAGGAAAACTAAGAGAATTTGTAGCCTGCAGACCTACTCTAACTGAACTGCTAAAATAAAGTTCTTTGGTGGCTCAAGCCTGTAATCCCAGCACTTTGGGAGGCTGAGGCAGGCAGATCACCTGAGGTCAGGAGTTGGAGACCAGCCTGGCCAATATGGTGAAACCCCATCTGTACTGAAAATACAAAAATTAGATGGGCGTGGTGGCACACGCCTGTAATCCCAGCTACTCGCGAGGCTGAGGCACGAAAATTGCTTGAACCTGGGAGGCAAAGATTGCAGTGATCCGAGATCATGCCACTGCACTCCAGCCTGGGCGACAGTGAGACTCTCTCAAAAAAAGAGAAAGTTATTTAGACAGAATGTTAACAGCAATGAAAGAATAACAGAGAATACAAATAACTGGGTAAATACAATTCACTGTCCTTCTTTTCTTGAGTTCTTTAAACTATGTTTGGTGGTTTAATACAAAAAGAATTATAAAATTATCTGATGGGGCTTTCAATGTAAGAAATGGTGAACGGTAAGGAGACATATGGTGGTAATGTTTCCATATGCCAACTGAAGTGACAAAATATTCTAAATAGGCTGTGAAAAGTTGAATATTTTGTAACCCCTGGAGTAACCACTAAAACAAAATAAAAACAACTAGAAATAACAGAAGATAACAGGAAAATCTCCAAACCCCTGGGAATTAATACCTTTTTTTTTTTTTTTTTTTTTGAGATGAAATTTCACTCTGTTGCCCAGGCTGGAGTACAGTGGTGCAATCTCGGCTCACTGCAACCTCCACCTCCTGGGTTCAAGTGATTCCCCTGCCTCAGCCCCCCAAGTAGCTGGGATTATAGGTGTGCACCACCACGCCCAGTTAGTTTTTGTATATTTAGTAGAGATGGGGTTTTACTATGTTGGCCAGGCTGGTCTCAAACTCCTGACCTCAAGTGTTCCACCTGCCTCAGCCTCCTAAAGTGCTGGGATTACAGGCATGAGCCACCATGTCTGGCCTAAAATTGTCACTTGAAAGCTCACAGTTTTAGCCCGGCATGGTGGCTTATACCTGCAATCCCAGCACTTTGGGAGGCTGAGGCTGGTGGATTAGTTGAGGTCTGGAGTTCGACACCAGCCTCGCAAACATGAGGAAACCCCGTCTCTACTAAAAATACAAAAAATTAGCTGGGCATGGTGGCAGACACCTATAATCCCAGCTACGCAGGAGGCTGAGGCAGAAGAATCACTTGAACCTGGGAGGTGGAGGCTGTGGTGAGCCGAGATCATGCCATTGTACTCCAGCCCGGGCAATAAGAGCGAAACTCCGTCTCAAAAAAAAAAAAAAAAAAAAAAAAAAAAAACTAAAAGGAAAGCTCACATTTTATCATTGGCAACATTCAGTTGTTTTCCTTGAAGTGACAAACACATTTCATTGGTTTTTTTTTTAAAGACAGTTTTTGAGACACTTTCTCACTCTGTCACCCAGGCTGGAGTGCAGTGGTGTGATCTTGGATCACTGCAACCTCTGCCTCCCAGGTTCATGCCATTCTCCTGCCTCAGCCTCCTGAGTAGCTGGGACTACAGGCACCCGCCACCATGCCTTATTTTTTTTTCTTTTTTTTTTTTTTTGTATTTTTAGTAAAGATGGGGTCTCACCGTGTTAGCCAGGATGGTCTTGATCTCCTGACCTCGTGTTCCGCCTGCCTTGGCCTCCCAAAGTGCTGAGATTACAGGGGTGAGCCACCGCGCCCGGCCTATCATTCGTTTTTGAGAGACTATATACCAACCATCCAAGAATGAATAACCAGTGTATTTGTTGTTTAAGTAAATGGTGTTCCATGAAAATGCGTCCTGTACAGCCCACAGCTTACACAGCTGCACAAATGCTTTTCCTCAAGACAATCATATGGATATGTGTTATGCATACTTTCATTCAGTCATGTTAAAATATTGAAAAGACAGGTTGGGTGTTGTGAATAAAAAAATACATGACTGACTAATCAAGGACATTCTTCAGTATATGCACAGCAGGGAAGCAAGAGTGCCACTCATTTTTCTGAGTACCACTGCCTTGCTTTATGCTGTGGCACCAGCAGTTTTACCCACCACTGTTTTTGTACCAATGTAAATATAATAGTTATTAGGCAGATAGTTTTGAGTTAGCAGGCCTCTCCATAGACCTCACTTTGGTCTAATGAAATGACTGCACTGCAAGTCCTGTGTCCAGTTGCCCTTAGGAGATCGCCCTCAGGTTGATTAGAGCCTAAAGTCATTCTGCCTTTAAGTCACGGAGCCTCCTCACCTGATTCAGTGCTCACTAAGTAACCTTTTGGTTATCGAATTGCTACACAGTTAAACGTCAGGCAAAAAATGCCAAGTGGCTAGGCTGACATAACTGTTTGGTCTGCTTCATAGTGACCCAAGTGTAAATTAATAAACTTCCATTATGCATTTTTTTTTTTGAGATAGGGTCTCACTCCCGTTGCCAAAGCTGGAGTGCAGTGGCACCACCCTGGCTCAAGTGATCCTCCCATCCCAGCCTCCCGGGCTGCTAGGACTACAGGTGCACACCACCACTCTTGGCTAATAATTTTTTAAAAATTTTTTGTAGAGATGGGCCCAGGCTGGTCTTGAATCCCAGGGCTCAGGCAGTCCTCCCGCCTCAACCTCCCAAAGTGCTGGTATTATAGGCATGAGTCACTCCGCCCGGCCTCATTATGCTTTTTATTAAGCTGTCTGTATAAGCTGTTGAGTCCAAAGTCCCAAATCCAATCAGTTTTGAGTTACCGATTACGGTTTCTGAGGCTAATTGCTTTTTTTTTTTTTTTTTTTTTTTTGAGACTAAGTCTCATTCTATTGCCCAGGGTGGAGTGTAATGGCACAATCTTAGCTTGCTGCAACCTCCACCTCCTGGGTTTAAGCAATTCTCCTGTCTCAGCCTCCCAAGTAGCTAGGATTACAGGTGCCTATCACCACGCCTGGCTAATTTTTGAATTTTTAGTAGAGACAGGGGTTTCACCATGTTGGCCAGGCTGGTCTTGAACTGCTGACCTCAAATGATCTGCCCGCCTCAGCCTCCCAAAGTGCTGGGATTACATGCATGAGTCATTGCGCCCGGCTGAGAGTAATGGCTATCTTATGAGAACTTCTCTATGTAGCTTTTGATCCTTATGACACCTTTCAAATGGTCTACATGGAAATGGCACTTTATGGCAGCTTCAAAAATAAAATTAGAGATTTTTGGATTCTAAAAACAACAAAAACATGTAAAATGTTAGAAATAACACTCACTACATATATTTTCTTCCAAAACTATTAAAATATTATTTCCTAAATTTATCTTGAGAAAGGATGACTATTTAACTCTATATGATTTCCTTAGTTGTACTTTGGTGCTTTGACATTGAACAAAAATTACAGATAAAGTGAGATTGAGGCTGAACCTGGTGTCTCATGCCTGTAATCCCAACACTTTGGGAGGCCGAAGCAGGCATACTACTCGAGGTCAGGAGTTCATGACCAGCCTGGCCAACATGGTGAAACCCCATCTCTACTAAAAATACAAAAATTAGCCAGGCATGGTGGCGGGCGCCTATAATCCCAGCTACTAGGGAAGCTGGGGCAGGAGAATTACTTGAGCCCGGCAGTGGAGGTTGCAGTAAGCCGCGATCACTCCACTGCACTCCAGCCTGGGTGACAGAGTGAGACTCCATGTAAAAAAAAAACCAATATATAAAAATAAATAAAGTGAGATTGAATTAAGTGCAGGTACAGCAAGCTAGCTTGCTAACCGCTCCCAACTCTTTCCTGGCATGGCATCCTGCATCATACATGCTGGAAAGCTACAAACTACACTTTCCAGATTCCTCTGTAGTTAAGATTTTAAGACATCCTGTTGGTTCCTTCCAGTCAGATGCACTGCAGTGAGCCTTTAACTTGGAACCACACTACATGGGAAAAGCAGATGTGCTTTGCAAGGAACGTGCAGAGACAGCACAGTCCTGGAGCTGGCAGCCAGGGTTGTGGCTTCCTCATTCCTCATCCAGCAGTTTCCTGATTCGGGCACAGGCAGCAGCAATGGGATGGTCCAGTTGTGTAGTATGGTTCGGGAATGTACTTCTAAAAGATCAGGCAATTCTTCTGTGAGATATTTATATACCTGAATAAACCCTTTGGGTTTAAACTACCTTGAGTGGATTTTGTCACTTTCAGTCAAGAACTGACCAATTTACATTTTAACATTTCCTCCAACACATCATGTTTCTAGTTTACAGTTTTATAGCAGTATTTTCTTTCTAACTGCTTTTCTGAGACAATATGTTTTGTATAATATATAAATGCTATTAAAAAATCAAACTACTGTGACACTGTTTTTAGATACAGCTATAATTTTATTACAAAACCATTCTTTTGGCATTAGTTGGTTACAGTGATAGCAAGATAATGTGAGTGTGCAGACCAGCTCTGATGGAACCACTGTATTCCCTGCTTACTGAACCAAACTTCAGCTACCTCATATCCATTACATACAAGTGACCCGCAGTTATTACTGCTACAAATCTTGATGCGTGTACCACTGAGGGAGGAGTTGATGCTAAGGGAGTAGATTACACGTCGATAGGACTACAAAAGTTCCTTTATGGGACTTTTTCTTCCTCCTCCATCCAATGACTTTGCTTTAGAAGAATCACATTACTTAGAGCTAGTCTGAGTAGCAGCAGCACCCAAGGAGCATCAGTTCTTGTTAAAAAGCAATTACCTGTGTGATGCACTTTCACACCACAGGCAAAGGGAGGGACCACTCTCGTTTTAAATTCCTGCAGTGTCCCTTAATAAAAAATAAAAGCATTCCATCAAGTTCTTCTGGATGGTGTTATTGCTGTACATTTGTTTGTGAGTCATTTTCTGTGCTGTGTTTGCTTTGAAGGGATCTTCCAATATATCTCCAATATTCCTTTCTTATAGTGTCCTTTTCTTTAGCTAGGATTTCACATAACTGAAAATGAAAAGTAAAAATTAAAGTAATATGTAATCCAATCTCAAGGGCAAATGCCTTTGAGCCAATACAATTTAACTTAGATCACATTCAAATGAGACACACTATTAAGAGTCACAGGCTGTGTTGCCAAGTGATATCAATGTTGCCCCTAACCAGAAATAGCCCTGCACTGAATTCTGAGTAACAATGTTGAAAGGGGACATGGATATTAGTGGCATTGGGCCGACCAATTCTCAGATACCAAAAACAATAGCACTGAGCCCCACCAGCTTACCTCTAATGCTTTATTAAGAATGTCTTCCTTATTGTCACACTGGTTTTCTAGCATGTCTTCATAGATATCCACAAGAAAGGCAATTAGGTAGGGGGAACTATGACTTGGTTGTAAATCGAGTAATTGATTTAACAGATTAGGGTATTTGGAAAGACCACGATCCTGCAAAATCCTGTAAACAACAACAAAAAACAAACACTTGATTTTGTGAAGGAAGAAAAGCAGTAGAAAGATCAAGAGAAAATAAACCCTGAAACACAAACAAGAAAAGGAGAGTTATTTTGAATGAATGAGGCTGAAACTATCATGAAACTTTTAAATTACAAGAGTCTTATCATAGATCATTAGTTAATTAAGAACTGGCCAGGTGCAGTGGCTCATGCCTGTAATCACAACACTCTGGGAAGCACAAGCAGACGGAACACTTGAACCCAGGAGTTCAAGATCAGCCTGGGTAAAACAGCAAGATCTCGTCTCTACTAAGATTTTTTTAAAAATCAGCCATGCCTAGTGGTGGCACCTATAGTCTCAGCTACTTGGGAGGCTGAGGTGGGAGAATCACTAGAGCCTAGGAGATCGAGACTGCAGTGGGCCATGATCATGCCACTGCCCTCCAGCCTGGAGAACAGAGTGAGATCCTGTCTCAAAAAAAAAAAGGATAATTAAGAGCTAAGTAAAAAAAGTTTTAAAAAATGAAGTTTAAAAGTATTCATTTATAACTTAAATGTACAACACACAAAATAAATCATCTTAAAAAGTGAAGGGCAAAACCAGGAGAGATGTTCTTGTTTCTTTTCTTTGAGACAGGGTCTCACTCTGTCGCCCAGGCTGGAGCACAGTGGTATGATCTCAGCTCACTCTGACCTCTGCCTCCGGGTTTAAGCAACTCTTGTGCTTCAGCCTCCCAAGTAGCTGGGATTACAGGTGTGCACCAACATGCTCAACTAATTTTTGTATTTTTAGTAAAGACGGGGTTTTGCAATGTTGGCCAGGCTGGTCTCGACCTGCTAGCCTCAAGTGATCCGCCCACCTTGGCCTCCCAAAGTGCTGGGATTGCAGGCGTGAGCTAACATGCCCAGCCCTCATCTTCTCTTGAGATGGCTTCTCATCCCTCAAGCTCTTCAGATACTATAGGCACCTCCCCTGACACATCTCCAAGGGTGACTGATTCCATATTTTGTGCTCTTTGAGCCTAGTTTCCTTGAAGACCTCTTATGTTCAACAAGGAGCTTAGTTATGACACTGGCCAGGCAAGTGAAACCTTTTCTAGTTGAGTAGATTAACTTGAAGGTAGAGATCTCTAGAAATGAAAACAGAAAGGCTGGCTGCCCATTGGCAAAATCTACCCGTAAACTACCCTGCTTTACTGTGTTCCTGAGCCAACCAGAGCCTGGGTGTGTGTATGCTCCATTCTTTGATATAAAGACTACAGGATTCGTAAATACAATTAAAATGGCATTATTTACTGGTGGATTATTCTGAAAACGGTGTTGGTAGGTACTTGGCAGGTGCAGAGGAGGGCAGAAGGCACTTTTCCAGAGAGTTTCCATAATGCTGTTATACTTCTGCTCTTAGGTCCAGAAAAATGAAAAATTCTTTACTATCCTTTTGGAATCTGATTATGGAATATACTCCATGATGCATTATATAGCCACTTCATTTTTTGTATTAAAAAAGCAAAAAACAATCTCTTACCCTTTCAAATAGTTCCACGCACTTTCATTATGTGGTACTAGTTTAATCATTTCCAGAGTGTATCTGCAAGAAAAAATATATATATACAATTTTAAAAGAACAGTGCAAGGATGAGACACATCTTTTCTTTTTTTTTTGAAACGGAGTCTTGCTCTGGAGTGCAGTGGCACAATCTCAGTTCACTGCAACCTCCGCCTCCCAGGTTTAAGTCATACTCCTGCCTCAGCCTCCCCAGTAGTTGGGACAATAGGCACCCGCCACCACACCCAGCTGATTTTTGTATTTTTAGTAGAGACAGGGTTTCACCATATTGACCAGGCTGGTCTCGAACTCCTGACCTTGTGATCTGCCTGCCTCGGCCTCCCAAAGTGCGGAGATTATAGACGTGAGCCAGCACGCCCGGCCGAGACACAGTTTTACTAAGATTGTGGCGCAACTTTGGAAACACACTTTCACTTGTGTAAGCATCTCTCTTAGTGCACTGTGGCACCTCTCTAGGTCATATTTAAATCAGAGAATATCTTAAGACTGCAGCTGTCAATTCAGTTCTAGGGAAGGACACAAAACTAATCTAAAAGCTTCAATTCAAAATAGGAATAAAAGTAACATAAAATATTTCCTTTAAATAATATGGAAGATTTTCCTTTTGAAGAAAACATCAGCTAAAAGAAGACTTTCCATTTACTGGTAAAGCAACATTGGAAAAGCAGTCTAAGCTCTACTTACGTCCCAATAATCTTTAGTTATCATTAAAAAATGGCATGGAAATTACATAGACAAAGAATAAAAATGAAAAATCAACACAACAACGTATTTCTTGTATTTCAAAGCAAGATGACTAGTAAACTGTGATGTGATTCCCTGTCAAAATGGGTGCTCCATACCTTTGTCTTCCCCTTAGACAGATTAAATATAATTCAGACTCAATTACAAATTCCAAGGGAGCCACAGAACGTGCTTCACCACATAATTGTTCAGATGAGTAAGTCACTGACAAGCTTGGTAGTCATGGTTCTGCTGCAGCGCTCTTACTGTAAATTTTTTTTCCACAGAGTAATAATAAACTCATTCAACATGATAAAAGTATTTTTCCAACTACTTTTACATGACTTAATGTTTCCAATTATTTGCGAAACCATGTCCCTGCAGGTCTTAGCTGGTCCTTATTTAAGATTCTTAATTTCATCTTGGCAATATCTAAATTTTTATTTATGTACATGTGTACTAAAGCATTACCTATTTTTATGGTTAAAACATGCGCTTTCAGAGATCAAAGCAGGAAGACTGCGTGAGGCCAGGAGATCAAGACTAGTCTGGGCAACATAATGAGACCTCGTCTCTACAAAAAATTT
This sequence comes from Chlorocebus sabaeus, assembly GCF_047675955.1. NCBI lineage: Eukaryota > Metazoa > Chordata > Mammalia > Primates > Cercopithecidae > Chlorocebus > Chlorocebus sabaeus. The sequence continues at coordinate 42,908,488 of NC_132911.1, read as the reverse complement.
TAACACTTAGCTGGGTGCAGTGGCACATGCCTGTAGTCCCAGCTACTCGGAGGCTGAGGTGAGAGGATTCCTTGCGCCCAGGAGCTCAAGGCAGCAGTGAGCTATGATCCGTGACTGCACTCCAGCCTGGGTGACAGAGCGAAACCCTGTCTCTTAGGAAAACAAACAAACAAACAAAAAGACCGATGAACTTTGAGGTCAGGCTACCTCACTTCAAATTCTGGTCCCATAAATTATGTGCTCTTGGGCAAATTACAGAATTACCTGGAACCTCAAGTTCTTCATGAAGTGTCTCAGAGAGCTGTTAGAATTAGTAGCATAATAGTAAATGCTTGACAAATGCTGTTATTGGTAGTACTAGAAGACTATGCACTCATAGTCTAGAAAAAGGGCCATGACACATTAAGTGAAAAGGCAATGTCTATATAATTATTATTCGGTTGCTGTGTATAAATGTTTGCAAGTGTATTTATAAAGTTTGGAAAAATTCACCCAATTATACCTCACTCTGGAAAATGGGATGTGGGATGAAGAACAGTAAAATACTTTGACGTTTTACTTTATAGAATTCGGTACAATTTCCCCCATAACTATACTGTATTACTTTTGTAATAAAAGGAAAAAGATGACAAAATAATTATGTACATCTATCTGTGTATGCTTAGAGTGAAAAAAAAGTTAACAACCTGTAAATTCTAGATACCTACAGCTACTCTTCACATTTTAAATACTTCTTTTACCCATCTTAAAAGGAAAATAAATCCTAGTAATAGGAAGCTCTTTTAGATTCTTGGGTTATTATTTCTGTTTCTATTTGGCAATAGGAAGCCAGTGACCTGCCTCTGAAAAGGCTATAAGTTTGCATTTTGAAAACTCTTCATATTCAACTTTTAAAATACTTTGTTACCACTAACTACTGTCAATCTTTAGACCAATAATGTTCAATAAAACTGCCAGGGATGATGGAAATGTTCTTTGTATGTGCTGTCCAATATGGTAGTCACTAGCCACATGCGGGTACTGAATGCCCGAAATAGGACATGTGCAATGAAAGAACTCTATTTTTAATTTTTTATAATCACACTGGTTGAAACTTAAATAGCCGTATGTGGCTAGTGGCTACCATATTGAACAGTACAGGAATACCTTACAGATATCGAAGGTTCAATAAAGCGATTTTATCACAATTAAGCAAGTCACACGACTTTTCTGTTTCCCAGCACATACAAATTATGTTTACACTATATTGTAGTCTAGTATGCAATAGCATCATATCTAAAAAAACAATGTACATACCTCAATTAAAAAATACTTTATTGCTAAAAAATGCTAATGATCATCTGAGCCTTCAGCAAGTCGTAATCTTTCTGCTGGTGGAGGGTCTGGCCTCCATGTTGATGGCTGCTGACTGATCAGGGTAGGGTGCTGGGTGCTGAAGGATGAGGTGGCTGTGGCAATTTCTTAAAATAAGACAACAGTAAAAGATTTCTCTGTAGCATGTGATGCTGTCTGATAGCATTTTACAGTAAAACTTTTCTAAACTGGAGTCAATCCTCTCACATATTCTGCTGCTGCTTTATCAACTAAGTTTAGGTAATATTTACAATATTAAAAATCCTTTGTTGTCATTTCAACAATGTGATTTCACAATGTCGTTACCAGGATTAGATTCAATCTTGAGAAACTACTTCTTTTGCTCATCCGTAAGAAACAACTCCTTATCTGATCAAGTATTGTCATGATGCAGCAGTTCGGTCACATCTTCAGGCTGCACTTCTAATTCTAGTTTCCTTGCTGTTTCCACCACAGCAGCAGTTCCTTCTTCCTCTAAAGTCTTGAACCCCTCAAAGTCATCCATGAGGGCTGGAATCAACTTCTTCCAAACTCCTGTTAATGTTGATATTTTGACCTCCTCCTATGAATCACAAATATTCCTCATAGCATCTAGAATGGTAAATTCTTCCCAGAAAGTTTTCAATCGACTCCGCAGATTCACTGGAGGAATCACTATCTATGGCAGCTCATAGCCTTACAAAATTTATTTCTTAAATAGTAAGACTTTAAAATCAAAATGACTCCTTTATCCATGGGCTGCAGAACGGATGTTGTGTTCACAGGCTTGAAAACAGCATCTCCTTGCGCATCTCCATTAGAGCTCTTGGGTGACCAGGTCCATTGTCAATGAACAGTCTTATTTTCAAAGAAATTTTTCTGAACAATAGACCTTAAAGAGGGCTTAAAATATTCAGTAAACCATGCTGTAAACAGATGTGCTGTCATCCAGGCTTTGTTGTTCCATTTATAGAGTACAGGCAGAGGAGATTCAGCATAATTCTTAAAGGCCCTAGAATTTCCAGAATCGTCATAGAGCACTGGTTTCAACTTAAAGTCACCAGCTGCATTAGACCCTAACAAGATTCAGCCAGCTGTGTGAAGCTTTGAAGCAGTGCCTTCTCTCTGGCTATGAAAAGTCCTAGATGGCATCTTCTTCCAATAGAAGGCTGTTTCATCTACACTGAAAATCTTCTGTTTACATGCAGTCACCTTCATCAGTGACCTGAGCTGGATCTTCTGGAGAAGTCGCTGCAGCTTCTCCAGCAGCACTTGCTGCTTCACCTTGCACTTCCATGCTATGGAGATGGCTTCTTTCTTATACCTCATGAACCAGCCTCTGCAAGCATCCAGGTTTTCTTCTGCCGCTTCCTCACTTCTCTCAGCCTTCATCAAATTAAAGAGAATTAGGGCTTCCACTGGATTAGGCTTTGGCTTAAGGGAATGCTGTGGCTGGTCTTATCTTTTATCCAGGCCACTCAAACTTCCTCCATATCAGCAATAATGCTATTTTGTCCATATGTTCACTGGAGCAGCACTTTTAATTTCCTTCAAGAACTCTTTCTTATGAGTTTGGTGTTTGGTGCAAGTGACCTAGCTTTGCACCTATCTCAGCTTTTGACATGTGTTCCTCACTAAGCTTAATCATTTATAGCTTTTGATTTAAAGTGAGAGGGTGTGACTCTTCCTTTCACTTGAACACTCAGAGGACACTGTAGGGTTAATTGGCTTAATTTCAATATTGTTGTGTCTCAGGGAATAGGGAGGCCTGAGGGGAGGGAGAGAGATGGTAGAACACATGCAACAGTGATATTCGCTATTTTATATGGGTGCAGTTTGTGGCACCCCCAAACAATTACAATAGATGACTGATCAAAGATGACTGATCACAAATCACTGGAACAGACATAATGATTACGAAAAAATATGAAATACTGAGGAGTACCAAAATGTGACACGGAGACACAAAGTGAACACATGCAGTGATAAAGAATGGCACTGACAGACATGCTCAACGCAAGACTGCCACAAACCTTCAACTTGTTAAAACAAAAACAACAAAAAACATAGTATCTGCAAGGCTCAAAAAATCAGGTATGCCTGTAGAGCTTTATATAGGAGAGCACTAGAAAAAAAACATAAAGTGTGCTTGAGGGGTAGTGCACGCTCCAGACATAAGCCCAGAGCAGAATGTTAAGGTGAGACATGGATTAAAACCTTTTATAAATTTTAAGTCACCAGAATCCTGTATAGAGCAGATAAAAGAAGAGCAAGCTGCCTTGATCCAGGCAACATCAAGAGCTTGGAGGACAGGAGATGCACCATACCAATCAGCTCCACCCAACAGTCACTCACACATGTTTACACTCAAATCACGACTCCCATCTCATCAGGCTCTGAAAACAACAAGCCTGTTCAAATTATGAAACAGACACTCACACACAATGGACAAATAAGGTCACAAAAATTGCGGCTACTAATGTTTATGGATACAATATAGAAATTGATGCCAATTCAGAAATTTCTAGCTCTAATAATAGCTCTTTGTATACTAGTTGTCAACTTGGGGGTGACTTTACCGCTCAGGGGACATTTGGCAATGTCTGAAAACATTTTTGTTTTAAGGCCAGGATGCTGCTAAATACCCTACAAAACACAAGATAGCCCTCTGCAACAAAAACTTACCGGCCCCAAGCCCTGCACTAGGGTAACATGGCATCTAGGGACGACTATCTAAAATGGAACGGAATTTAATGAGATGGTTTTAAAATAAAGCTTCTTAAACAATACCTCATAACATTAAGATTTCTTTTCAATCTCCAGTAGCAATATTTCAAGAAACTTAAGATACAATGAAGTAGAGGTATGCTACATTATTTGTAAATTTATCATCATATGTTTCACTCAGTACTCTGTCCTCTTTCTTTTAGTTCCATGAGGTAGGATCTTGATCTGCTGTATCCCCAGTGCCTGAGACATGGTAGGCATGCAAACATGTTTGTAATGAATGAGCAAGTGAAGGAGATTACTAACTGGACTTCTCTCTCCAATACAGCACGATCATTGTAGCCAGTGGTGTTAGAAATAACGAAGTATCTTTGGTTCCAGACAGAGTTATTTCTCACATCCTCTTTGAGAAGTTGGTCCACATACTGCAGCTCATTTTCCCAAAGTTTAAATTCCTAAAGGAAAAATTTAGAAAAATCATCCAATCAGAAATGTCCCATTATTTATGAACAATAAAAATAAAAAAAAAACTACAACAAAGAAGACAGAACTGAGGACACAGGATTTAACACAAATTCAGAAAGTAGTGACAGCTGCAAGTAAAGGAAATAGAGGGGGATATAAGTATGAAATTGATTACAGAGCCTGGAAAGACACATACAGAAAGCAGGCAAAAAGACATCCAAGAAAATTTTGAGGGAAAAAAAACCCCAACAAACTCACTAGTAAGAGAATGAGTATAGATATAAATTTGATGTGACTTGATATTAATATATCTTTTTTTTTTTGAGACGGAGTTTAACTCTTGTTGCCCAGGCTGGAGTGCAATGGCGTGATCTCCGCTCACTGCAACCTCCACCTCCCGGGTTCAAGCTATTCTCCTGCCTCAGCCTCCCAAGTAGCTGGGATGACAGGCATGCGCCTCCACGCCTGGCTAATTTTGTATTTTTAGTAGACATGGGGTTTCTCCATGTTGGTCAGGCTGGTCTCGAACTCTCAACCTCAGGTGATCCACCCACCTCAGCCTCCTAAAGTGCTGGGATTACAGGCTTAAGCCACCATGCCTGGCCGATATTAATAATCGAAGTAAAAGGGCAGCATTCAAACATGAAAATTAAGTAAAAGGGTAGCATTCAAAAGTGCACATATATGATAAAATTACATTAAAATACATGGAGAGAAGCATATATGGTCAGGAGTAGTGGCTCTCATGGGCAATCCCACTGCTTCAGGAGGCTGAGGCAGAAAGGTCACTTGAGGCCAGGAGTTCGAGACCAGCTGAGGCAACATAACAAGACCTCGTCTGGAAAAATAATAAAGACAGGCCAGGCACGGTGGCTCATGTTTGTAATCCCAGCACTTTGGGAGGTCAAAGTGGGCGGATCACCTGAGGTCAGGAGTTTGAGACCAACTTGGCTAACAGGGTGAAACCCCGTCTCTACTAAAAATACAAAAATTTATTTGTATTTTTATTGGTGGCACGCCTAATATTTTTATTAATAAAAATAACAAAAATAAAAATAAAAAAATTAGTTGGGCATGGTGGCACATGCCTAGATCCCAGCTACTCAGGAGGCTGAAGAGGATCACTTGAGCCTAGGAGTTTAAGGCTGCAGTGAGCTATGATCACACCACTGCACTCCGGGCAACAGAAAGAGACCCTGTCTCAAAAAAAAAAAAAAAAGAAATATACACAATTGGACAAAGATATAAATTTCTATTATTTTTATTGAGTCAGCGTCTCACTTGGTCACCCAGGCTGGAGTGCAGTGGCATAGTCTCAGCTCACTGTAACCTCCGTCTCCCGGGCTAAAACGACATTCTTGCCTCAGTCCCTCAAGTAGCTGGGACTACAGGCGTGCACCAACATAACCGCCTAATTTTTGTAGTCTTCGTAGAGACCAGGTTTTACCATGTTGGTCAGGCTGGTCTTTTTTTTTTTTTTTTTTTTTTTTTGAGACAGAGTCTCACTCTGTAACCCAGGATGGAGTGCAGTGGTGCTATCTCGGCTCACTGCAAGCTCCACCTCCCGGGCTCACGTCATTCTCCTGCCTCAGCCTCCCAAGTAGCTGGGACTACAGGCACCTGTCATCACGCCTGGCTAATTTTTGTATTTTTAGTAGAGACTGGGTTTCACCGTGTTAAGTCAGGATGGTCTCTATCTCCTGACCTCGTGATCTGCCCGCCTCGGCCTCCCAACATGCTGGGATTACAGGCGTGAGCGACAGCACCCAACCAAGCTAGGCTGGTCCTGAACTCCTGAGCTCAAGCAATCTGCCCACCTCGGCCTCCCAAAGTGCTGGGATTACAGGCATGAGTCACCGCACCTGGCCAATACAAATTTTTTATATTATAAAGCTGTCTTAATAAGAAAAATCATGGGGGAAGAGAACCAATAAAGATAATTTAAAAGAGGAGAATAAAACTTACAAATACTTTGAAAGTAGGTGACATTCACTTTGAAAAAGATAATGGAGTCTTCTTATTTGGTAACAGCAAAAACGTAAAAATCTCCTATGATAGTCCCTGATTTTACAGGTGATCATAAAAATAAACGCGTTAAGGAAAGTAACATTTTTGTGAAAGTTCCTAGTCAAGTTCAGGAACCAGTGCCTAGGGTGGGCACTGATTAGTGTCCTCCCACTGTTCTCAGTCTCCAGCATGCTAAGTATAGAAAGAGAGTAAACATCTTGGCCGGGCGCGGTGACTCACGCCTGTAATCCCAGCACTTTGGGAGGCTGGAGATGGGCGGATCACGAGGTCAGGAGATCGAGACCATCCTGACTAACACGGTGAAACCCCGTCTCTACCAAAAATATAAAAATTAGCTGGACGCGGTGGCGGGCACCTGTAGTCCCAGCCACACGGGAGGCTGAGGCAGGAGAATGGCGCGAACCGAGAGGCGGGGCTTGCAGTGAGTGGAGATCGCGTCACTGCACTCCAGCCTGGGCGACAGAGCGAGACTCTGTCTCAAAAAAAAAAAAAAAAAAGCTTTTGTATCAATGTAACAATTTTATGTCTGTTGAGTCTAATAATGAAAAACAGGGAGTAGGGTCTTCTATACACATGTGTTTCTGTTTGTTTTCAGATTCATGGAAGTTACAAATATAACACAGTGCCCTGTATAACCTTCACTTAGATTCCCCAAACGGTAAACATCTTACTAACTAAAGTGCAATTCCAAAACCAGAAAATGACATCTGTACATTAGTGTTAATGGAACTGCTCACCTTGTTCAGATTTTACAGGTACTCACTTGTGTGTACGTGGTACAGGTGGGGGAGTGGGGGTAGAATATAAATCTACACAATTTTATCTCATGTATAGTATAACCACCACAGTCAAGATTTTCAGCACACAGAAACTGCCTCATGCTACCCCTATCTTTATAGCTGTACCCCCTTTTCCCTCACCCTGGCAACCTCTGATCTGTTCTCTACATCTATAATTTTGCTGTTTCAAGGATATTATCTCAATGGAGCCATACAGTATGAAACCTGAGAATTCCCTTTCCACTAAGGATCATACCCTTGAGATCCATCCAAGTTGTTGCCTGTATGGATCATTCACTTCTTTTGACTGGTGAGTAGTATTGCGTGTGTGTCTGTATTTCACTTTTAATTTTTTTTTTTCTTTTGAGACAGGGTCTCATTTTGTCACCCAGGCTGGAGTGCAGTGGCATGAGCATAGCTTACCATAGCCTCGACCTCTTGGGCTCAAGTGATTCTCCTGCCTCAGCCTCCTGAGTAGCTGCGAACACAAGCATGCGCCACTACGTTCGTCTAATGTTTTTTGTATTTTTTGTAGAGTCGGGGTTTTGCCATGTTGCCAGGCTGGTCTTGTACCCCTGGCCTCATGGAATCCACTTGCCTGGGCCTCCCAAAGTGTTGGGATTACAGGCATGAGCCACTGCACCCAGTCTCATTTTTAAAGTAATTGATTTTTACTGTATTTTATATAAATGAGACATACATGAAATACAGTAAAATACATCCAATCTGTGATCGGTTGGGGACAAAGAAGGGTCCTCCACTCCTTCACTTAAGAGGCTCTAGTACAGTCAATGCCAATGACATACAGGCCATGAATGTTTATAATTCATGTTTAAAACTAATGTTTAAAACTAAAATTTTACCACTTTTTTATATATACATCACGAAATATTTTTTAAACAACCATCTCATAGTCCCATTTTAGGTCATCAAAGACTATGCTGAACTCATTAAATCCTCATTGAAAATAATTGAAATATTGATAAAACAGCTTTCCATATAGAAACAGACCACGTTCCTTGGCTTTGACACTACTGAGAGTACGGGCTGGATAATTCTTTGTTGTGGGGGACTGTCCTGTGCATTTCGGGATATTTAGCAGCATCCTGGCCCTCTACTCAATAGATGCCAAGAGCAACATACCCCAAGTTCTAACAACCAAAAATGTCCCCTGGGGGCACAATCACCGCTGCTTGAGAACCACTGACTCACATATATATATATATATATATATATTTTTTTTTTTGAGACAGGGTCTCCCTCTGTCGCCCAGGCTGGAGTGCAGTGGCACTATCTCAGCTCACTGCAAGCTCCGTCTCCTAGGTTCATGCCATTCTCCTGCCTCAGCCTCCCGAGTAGCTGGGACCACAGGCGCCTGCCACTACACCCAGCTAATATTTTTGTATTTTTAGTAGAGACAGGGTTTCACCGTATTAGCCAGGATGGTCTCAATCTCCTGATGTCGTGATCCACCCGTCTCGGCCTCCCAAAGTGCTGGGATTACAGGCATGAGCCACCGCACCCAGGTTTTTTTTTTTTTTAAATAAAAATAAACAAAGAAAACCTGCTCTTAAACCGTGAAGACCAGAAGAAAGTGCCACACAATCCTCCTATCACAAATTATGCAGTTGAGCTTTCCACATTTGGGGAAATTGCAGGGGTCAACATATCCAGAGTGCAACAAGTATGCTTTGCCCTGGGAAAACTACCTTAGAGATCATGACATCTCCCCTGCCAGGTAAGTAACTCACATGAATTAAAGGATGTATATATGTCCCACTTGGGATGAGTTATTTCCTTTTTATTTCGCATATTAAAATGTATAGAACAGAGTCTCTGTTCAGTTTTCAGAATTCATTATAGTTGAAATCACTACCTTTTAAAAATTATGTTGGAAACATATAAAACCGTAATATATCAAATATGAAAACAAGACAATTATGTACACTTTATAAAATAAATAGAAATGCATAAGCTACAACACAATTTTTTTTTTTTTTTTTTTTTTGAGACGGAGTCTTGCTCTGTCGCCCAGGCTGGAGTGCAGTGGCCAGATCTCGGCTCACTGCAAGCTCCGCCTCCTGGGTTCACGCCATTCTCCTGCCTCAGCCTCCCGAGTAGCTGGGACTACAGGCACCCGCCACCTCGCCCGGCTAGTTTTTTTGTAATATTTAGTAGAGACGGGGTTTCACCGTGTTAGCCAGGATGGTCTCGATCTCCTGACCTCGTGATCCACCCGTCTCCGCCTCCCAAAGTGCTGGGATTACAGGCTTGAGCCACCGCGCCCGGCCGCTACAACACAATTAAGGGATATTCTGGAATCCTTTCTCATAGGAATCTTTTATGATAATTTCAGTAAGAAGCATGTCAGTTAAGGGAGCTTTTCAAAAATACTGGTTATGTTCTATGTCTTAATCTACTGTGGTAGATGGAGAGAGCTGTATGTGTAAAATGTATGCCTTTATGTGATTAAGTTTTTCAGAAATAAGTAAAAATATTGAATACCTTTAGAATACATTATCCCTTTAATCAAATTTGGAAAAGTTTAAACATTTTCAAGTTTTAAATATTTGGTGAAATGCTCTTGGTCTAATGAATAGTGCAGAAAGTAGCAATTCCTGGAAAAAATTCACAGGAAACAATACTAGAACTGTTTAAAATAAATAAAATACCCAGAGTGGGAGTTACAACTATTCTATTCAGGATTTAGCAGAAAACTTTTCACATGTGGGTAGAAATAAAATTAAGTTTTTATTTAAGTTACTTTTATTAAAACTTAACTTTTATTAAGTTTTATTTGTTACTGTAAAATCATATTCCAAAGTTTATATATGAAAAAAACTTAATGTATATTATATATACCTGTTAGTTAAAATAATACATCTGTAATAAAAATACGCTACTTTTTATACTCAATTTGCTAGCAAGTATGCTACAAATTCAATCTAAAAAATACTAAAAATGTACCATATCCAAAGAGATTATTAAGATTAGCTAACATGAAGGATGTCAGGTTTTAATTACCTTAATAATTCTTTCCTTTTTTTTTTTAATAAATGGGGTCTCACTCTGTTGCCGAGGGTAGAGTGCAGTGGTGTAATCATAGCTCACTGCAACCTCGAATTCTTGGGCTCAAGCAATCCTCCTGCCTCAGCCTCTCAAGCAGCTGTGAATACAGGTGTGTGCCACCATGTCTGGCTAAGTTTTCTATTTTTTGTAAAGACGGGGGTCTCACTTTGTTGCCCAGGCTGATCTCAAACTCCTGGCCTCACTCAATCCTCCTGCCTTGGCCTCCCAAAGTACTGGGATCACAGACATGAGCCACCACACATGGCCAATAATTTTTAATTATTATACATTGTGTGCAATGATCTACATATGCGTGTGTTTTGTTTACAAACAGACTTTAAGAGTAATTTAGTTCAAAAATAAAAAAATAAAAAAAATTTTAAAAAAAGAGTAATTTAGTTCAGTTAAAAAAATAAAAATCTGACAAACACTGTACAAGAAAGGCAATACCTGAATAACCCATTGTCGATGCTGCCAGGCATGATAATTCTTTGCATCCTGATTAAGAATATCAGCAATAAATTCAAGCTCCTGAGATGGATCTCTTAGCCATTCCACTAATACTCGCCTATGATGCCTAAAGCCCAGAGAAGAAGGGAGAGAAGTTTTGTGTTAATTTACCCAAGAACTAAAACATCAGCAGCACATGTTGTAAAGCTGATATGCAACAAACAAAAATTCATCTCTAATTCTCAACACTCCACTGGAGAGAAAAGGAACACACAAAAAAAAAAAAATAGAAAAAAAATCAGATAGTTTATCTCAAACTACATCTGGTAGTATCTTTCGACAACCATGAAATTGTGTCAAAAAATTCAGAAACATTACTAGATTGTATAATGAGACACAAGATAAAATGTGCTATTATTTTATCAAATATATAAGTTTCTCTACTTAACAAACACCTATCAATTTTCCCTAAGTGCAAAGTGTCACCAAACAAGCAGCTTCTCAGTCTACAAATTAGTGTGCAGAACTGAATTCACTGCTACACCGGCAAGTAGCTATGACAAGTTGCAAGCTGTCAACAGAGGAGTTTCTGTACTAGGAAAACACTTAAGGCTTATTTTATATTGGGTTCTATTTTTTTCTTTGGCTGAAATATTTATAGAACTCTATTAGTGAAAATGTTCTAAACTTCACTATGGTAATGACTGTACAGATCTGTATATATACTAAAAAACACTGAATTATATACTTTGAGGGAATTATATGGTTAGTGAACTCTCACTCAATAAAATGGATCTTTAAAAAATCTATTAGAGTATAACATTCATTCAACTAAAAGTGAGCAGAATAATAGGAAAAAAGGAAGGATTTAATGCTTAATGACTATTCTACATGCCTGGAAAATTTAAAAATTCGTTTTACAGATTAACACAAGATACTACCAAAAATAAAAGCCTAGACAGAAGGTTTCCAAATTTATTTTAGAAATCCTCCAAGTCAATGAACACTACCTGCATTTTATTTTTCCAGGTTGCTGGTGAGTTCAGTAATTTAGAAAGCTAAGAATCAGATCCTCCAGGATATCAAACTGAGGAAAAAAAGTCCACGCTGATGTTCTCCGATTTAAGGAATTACAGGGCTTTATGTTACAGCATAAGTTTTCATAGTTAGAAGTTAATACAAGTGATTAGTTAACTGGGATACATAATTTGCATTACCTGTATTATATTGGTTATAAAACGAACAGAATGGACAACTAGAAATGTACAACAATTTAAAAACTGCTGGGCTTTCTATAGCAGCTACTTTGAGTGGTTTTGTGTTTTACATAGCAGTGGGTGATGAAGTGCTAAATGACACTGTCTGCAGTATCCAGAAAAGAAAAACAATTTCTCTTTAGCAAAAACACAATGTAATCAAATACTAATGCCTGTGATGTCGGCATTTTATAGCTACAGATTTTTACATAAAAGCACTTTAATTCCACAGGGTAAATAACTTTAGTGAGTGTATGACACTCTCCATTTAATCTCTTTTCTCATTAAACCAATTATTTTATAATGTAATTTCTTAGAAATACAACAATCTTGTAATCAAGAGGCTACAATGGTAAAGTTTTTAGTTTTTTAATTTTTTATTTATTTATTTTTTTTCAGACAGAGTCTCACTCAGTCACCCAGGCTGGAGTGCAGTGGTGTGATCTCAGCTCACTGCAACCTCCACCTCCCGGGTTAAAGTGATTCTCCTGACTCAGCCTCCTGAGTATCAGGGATTACAGGCGTGCCACCACACCTGGTTAAATTTTTGTATTTTTAGTAGAGACAGGGATTCACCATGTTGGCCAGGCTGGTCTTGAACTCCTGAACTAAAGTGATTCGCTCGCCTCAGCCTCCCAAACTGCTGGGATTACAGGCATGAGCCACTGCACCTGGCTACAGTGGTAGTTTTTAAATAAAATTCTAGGCCAGGCAGGATGGCTCACACCTGTAATCCCAGCACTTTGGGAGGCTGAGGCTGGCAGATCACCTGAGGTCAGAAGTTCGAGACCAGCCTGGCCAACATGGCAAAACCCCATCTCTACTAAAAATACAAAATTAGCCAGGTGTGGTGGCATGTGCCTCTAATCCCAACTACCCAGGAGGCTGAAGCTGGAGAATCACTTGAACCTGGGAGGCAGAGGCTGCAGTGAGCCGAGATTACGCCACTGTACTCCAGTCTGGGAGACACAGAAAGACTCCAAACTTACCAAACTTGATAGTTTTTGGGCTGCTCCTCAATTATTGCAGTGATGTAGTTCATTTCCTCATGTAGATCCTTCTGAAGTGACTTTAAGAGAACTCTCCGGAAATGCCTAGGGCAAACATAAAACATTCAAAGTCACATTATTCCACAGAAGTTGCCTAATAACAATGTCAAATACAGCTACAAGTCAGCAATAGAGTTAGATAAATTTTTGTCAGGTAATCTGTATAATTTAACAATTATATAGGCCAGGCATAGTGGCTCATGCCTGTAATCCCAGCACTTTGGGAGGCCGAGGTGTGCAGATCACATGAGGTCGAGTTCAAGTCCATCCTTGCCAATGTGGTGAAACCTCGTCTCTACTAAAAATACAAAAAAAAATTAGCTGGGCATGGTGGTGCACACCTGTAGTCCCAGTTGCTCGGTGAGGCTGAAGCAGGAGAATTGCCTGAACCCAGGAGGCAGAGGTTGCAGTGAGCCAAGATCACGCCACTGCACTCTAGCCTGGGCGACAGAGGGAGATTCCACCCCAAAAAAAAGAAAAAAAAAATTTAACAATTTAACTGCTTGTGAGTGTCCAAATTCATACAACTATCTGGTCACTGGAAGAAATCAAGCCCTTTTAGCAAAAACAGTGAAAGGTGGCCGAGCGTGGTGGCTCATGCCTGTAACCCCAGCACTTTGAGAGGCAGATTACCTGCAGTCAGGAGTTTAAGACCAGCCCAACCGACATGGAGAAACCCCGTCTCTACTAAAAATACAAAATTAGCTGGCAAGGTGGCGCATGCCTGTAATCCCAGCTACCTGGGAGGCTGAGGCAGGAGAATCACTTGAACCCAGAAGGCAGAGGCTGCGGTAAGCCGAGATCATGCCATTGCACTCCAGACCGGGCAACAAGAGCGAAACTCCGTCTCAAAAAGAAAAAAATAGTGAAAGGTAACAAGTATGAGATAGAAGAAAAGTAAATTTCTTATTCTTAAGTAATGACAGACAACCAACTAAAATTATATTCAGGTACTACTCTGGTCACCAGTGTTCTATAACATGAGAATCAAAGACATTTCTTCCCCTATACAGTATACCTTGTTCGTGTAGATACATTATCTATATATGAAATTAATTATATTATACACATTAACAAAATATTTACTTTTAGAACCACCACAAAAATGCTACTTGTAAATGAAAAGTGTTTGTCTTTAAATTCCCCATAGGTGGGGTTTAACCACCACCACCACCACCAAACAATTTTCCTAAAGACGTCGTTAGTTCTGGTCTAGTTTTACTTCAAAATTTTTAACTCAATATATAGTAAGGGACATTCCAGGACCTAATTTTATTAGCTTTTAAAATGAACTGCTCACTTTGGGAGGCCGAGACAGATCACTCGAGGTCAGGAGTTTGAGACCAGCCTGGCTAACATGGCAAAACCCCATCTCTCCTAAAAATACAAAAATTAGCCTGTAATCCCAGCACTTTGGGAGGCCAAGGTGGGCAGATCACGAGGTCAGGAGATTGAGACCATGCTGGCTAACATGGTGAAACTCCATCTCTACTAAAAACACAAAAACATTAGCTGGGCTTGGTGGCATGCACCTGTAGTCCCAGCTACTCGGGAGACTGAGGCAGGAGACTCGCTTGAACCCGGGAGTCAGAGGTTGTAGTGAGCAATGATTACACCACTGCACTCCAGCCTGGGTGACAGAGCGAGACTCCGTCTCAAAAAACAAACAAATGAACAAACAAAAATACAAAAATTAGCTGGGTGTGGTGTCAGACACCTGTAATTCCAGCTATTTGCGACACTGCAGCACAAGAATCGCTTGAACCCGGGAGGCGGAGGTTGCAGTGAGCCAAGATCATGTCACTGTACTCCAATGGGTAACAGCATGAGACTCCATCTCAAAAAAATAGAAAATAAAATAAAATAAAACGCTAAACAGGAGAGACAACAGTATTTCTCCCCATTATTATTCAAAAAAAAAAAAAAACACAGTAGACTTCCCAGAGCATGTAAATATAAGCCCTTGGCTTTTATCGGTAATTGATTCCAGATATACTGCTTCTTTCAAAACAGCAATAAACTCGCGGGAAATCTTTAAGCATAATCTAAGTTCCAAACATGATGAAACACACTGAGAATTCCAGTTAAACAGGGTAGGATTAAGTAAACAAGTTTATTCTCACTCCCTAATAAAACCCCAGTAAAATGACAACAAAGGAATAAACCCACAAGAACAAAGAGAATCAGGGACAAAGACACCACGGCAATTGGAAGAGGTCGACGACACTATGGGAAGTGTAAGCAGATAGACAAGATTTAATTGACTAAAAAATAGAATAAGACTTTAAGAAAATTCCAGAAGTCAGAGGTATGACATATTTCCAAAACTGGGGGTCAAAGGTGGGACTAAAAGCAGTGGAAAGTCTATAGAAAGAGTCCTTGGTGGCCAAGACCATTCCCACTACCCTGAGCAGAAGTGACATCCTGTCTTGGGCAGGAGACAAGTGGCTTTATTCTCTGGAAAAATCTGAAGCAGAATGGGTTACAAGGCACATTGGAAGGCAGGGTGAGTTAAAGGGTGGAAATAAGGACATTTAAAATGTTGATATACAAAGTTAGAAAAAAAAAGTTTCTATTTCAAATTGCAACACGATAAGATTTGCAAAAAAGCAAAAAGTTGATATCCTAAACAGTGAGACTCTCCTATCATCTTCCCCTGCCTAACCCCTCAGAACTATGGCAGTCAAATGTACATTACTGAGGCAATAAACCACTTAATACTCTTTGAGAGACACACTGTCCAAGAGAAAAGACTTAAATACTGACAAGTGAGATTTCACTACAACACAGCCACATCCCCCACTCAGTAACTTCACAGTGAAGCCCTCCAACTGATAAATCCTGCCACATACAAGGCTTCCAATCAGGATTTTTCCTGTCTCTCTCATACGCAAAAAGAGAAAGTCAAAAATTACCAACCATTGAGAAAAATATTTATGTGAAAGAGAACAAGAGATGAAAAGATCTCACGTCCATGAAATTAAAAAAACAAAACACACACACACACGATGCTATTTAAAAAAAAATATTCAGAGAACAAAAAAACAGCTCCCCCAAATTAAAAATGTATGCGGAATCTTTAAAAATCCATACAAGTTAGAAAATAAAATTGATGAAATATCTGAAAAGTAAATAAAAACATAAACAAATGAAAATAAGAAAAATCCAGGAGAAGGCCAGGCGTGGTGGCTCACGCCTGTAATTCCAGCACTTTGGGAGGCTGAGGTGGGCAGATCATGAGGTCAGGAGATCGAGACCATCCTGGCTAACACGGTGAAACTCCGTCTCTACTAAAAATACAAAAACAAAATTAGCTGGGCGTGGTGGCAGGTGCCTGTAGTTCCAGCTACTCGGAAGGCTGAGACAGGAGAATGGCATGAACCCGGGAAGCAGAGCTTGCAGTGAGCCGAGACTGCACCACTGCACTCCAGCCTGGCGACAGATTGAGACTCCATCTCAAAAAAAAAAAAAAAAAAATCCAGGAGATACAACATAGAACTAAAAGGCATTCCAGAAAAAGAAAACAGAGGAAAGAGAAGAAATTATCAGAAGAACACAGAAGAATCCCCGGAACATAAAGAGAAAAAGAAAAGTTTTAAACAAAGGAATGGAAATCTTCTCAAGCTGAAAAGAAGCTAAGAGAAACAGAAAAAGAGTTTTAAAATGCTGAGTGAAAATAATGTCCAATCTAGAATTTTATTACTAAAGTTGAAGGGAGACTAATGATTTTTAATTGTATAAATCTCAAAAATTATTTTCCATCCTTCTATTCAATGATATGCTCTATAAAATGAGAAAGTGAATCAAGAAAGAGAAAGGTATGGGATCTAGGACACAGGGGATCTAACACACAAATGAGCTGAAGACCAGCTATGTAGCATCCAACTGGTGAAGAGAAAAATGGAACTGAAGGATGACCTGTGTTCAATAGAAAAATGACACTTCACGTATATCAGAGCATCCGGAAGACAAATTACTTATTGGTACAAAGAAAACAAAAATGACAGAGGGAATGTAATTACACTATTAAATGTGGGTCAGCAGCCGGGCACAGTGGCTCATGCCTGTAATCTCAACACTTTGGGAGGATGAGGCGGGTGGGATCACCTGAGGTCGGAAGGTCGAGACCAGCCTGAGTAACATGGTGAAACCCCATCTCTACTAAAAATACAAAATCAGACAGGTGTGGGGGCACATGGCTGTAATCCCAGATACCTAGAAGGCTGAGGCAGGAGAATTGATTGAACCTGAAGGCGGAGGTTGCAGTGAGCCGAGATCACACCACTGCACTCCAACCTGGACAAAAAGAGTGAAACTCCGTCTCAAAAAAAAAAAAAAAAATAGTGTGTCAGCATGGACATAAACTGAGTGCTCATTTGTGATGTACGGAGGGTAGTGGAGAACGAACCATCTTTCACAGAAGGAATAATGTTTTAAAGGAAAAACATAAGCCGGGCACAGCAGTTCACGTCTGTAATCCCAGCACTTTGGAAGGCTGAGGTGGGCGGATCACAAGGTCAGGACATGGAGGCCAGCCTGACCAACATGGTGAAACCCCGTTTCTACTAAAAATACAAAAATTAGCTGGGCATGGTGGTGTGTGCCTGTAATCCCAGCTACTGGGGAGGCTGAGGCAGGAGAATCGGTTGAACCCTTGAGGCGCAAGTTGCAGTGAGCCGAGATCACACCATTGCACCACAGTCTGGGTGACAAATCAAGACTCCATCTCAAAAATAAAAATAAAAAATAAGATAAAATGAAATGAAATGAAAAAAATAAAAACAATTAAGCAAATTATCTAGAATATGGAGGTTAATTCAAGAAAAAAATCCCTAAGAGTTACCACCTCTGCAGAGTAGGACTAGCAGTGGGAGGGAATGGACTGGAGATCGCTACTTTTCACGCAGCTTAACTTTTAAACCCACATGCGAATTGCTATTTTGATAGAAATTAAAGGCCAGGCACAGTGGCTCACACCTGTAATCCAAACACTTTAGGAGGCTGCGGGGAGTGGATTACCTGAGGTCAGGATTTCAAGACCAGCTTGGCCAACATGGTGAAACCGTGTCTCTACTAAAAATACAAAAAAAATTAGCCAGGCATGGTGGTGGGCGCCTGTAATCCCAGTTACTCAGAAGGCTGAGGCAGGAGACTCACTTGAACCCAGGAGGCAGAGGATGCAGTGGGCCAAGATCGCACCAATTGTACTCCAGCCTGGGCAACAAAAGTGAAACTCCCTCCCCCCTTCAAAAAAAAAATAAAGTACAGTTTTAAAAAATTAAAGTACAGTTTAAAAAAAGAAAAGTGCAGTTTAAAAAAAGAAAAGCCACTTGAAGTAAAACATTTAAGCAGGGAATACTGATGATGTGTATTACTTACCACACTGTATAATTGGCTGCATTTAACTCAATAGCATCCCGGGTTAGCTTAAAAGCTCGTTCACTTCTTTCATCACGCTGCAGGACAGCTCGGAAGTAATCATAAACATCTCTAACTAGAGATAGAGCACACAACTACATTAGGATCATCTTACTTAAAATTAGCACTATAATGTATAATGTCACTATACCTATAAAGATATTTTATTTGCCTGTGTATCATTTATACCAACAAGCAAAATAAAGAGTCAAGTGGCTGTGGCCCCACCCTGATAATGCCCTAGTGTCACAGCCACAAAAAGCATGGACTATTTATGTATAACCGTATGCTTACTGCTTACGTGTGCGCATATGAGTTAATGCCAGATTCCAAATCTCCCATAGACCTTATGTATAAAAGGAAAATTAGGGGTGCATATATTCAAATATATTCATATACCTGTTTTTCTGACATTTTATTTTGATCAGATTTTTAACTGAAAAATACGCCCACCCAAAGGCAGAAAACTCAAACAGTACAAAAAGGTTCACGCTAGATTTCCATTCCACTAAATTCCCAATCCTCCTCCCTAGAAGCAACCATTATTAACTCATTCTAGTGTATCCTTCCAAATATATTCTATGCATCTACAAGTATATAGCCTAATTCCATCCTTCATTTTTTATGCAAACGAGATCCCATCACATTCTGGGCTTTGCATTTTTCACTCATACATTATTAAAGATAATGTAAACTAGTATAAAAACTTCTACAACAAATAATTAAAATTTACATCCTCTTTGACCCAGTAATTCCAGCTCTGGAAAGTTCTCTCACAAATATACTCCCATATGTGTGCAAGTATCCAAGGATATTTATTGGGAACACTGGGTTACATAAAAAACAAAAGACTGAGAGGCAGGCAGATCACTTGAACCCAGCAGTTTGAAATCAGCCTGGGCAACATAGTGAAACCCTGCCTCTACAAAAAAGTATAGAAATTAATCAGGTGTGGTGATCCAGGCCTGCAGTCACAGCTACTCGGGAGGCGGAGGTAGAAGGATCGCTTGAGCCTGGGAGGTCAAGGCTGCAGTGAGCCATGATCGCAAGCAACCAGCCTGGGTGACAGTGCAACACTGTCTCAAAAAAAAAAAAAAAAAAAGGAACTGCCAGGTATGGTGGTCTGCACCTGTAATCTCAGCTACTCGAGAGGCTGAGGCAGGAGGACTGCTTGAGCCCAAGAGTTTGAGACCAGGCTGAGTAACATAGTGAGAGCCTGTCTCTGAAAAGAAAAAAACAGGAAGGGGTCATTTATAGCCAAGTAGAATATTAGATGTGGGTAATGTGAGGACCCACTACTTGCAATGGCATCTCAAGTGGGATGGATGTTGCAGCACTGATCCCTTGGCCTGTGGGGTCTGTCTGGGTAATGTCAGAACTGAATTAAATTGTAGGGCAACTAGTTGGTGTCTACAGAAAATTGCTTCCTGTGAAAATTCCAAACATTTGGTGTCAAAGTATTTTGACTACAGAGAAACAGTTTTTCCTTTTAGCCTATAATACTGAAAGTGAAAGTATCAGATAAGAATATGAGCAATTACTCCTCTTCACAAAATTCTGAGTTATGCAAAGGTTACCTGGTTCTAATCACTATATTTAAAATGTTGAATTTGAGCAGTGGCTCAGGCCTGTAATCTCAGCACCCTGGGAGGCCAAGGTGGGTGCATCACTTGAGGTCAGAAGCTCGAGACCAGCCTGACCAACATGGTGAAACCCCATCTCTACTAAAAATACAAAAATTAGCCAGGCGTGGTGGCACATGCCTGTAATCCCAGCTATTCGGGAGGCTGAAACATGAGAATCAATTGAAACTGGGAGATAGAGGTTGCAGTGAGGCGAGATCACACCATTGTACTCCAGCCTGGGCAACAAGAGCGAAACTCTGTCTCAAAAAACAAAAAGAACCAAGTTTCCAAATAATTTAAATTTAAAACAAAATGATAACATGTTAACTAGTATATAATGTATATATATAAAATACATTATTTTACAGGCACACACACACACACACAAAACATACACATATACATATGCACACTGATAAAATAAACTGGGAGGCTATCAGGCTGGGATCGCTCCAAAGCCTCAGGTTCCAAGGTAAACAACCAAAATCCAATTCAATGTAAAAGGTAAAATGAAACAACATTATTCTTTTAATTCAAAAATTATAAACAGACCAGGTGCGATGGCTCACGCCTGTAATCCCAGCATTCTGGGAGGCCGAGGTGGGTGGATCACCTGAGGTCGGGAGTTCAAGACCAGCCTAACCAACATGGATAAACCCCGTTTCTGCTAAAAATGCAAAACTAGCCAGGCGTGGTGTAGCTACTCAGGAGGCTGAGGCAGGAGAATCACTTGAACACGGGAGGCGGAGGTTGCAGTGAGCCAAGATTGCGCCATTGCACTCTAGCCTGGGCAACGAGAGTGAAACTCTATCTCAACAACAACAACAAAAATATAAACAAGATATTGTCATGCTTAAAGTTTCTAAAACTTTGACTTTTTTATTGTTTCTGAGATCTGTTCATGTTATAATAGATCTAAATCCTCTTAATGGTTATATAGTATTCAACTGTATTGACAATGATACATTTTATCCATTTCTCCAAAAGACGGGCATAGCTTCCAATATCTTGCTTTTTAAAAAAAACGCTGCAAATTATAGTAGCTAACATATATAGTGCTTACTATGAATCAGAAAGTATTCTATTATTTTATGTGAATAATTTACTACATCTACAGTTACTATCAAGATCCTCATTTTACACAGGTGGAAACAAAGGCACATAGGCGTTAAATAACTTGTCCAAGATTACACAGTCAGTAAAATGTGAAGTTAGAATGTGAACCAGATGGTCTGGCTCCAAAGTCTGGGCTTTGCATTTTTCACTCATACATTATTAAAGATAGTGTAAACTAGTATAAAAATTTCTACAACAAATCATTAAAATTTACATCCTCTT
Organism: Chlorocebus sabaeus; assembly: GCF_047675955.1. Classification (NCBI taxonomy): domain Eukaryota; kingdom Metazoa; phylum Chordata; class Mammalia; order Primates; family Cercopithecidae; genus Chlorocebus; species Chlorocebus sabaeus. The sequence goes on along the minus strand of NC_132911.1, from coordinate 42,886,952 downwards.
TGACCCAGTAATTCCAGCTCTAGAAAGTTCTCTCACAAATATACTCCCATATGTTTAACCTCCTGTGCATATCTTCTCATGCCATGTGCCAGAATGAACCCAGAATAATAAATTAGAAGCAACACTGCTAGGTTGTAAGGTAAGTGCATTTTCCAGTTTTAACAGATATACCGAACTGCTTTCCAAAACGGCTAAACATATGAAAACTCCCATATGAAATATATGGAGCTCTTCATATATCTTCATACCTAATATCATAAGACAGTTTTCATTTCTGCCACTTAAATCATGGATAGAAAATGGAATTCTCATTTTAACCTGTCATTCCTAATGATAAGGGATTCTTCCTCCTATTTTATTGGCCAATGGCATTTTCTTTTCTGTGAATTGCCAGTTCATACCCTTTGTCCATTTTTTCATTAAACTGTCTCCTCATCCTGTTGTAGAAACGTCTTAGTTTTAATATGGATACTGTTTAAATGACGTATCTTCTTCCACACTGCTGCTTGCTTTTTAACTTGTTTGTGGTTTCTTCTGCTGTGTAAGTTTTAAATTGATATATCTGTCTATAAATGGTTGACAGGTTAAAACTTATCTTTTCCTTCAGGGTTTCTAACCATGGTGTATGTAAGAATTCACTATGTTATATATATATACATAGATATATATTTTTTTGAGAGAGAGTTTTGCTCGTTGCCCAGACTAGGGTGCAATGGCACCATCTTGGCTCATTGCAACCTCCACCTCTCGGGTTCAAGCGATTCTCCTGCCTCAGCCTCCCAAGTAGCTGGGGTACGGGTAGCCGCCACCACGCCCAGCTAATTTTTGTATTTTCAGTAGAGACACGGTTTCACCATGTTGGCCAGGCTAGTCTCGAACTCCTGACCTTAGGTGATCTGCCTGCCTCGGCCTCCCAAAGTGCTGGGATTACAGGCGTGAGCCAACGAGCCTGGCCCAAAATGTTAATTTTATGCCTTGCAAAAAAGGTTATTAATTTATCCTCAATGGAAACATATGATTATATTAGTTTTCCCCAACATCTCTGTTATAAGTACTTATGAATCTGAAAAAGTTATGGTTTATATTTCTCCAATCACTAGTAAGGTTAATATCTCTTCATAGATATTTCTACTTTGTGAATTGTCTCTTCACATATAATATCTCTCAACATATGAGAGTTTTGCATTTTCGTGCAGTTATATATTCTGACCTTTTCCTTATTCAATTCTGAGGTTTACAAAATGCCTAATAATACCTTCTTCATCGTAAGAATGATAGGGATACAATTCTGCTTTTATCTAAGTGCACAGCCAACTGTTCCAACCATTATTTGATTAATCCACCCTTTTCATAAAGGTATAAAAAGTCCTTTTTATCACATATTAAGCTTTCATAGAGTGAGGATCTATTTCTAGAGTCCTTACTTATCTATTTCTGTGCTACTTCCACTGAAGTTTAGTAATATATCTGCATACTTAATAAGGCAAACCTCTGCATCATTATCCTTTTTTAAACATTGTCATTTTATTATCAGAAAAAAACGCTTTTGTAAAAGAATGATCTTAGTAAAGACTTAACTGAAAGAAATATGTATACATAAAATTACAAAACTATCATTCCATTTTATTCATTTTCCCTTTCCTAGAAGAACAATTAACATTTCCATGACCTTCAATTTACATTTTCACATTCATTATAAAAGAATATTTTGTCAAAGAAAAAAATCTACTCATTTTAATATCAATAAATGTATTCCAACTGAGCCGAACACTTCACTGCCAAAATATATTTTTAAATGCTGATGTTTCAGCAACCAAAGTTTATTCTAAAAACAGTAACTCATTTACATTGTGTGCTACATGCACAATCTCCCAGGCGGTGGAGTCTCCAGCAAAAAAAAGAAAACCACAATCACATAGTAGCTATTACCTATTATACTGTAACGTTTATTATTTAGAATATGTCCAGTCTTTGGGCAAAATAAAACTTTTAATCATAAAGATAAATCATACATAAAAAAACACACAAAATTAACTCATCTTAAGTCATTCAGATTTTTATTAGACAGAAATTTGTCATCTACCTTGCTACATAGTTGTGAATTCCAATTCTGCTACTAAGTTTAACTTACAGACCTTTTCCTAATATAAACAAACTTACATTTGTCACTATAAATGATCTGGACCACGGGACTGGGGCCATCATTCTGCGGCACTGGATCTATATCAGCCCATTCTGCTCTGTCCCTGAAAACAGACATTTCCCAACCAGTGGTTACATTCAAATACAGAAGAAAAAGAACTCTAGTGTTTTTAAAACTTACATTGACATTAGTAACTTACAGGGCTCATAATGCAATCAGGGTTGGATTCTTCATGACAAAGTTTTGCCAATATGCTTTACATATTAAACTATTAAAGTAAAATTAAAACAACCCTCAGATGAACAGTTAATCAACAGTTTTCAAATTTAAAGTTTTATAAGTTTTTGCAGCAAGTATACAGTTTTCTGGTTTTTTCTTTTTTTTTTTTTTTTTTTTTTGAGGAGTCTGGCTCTGTCGCCCAGGCTGGAGTGCAGTGGTGTGATCTCGGCTCGCTGCAACCTCCGCCTCCAGGGTTCAACAGATTCTTCTGTCTCAGTCTCCCGAGTAGCCGGGACTACAGGCGTGCGCCACCACCCCCAACTAATTTTTGTATTTTTAGTAGAGATGGGATTTCACCATGTTGGCCAGGATGGTCTCAATAACTTAACCTGGTGATCCGCCCGCCTCGGCCTCCCAAAGTGCTAGGATTACAGGCATGAGCCACCATGCCCGGCCTCACAGTATTTTTAACTTAGAAATCGGTCTAACTCATTGGTCTAATAAGATTCCTTGAGTCAGCATTTTTAAAACGTTTGAATAACAAAATACTAGGAATTGACATTTTAAGATAAAAATAAGCACTATTAATTTACTCAAGAGGTGGCGCAGGTGATCACTAATAAGAAAGCAGGCTCTGGAATCTGACAACTGCCTAAGTTGTAACACTGGTTCTAGCACTTACTAGCTGTGTGACCTTCAGAAAGTTACTTATTTGGGCCTCAGTTTCATCATTTATAAAATCAGGGCAATATTATTACCTACCAACCTTAGAAGGGTCTTTGGAGGATTAAATGAGGTAACAGACGTTAAGCGCTTAAAACATCCACAGCACCCAGGCGGCATTCAATGACTACTTAATAAGCAATGCTAAAATAACTGTATAGTGACGACAGAGAGTGCTTACAGAAATTTCTGTCAACTACCCAGTGTGACCAAATTTCTCTTAAACACTTTCACTTATATTCTTTTCCTTTCATTTTTTTTTTTCTTTTTTGAGACAGAGCTCTTGACCAGGCTGGGGTGCAAGGGCGCAATCTCGGCTCACTGAAACCTCTGCCTCCTGGGTTCAAGTGATTCTCCTGCCTCAGCCTCCCAAGTAGCTGGAAATACAGGTGCCCGCCACCACGCCCGGCTAATTTTTGTACTTTTAGTAGAGACAGGGTTTCACCATGTTGGCCAGGCTAGTCTGGAACTCCTCACCTTAGGTGATCCGCCCACCTCAGCCTCCCAAAGTGCTGGGATTACAGGCTTGAGACGCCTTTCACTTTTTATTTCTCTATAATGATCAGCTATTGACAGGAGATATTCTGTGGCATCCAATGCTAGAAACTGCGTCCATTATACAAAGAGAACTACAAGAGAAATCATGACCAAAGACGTGACACCCAGAGTCTGGGGGAATGGCCTGGGAAAAGTAATGCTGTCATTTAGTCACTAGGGAATCACACACGGTCATGTGAGAACCTGAGTATTTCACAATCCAGAGAGCTGACTTGAGGGTTATGGGGCTACCAATTTAAATCAATAAAACATTATCTTCAGTAAAAAAAAAAAAAAAAAAATCTGGGTAGTGGCTTTTAGGACTCATTCATAAAATCAAGGTAAACAAACCATCGAATGGGTTTACCTAGAACTACAGAAGTAAGACCTAAGGCGATTATCTCTGCAGGTTCACAGGGAATTAGGGAATCAGCATTACCATCTGAAAGCAAAGAACTGATGGAACTGGGCGTCAGCAAAGACGGGGTGACAGAGGCAAGAAAGTTACCGCAGTCCCCAGTACACATCACTTGTATCACCTACGAGGCGATGTAGGGAGGCTTAAGAGAGGTTCAGCAGCAAATCTCTTTTCAGCCTTTAGCCTGGCTGATACGAGGCGCTAAAATATGGGTTGGATGAAAATGTCTCAGTGCTCCAAGCAGAGCCAGCCAAGGGAACGAGCCTCACATCTCGTTTTTAGGGTGAGCAAATCTGGCCCTGGTTTCCTGCCCGGCTACCAGAACTGCACCCTAGCCCTTGGGTATTCACTGGTTGTTAGCGGCACAGCGTTCTGGGGCCGTGAAAGAGAGCGGGAAATTTCTTGTATTTATGAATCGCGACACCTGAACAGCTGAACGAGTGCGGTCCAGGGTGCAGCAGTTTCCGCGTGGCTTAAAGCAGGAGGGAAGCCGAGACCTCGCTGCTCCGCGTCCCCGCGGTCTCGCGCCGGCGCCGCCCTGGCAAGCGGCGACCTCGCGGCAGCAGCCCGGGCCCAGCGCCCGGCACCAGCCCACGCGGCGCGCGGGAACTTCGCCTGGGCGCGCTGGGGCCGAAAGCGCGCGCCGCGGGTCTTGGGGCTGCCGGGCCTCCAGGGAGCGCCCCGCGCCGCGGCCGCCGCGGGGGCGTTACCTGTACAGGACGTAGGAAGGCGAGTCCAGGCTCAGAAACCCGTCGTCCATGGGGGACGCCACGGCTTCCCCGGCCTCGGCCGCCATCTCTTCCTCGTGCTGCTGTTGGGGCGGCGGTGGGTGCGGCTGGGGCGGGGGCTGCTCCGGCTGCCCGGGCTCGCCGCCTTGCGCAGCCTCTCCGACCCCCTCGGTGGCCGCCATCTCGCCTGGGTCTGCAGCGGAGGTGGTGGCGGAGGCCCCGCCCCTCGGAGGCCCCGCCCCTCCCTTCTCCCTCTCGAGGCCACTTCCTGTTTTCTTGGTTTCCTACCATAGAGGTGCGGGCCAGAGAGTCCTGGCGGGCGGCCGGGATCTGGGTAGGAGGGTGCGGGTACTGGCTGAGTCGGCCGCGAGGGTGCGCGGCTCTCCCGAGGGCCCCCCAGCCTCCCACGCGTCTTCCCATCTGTCGCCGTTCCCGAGCTTTGCAGATGTCACTCGGACCGTGTTAGTGCTGTTAGTGGCCCCAGCAGGGAGTGCGATTCCTTCTTTGGACGGAAGCCGCAACTGAGGGTGACTGGTGGACACTGAGCACTCGGCCCTTTGCATCCATCTCAGCATTTTCAAAACGAAATATAAAGCCCTGGCGCAGTGATTCAAGCCTGATCCCAGCCGCTCGGAGGCCGCGGCGGGAGGATCGTGTGAGCCAAAGAGGTCGAGACCAGCCTGGGCAATCTAATGCGACCCCATCTCTATCAAAAATGCAAAAATTAACTGGGCGTCATGTGGGTGCCTGTGGTTCCAGCTACTCGGAAGGCTGAAGTGGGAGGATCACTTGAGCTGGGAGTTCAAGGCTGCAGTGAGCAGAGATCACCACTGCACTCCAGCCTGAGGGACAGAGACCCTGTCTCAAAACACACACCATTAGAAAAAGAAAGTAATTTTTGGTGAAGTTTTTGTTTGTATTTATGTATGTTCGGATATAATGGTGTAAACCAAAAAATAAAATTCTGAGCCCAAAACCAAACCATCTGAATAGACCCTTCTCTGCCAAGGGCATTCCAAAGTTAACCTGAAAAACTTGTTCAGGCCATGATGAAAGGGGGTGGGGGTGGGCCGTTAACATCAAGACCAACCGTAAGTCTGATAAGAAACATTTACACTCTATTCTCTCTGAAGCCTGTTACTTGGAGGCTTCATCTACATAATAAAACTTTGGTCTCCACAACCCCTTATCACAACCTGGACATTCTATTGATAACAACCAACTGCTAATCAGAACATATTTAAATCTACCTAGGACCTGGAAGCACCCCTCTTCCTGCACTTTCAGTTGTCTTGTCCTTCCAGATGAACCAGTGTGTATCTTACATGTATTTGATTGATGTCTCCTGCATCCCGAAAATACATAAAACCCCACTGTGCCCCAACCACCCTGGGCATGTGTTCTCAGGATCTCTTAAGGGCTGTGTCACAGGCCATTAATCACTCATATTTGGCTCGGAATAAATCTCTTCAAGTATTTTCCAGAGTTTGACTCTTTGCATTAACAATGGGTCATATGAATGTATGTTGTTTGGGCTCAGAAAAGAATATCCCAAATGAAGGTCTAAGCATCAGCTTCAGAAGCACAGTCTCTCTCTGACCTTCTCCTGCCCTTCTCTCTGTGGCCGCTCATCCTCTCCTGAGGCAAGCCACAGCAACTAGAATCCCTCTTCCCCCTCACAGGTCATAGAAACCAGAACCCTTTTCCCCCAAAGCCAGCCATGGCACCTGCAAGTACTACTCTAACCTTCCTCCAGCCCTGCCTTTCTATGTGACAGTTGGCTGTTAAGAAACTAAACCCTAGTTCCAGAGGGCTCCTTTCCCACTGGGGGTTGCAGGGAGGAACAGTGAGGCCAAGGAAAACCTGAACAGACAGGCCTTGTTGAGTTTCTCCACTCCATATATTAGCATTAAATCACCTCTTTTTGTTCAAAGCTGCACAAAAAGTGTTGGTGCAGAAATAATTAAATAATGGGACACAGTAGAGAACTCACAAACAGATCTATGCATATGTGGATGCTTGAGACTAGACAAAGGCTTCATTGCAGAAGATTGAGAAAAGGATGGTGTTCTGCATAATGGTGCTGGGTCAATTGGGCACCCACAGAGGAAAAGAAATTACATCCCTACGTTGTACTACATAGACTTCAATGTGAAAGGCAAAACATAAAAGCTTAAGACTCTGCACAAAACAGAAAACCCAAAATGGCAAATAAATGCATGAAGAGAGGATCAATTTCATTAGTAATCAAGAAAATGCATATTAGAAATATCTTTATATACCATACACATCCACTACATCGGCAAGAATGGAAAAGCTTAACAATTCCAAGTGACTTTGGAAAATAGGTTGGCATTATGTAGGAAAGCTGAAGATACACATTGTTATCACCTAGTGCTTGGGTGATAGTTTGGATGTGTTCTGTTCCTACCAAAACTCATTTAGGGTTGAGAGGCAGGGCCTAGTGGGAGCTGTTTGGGTCATGGGGTCAGATTCCTCATGAATAGATGAATGCCCTCCCTCAAGGATAAGTGGGTTCTTGCTCTTCCAGAATAGATAGTCTTCCTCGGTTTCTCTCTCTTACTTCCCCTCTTGCCATGTGATCTCCTTGCATAAATTACTCGCCTTCCACTTTGCCCCATGAGTTGAAGCAGCCTGAGGCCCTCACTAGATAAAGCTACCCAGTCTTGAACCTTTCGGCTTCCAGAATCATGAGTCAAATAAACCTCTTTTCTGTATAAATTACCAGCTTCAGGTATTCTATTATGGTAACACAAAACAACTAAGATACCCAGTAATGCTCAGATATATGCATATATATATATATATATATATATATATATATTTTTTTTTTTTTTTTTTTTTTTTTTGAGACGGAGTCTCTCACTGTTCCCTGGGCTGGAGTGCAATGGCATGGTCTCGGCTCACTGCAACCTCTGCCTCCCAGGTTCACGTAATTCTCCTGCCTCAGCCCTCAGCCTCCCAAGTAGCTGGGATTCAGGTGCACACCACCTCACCCAGTTAATTTTTTGTATTTTTAGTGGAGATGGGGTTTCACTATGTTGGCCAGACTGGTCTCGAACTCCTGACCTCGTGATCTGGCTGCCTCGGCCTCCCAAAGTGCTGGGATTACAGGCGTGAGCCACCGCACCTGGCCAGATATATATATATATATATATATATTTAAATGGTGTACTCACATGCATCAGAACACATGAACAACAGTACTGGCAACACATTGTAACAGCCACAGACCAGGAACCAACAACATGCTCATCAAGAGTACAATGTGGTATAGTCATATAATGGAATACTATGCAAAAATGAAACATATGAACTAAAGCTCATACACTAGTAAGTGTAGTTAAAAGAAAATCATGGCTGGGCACAGTGGCTCACATTTGTAATCACAGCACTTTAGGAGGACAAGGCAGGAGGATCACATGAGGCCAGGAGTTTGAGACCAGCCTGGGCAACATAGCCAGATCCCAACTCTAAAAAAATACAAAAATTAGTTGGGCGTGGTAACATGTGCCTGTAATCCCAGGTACTCGGGAAGCTGAGGTTGGAGGATCACTTGAGCTCAGGAAGTCAAGGCTACAATGAGCCATGATCACACCACTGCACTCCAGCCTGGGCAACAGAGTGAGAGCCTGTCTCAAAAAAATATGAAAAAAGAAAGACATGGCCAGGTGCAGTGGCCCACACCTGTAATCCTAGCACTTCGGGAGGCCGAGGCGGGCAGATTACCTGAGGTCAGGAGTTTGAGACCAGCCTGGCCAACATGGTGAAACCCTGTCTCTACTAAAAATGCAAAAATGAGCTGGGTGTGGTGGCGGGCACCTGTAATCCCAGCTTCTTGGGAGGCTGAGGTAGGAGAACTGCTTGAACCCAGGAGATGGAGGAGGTTGCAGTGAGCCGAGATCATGCCACTGCACTCCAATCTGGGCGACAGAGCGAGACTCCGTCTCAAAAAAAAAAAAGAAAAAGAAAAACATTTGTTTCCTCTACTCACACTTTTGACACCAAATGTATGAGGTTTTCCTTCACATTAAGCAATCCTCCAACCCTAGTGACAACAGATGAGTAAACTACAATTCAATTATGACACTAAGTACCCTGAACTAGTGGAGACCCCACAGGTTACGGGTTCAGTCCCACAAGACTGCTCCCCTACTTCAGATGCCAGTCACAAGTCCCAGGTTATCACCTGAGCTTCTGACAAACTGGCTATAAATCAGGGGTTCCTGCAACCCCACATGTTTGACAATTTGCTATAATGGCTCATAGAATGCAGGGAACACATTACTTATGTTTACTGGTTTATTATAAAGGATATTACAAATGATCTAGGTGAGGAGGTACATAGGGTGAGGTCTGGAACGGTTCTGAGCATGGGAGCTGATCTTCCCATGGAGTTTGGGGTCTGCTACCCTCTTGCATGTGGATCCATCCTTTTTCAGCAACCCTGAAACTCTCTGAGCCACTTTAGTTAGGGCTTTTATAGATGCTTCATTACATAGGCCCAGTTGATTAAATCATTGGTCACCAGTGATTAACTCAACTTCTAGCCCTTCTCCCATTCCCAGAGGTGTGGGCGGCTGAAAGCGCCAATCCTCTAATCACATGCTTGGCTTCCCTGGTGTCCATTTAATGCTGTGATAAAGGAAAAGCTGAGGCTAGGTAATTTATAAGGAAAAGAGGTTGACTTGGCTCATGTTTCTGCAGGCTGTGCAAGAAGGATTGCACCAGCATCTGCTTCTGGTGAGGGCCTCAGGCTGCTTCCAGTAACGGCAGAAGCTGAAGGGGAGCCATTGCGCAGAGATCACAGGGCGAGAGAGGAAGCAGGAGGCCGGGAGGGGCCCATCCCTTCCTAACAATCAGCTCTTGTGGGAATCAACAGAGTGAGAAGTCACTCATTACTGAGAGGATGGCACCAAGCCATTCATAAGAAATCCACCCCCATCACCCAAACACCTCCTGTAGGCCCCACCTCCAACACTGGGAATTACATTTCAACATAAGATTTGGAGGGTCAGATATTCAAACCATAGCACATGGCAATCAGCCCCCACCCTCCAAGAGTCAGCTTATTAGCATAAACTCCGATTTGGTTGAAAGGCTTTATCATGAAAAACAAAAGACATGGCTAGGCGTGGTAGCTCACACCTGTAATCCTAGCACTTTGGTAGGCCAGGCGGGTGGATCATCTGTAGTCAGGAGTTCAAGACCAGCCTGGCCAACATGGTGAAACCCTGTGTCTACTAAAAATACAAAAAGTAGCTGAGTGTGGTGGCACATGCCTGTAATCCCAGCTACTTGGGAGGCTGAGGCAGGAGAATCACATGAACCTGGGAGACGGAGGTTGCAGTGAGCCAAGATGGCACCACAGCACTCGAGCCTGGGAACAGAGGGAGACTCCATCTCAGAAAAAAAAAAGAAAAAAAAAAAAGACATTCCTTTCACCCTTCACCTTTATCACTTAGGAATTAAAAGAATTATGGGCTCTCTGGCCAGGAGCTGGAGATAAAGACCAAGGTACATACTTATTATATCACAATACCACCGTTGTATAAACAAAGTGCTGAGCAAAAGAAACCACAGTATATAATTCTATGTACATAGAGTTTAGTAACAGGCAAAATTACAGCCTATTGTTTTTATTTAATGATAAAACTAAACAAATAAAGAAAATCGTTACCATAGAACTCAGACTAGTAAGTACCTCTAGGGCAGGAGAGGAGGTTATGGTTGAGAAGGGACACGTGTAGGGATCCTAGGGTGCTTGCAATGTTTGATTTTCTGCCTTGGATCACAGTGACACCGGTGTTCACTAGATCAGTAACACAGGGAAAAACATGGAATTCTGTGTTCCCAAGTTTCATGTAAGTCGAATGTACTCCAGCTAAAGGTTTTATGCTAGGTTGATTTGAAAGTGATCACTTTTCTAGAAAATTACATAAAAGCTGTACTTCACTAAAAACAATTATCTGTTACTAAAAAAAAAATCTATCACTCACTTCTCATAAAGGCTATTTGAAATTCTGTAAGGGAAGAAATGCAACTTTAGCTTTATGAAGGCAGCTTGCTTCTTTCTGTCTAAACACTCTGGAGACAAATGTTGAAATATATTGGCCAAACACAATGTGTAGCTTGGTCTCCTCCACAGAAACAGATAGTTTTTAATGACTACATGATATTTCTTTGAGATATTGTGCTTTATATAGTAGTTAACAGTTATATAGCAGTTACAGGCTCACTACTGTAATCCCAGCACTTTGGGAGGCCAAGGAGGGAGGATTACTTGAGCCCAGGAGTTTGAGACCAGCCTGGGAAACCCCATTGCTACAAAAAAAATTAGCTGGGCATGGTGGCATGTGCCTGTGGTCCCAGCTACTCAGGAGGTTGAGGCAGGAGGCTCACTTGAGCCCAGGAAGTTGATGTTGCAGTAAGCCATGATTGTGCCACAGCACTCCAGCCTGGGCAACAGAGGGAGACCCTGGATCTAAAAAATAATAATGTTGGCCAAGCACAATGGCTCACACCTATAATCCCAGCACTTTGGGAGGCCGAGGTAGGTGGATCACGAGGTTGGGAGTTTGAGACCAGCCTGGTCGAGATGGTGAAAACCTATCTCTACTAAAAATACAAAAATTAGCAGGGCATGGTGGCAGGCACCTGTAATCCCAGCTACTTGGGAGGCTGAGGCAGTAGAATGGTTTGAACCTGGGAGGCAGAGCTTGCAGTAAGCTGAGATCGTACCATTGCACTCCAGCCTGGGCAACAGGGCGAGACTCCATATAGAATAATAATAATAATAATGTTAATAATAAAAAATTATTGTTGAATGTTTAACATTGTTTCGAATTTCTCACTTGGAATGTTTCATTCATGAATCTCTTCACAGTAATCAATGTATCTAATAAACATTCATTTTGTGAGCATTGTGGACTACTATTCTCAACAGTGGTGATATAGAAGTGAAAACAAAACTTATAACAACAACAACAACAACAAAAATTCGGGGAAGTCCTCATTGAGGAGGTGACAGTCAAATAAAGGTTTGAGGGAGATGAAGGAGCAAGCCCATGTGGATATCTTCTAGACCATTCCTGGCAGAAGTCCAAAGATACTGACCCAGGGAGAGCCTGGTGCATCTGTGGATCTAGGCAGCCAGTGTAGCTGGAATGGAGTGACCAGATGGGAGGGTGGGAGGAGGTGAGGTCAGATATGGAGGTGAAGCACATCACAGGGTCTTACTGCCACCCAGGCTGGAGTGTAGTGGCACAATCATAGCTCACTGCAGCCTTGAACTCCTGGGCTCAAGCAATCTTCCCACTTCAGCCTCCCAAGTAGGTGGAACTACAGGTGTGTGCCATCATGCCTGGCTGAATTTTTTTTTTCTTTCAATTTTTGTAAAGACGGAATCTTGCTATGTTGCCCAGACTGGTTTCAATTTTTGTAAAGACAGAATCGTGCTATGTTGCCCAGGCTGGGCTCAAGCAGTCCTCCTGACTTGGCCTCCCAAAATGCTGGGATTACAGGCTCACACCATTGTGCCTGCCCTGATATAAATTTTGAAATCAGCAAGTATAAGCCCTTCATATTTACTTTTTATCATGGAAAATTTCAATGCAGACAGATATAGGGGAAATAATTCAATAAACCCTCATATCCTCTCAGCCAAGTACCAAAACAATCATCGACTCAAGGATATTGATTTCAATACTTTTCTCTCTCTCTCTCTTTTTTTTTTTTTTTTTTTTTTTTGAGACACATTCTTGCTCTGTCGTCCAGGTTGGAGTGCGGTGATGCGATTTTGGCTCACTGCAACCTCTGCCTCCTGGGTTCAAGTGCTTCTCCTGCCTCAGCCTCCCAAGTAGCTGGGATTACAGGCGTGAGCCACCAGACCTGGCTAATTTTTGTATTTTTAGTAGAGACGGGGTTTCACTATATTTGTATAGCCATTTGAGAAATGGCCAACCTCAAGTGATCCACCTGTCTCGGCCTCCCAAAGTGCTGGGATTACAGGCATGAGCCACTGCGCTTGACCCCAATACTCTTCTCTTAATCTCTCACCCTACAGAAATATTTTGAAGCAAATTCAAGACATCATATAACATCATTATAATATAAAAAATATAACTGTATCATTATCCTGCCTACAAAATTGACAATAAAGATTTCTGTGGCTCATGCCTGTAATCCTAGCATTTTGGGGGGCTGAGGCAGGCAGATCACCTGAAGTCAGGAGTTCGAGACCAACCTGACTAACATGGTGAAACCCCGTCTCCACTAAAAATACAAAAATTAGCTGGGCATGGTGGCGTGCACCTATAATCTCAGCGACTCAGGAAGCTGAGGCAAGAGAATCGCTTGAACCCGGGTGATGGAGGTTGCGGTGAGCAGAGACGGCACCACTGCACTCCAGCCTGGGCAGCAGAGCAAGACTCCGTCTCAAAAAAAAAAGAAAAAAAGAAAAAAAAAGTTTTCTGCTACTACCAAGCTGGAGTAACAGGGATCTCCCACCTGAAACAACTAAGACAACAGGACCAAAAAAACGAGACAACAGTTCTCATCAGGACATCAGGAAAATAAGAACCATAAACTCTAAGCAATGTGAAACCTGGCCGGGCACGGTGGCTCACACCTATAATCCCAGCACTTTGGGAGGCTGAGGCGGGTGGATCACGAGGTCAGAAGACCAAGATCACCCTGGCCAACATGGTGAAACCCCGTCTGTACTAAAAATACAAAAATTAGCTGGGCGTGGTGGCGTGCATCTGTAGTCCCAGCTATTCAGGAGGCTGAGGCAGGAAAATTGCTTGAACCCGGGAGGCAGAGGTTGTAGTGAGCCAAGATTATGCCACTGCACTCCAGCCTGGGCAACAGCGCAAGACTTTGTCTCAAAAAAAAAAAAAAAAAAAAGAAAGAAAAGAATCCTGAAATTGCCTTAACTTATAGCTTATGATAACTTTCTAGGGGCTGGGTGTAGCCCTTATACCTCTAATTTCAGCATTTTAGGAGATTACATCTCTCTAATCTCCTGAATTGCCTGAGATCAGGAGTTTGAGACCAGCCCAGACAACATAGCAAGACCCTGTCTCAAAAAACAAAAAACTAGTTGGACTTGGTGATGTGCACCTGCAGTCCCAACTTCTTGGGAGGCTTAGGTGGGAGGATCGCTTGGACCCAGGAGTTCGAGGTTGCAAGGAGCTATGATCGCACCGCTGTACTTCAGCCTGGGTGACAGAGTGAGACCCTGCTGCTAAAAAAAAAAATTAAGTAATTAAAAATGTGCAGGCCATGGCTGAGCACAGGGGCTCATACCTGTAATCCTAGCACTTTGGGAGGCCAAGACGGGCAGATCACTCGAGGCCAGGAGTTTGAGACCAGCCTGGCCAACATGATGAAACCCTGTCTCTACTAAAAAAAATACAAAAATCAGCCAGATATGGTGGTGCGTGCCTGTAGTTCCAGCTACTCGGGAGGCTGAGGCAGGAGAATCACTTGAACCCAGGAGGCAGAGGTTGCAGTAAGCTGATATCACACCACTGCACTCCAGCCTGGGCAACAGAGTGAGACTCTGTCTAAAAAAAAAAAAAAAAATGTACAGGCCATGATGTAGAGAGGCAGAGCACAATGGCCCCTCCAGAACTGAAGAGGCAGCGCTGGACAATTGAGGAAGCCAGTGTGGCTGCTTTTTACAGGACAGGATACCTGAAGGAGATAGTTACAGAGAGAAAATTCTGAAGACCTGCTGAGGGTTGCCCTCAAGTATTCAGTTGCATAACGATCAGTGTATGTATTGGAAGAATAACCAAGGATGGAGAAAGGATCACACAAAGGATTAGATGAGGGAATTCCTGAAGCTCACACACGGTCACGGATACTGCCTGTTCAGATGGATTGCTTGGGCCCAGGAGTTTGAGGCTGCAGTGAGCTATGATCATGCCACAGCACTCCAGCCTGGGTGGCAGAGCAAGACTCTGTCTTTAAAATAACAACAACAACAAAAAAAATACTGCTTGTTTTTAGTTTTTACCACCTACAGTGAGAAATCTTAAAATTCACAGGGTATCAGGTAGAGTACTCAACAGGGTCTTCCCTTAGTTGTGGGGTGAAATTATCCCAAATGTAGACATGGTTGGGCAAGACCCAAAGGGATCAATTTGGTTCCAATGAACTTAACTGTACCCTGTTAAAAAGTTCAATAATTATTTTAGAAATAGAAAGATATTCATCACCCAGTAAAATAAAGTTCACAATGTCTGGCATCCAATTTAAAGTTTCCAGGCACACATAGAAGTAGGAAAATTTGACTCCTTATGAGGAGGAAAAAATTCTGTCTCTCAAAACCAACCCTGAACTGACACAAACATTACAATCAACAGACATGGGCGCTAAGACAGTTGTAACTGTGTTCTTATGATCAAGAAGCTAGCAGAAATATTCCACATGTTAAGCAGAGAGATGCAAGATGTCAATACAAAAATAAATTTAACCTCTAGAGATTCAAAAATACACGGGATGGCATTAGCAGCATATTAGACATTCTAGACAAAAAGATTCATGAATTTGAAGATACTAATAGAAATTATCCAAAATGAAACTGAGAGAAAAGATTGGAAAGAGATCCACAGAGCATCCGTGAGCTGTCAGACACCCTTAGCTCAGTAATATCTGTGTAACTAGAGTTCTCAGAGAGGAGTAAAAGGATAGAAAATAATATTTGGAGACATAATGGTTACAGTTTTTCCAAAGTGGACAAAAATTACAAACCTACAAAGAAAGCCCAAAGAAGCCCAAGCACAAGAAATGTTCAAAAGATACATGACAAATCAAAATCAAATTGCTCAAAAGCAGTGATAAAGAGAAAATCTTAAAATCCACCAAAAAAGAAGACACATTAGGTATAGAAGAACAAACCTGGCTGGGCGGTGGCTCATGCCTGTAATCCCAGCACTTTGGGAGGCTGAGGCGGGTGGATCACCCAAGGTCAGGAGTTTGAGACCAGCCTGACCATTATGGTGAAATCCCGTCTCCACTAAAAACACAAAAATTAGGCTGAGCGCAGCAGTCATGCCTGTAATCCCAGCACTTCGGGAGGCTGAGGCGGGTGGATCACCTGAGGTCAGGAGTTCGAGACCAGCCTGACCAACATGGAGAAACCCCGTCTCTACTAAAAATACAAAAAAAAAAAAAAAAAAAAAATTAGCCCGGTGTGGTGGTGCACGCCTATAATCCTAGCTACTCCGCAGGTTGAGGCAGGAGAATCGCTTGAACCCAGGAGGTGGAGGGTGCGGTAAGCCAAGATCACGCATTGCACTCCAGCTTGGGCAACAAGAGCGAAACTCCATCTCGGAAAGAAAAAAAAATTAGCCAGGCATATTGGTGGGTGCCTGTAATTCCAGCTACTGGGGAGACGGAGGCAGGAGAATTGCTTGAACCCGGAAGGTGGAGGTTGCAGTGAGCTGAGATCGCGCCATGGCACTCCAGCCTGAGCAACAGAGTAAGACTCCATCACAAAAAAACAAAACAAACAAACAAAAAAACCTACAGAGGACAGCAGATTCTCACTGGCAGCTGCAGTGGGCAGTCTCACAGATGGTCCCTAAGGAGCCCGCCTCTTGGAATTCATACCCGTGTAAAGTCCCCTCCACTCGAGTGTGGGTTGACTTCATGACCAGCTTCTAATGAATAGAATATGGCAAAAGTGGCCAGACCTGTAGTCCCTACTACTTGGGAGGCTGATGTGGGATGATCACTTGACCCCAGGAGTTTGAGGCTGCAAGGAGTTATGATCATGCCTTGAACTCCGGTCGGGGTGACAGAGTGAGACTCTGTCTCAAAAAAGAAAAAAAAAAAAAATAGCGACAGTGATAGCACGCCACCCTGAGATTACAAGACTGTGACTTCCACCATGTTTGCCCCACTGCTCCTGCCCTTACGTCTCTAGGAGCCCTCATTTTGAGGGAAGCAAATGGCCATGTTGTGAACTGCACTATGCAGAGGCCAACGTGGCAGGAAACTGTCATATCTGGCCAGTAGTTGGTAAGGACCTGAAGTGTGCCAACAGTGATGTAAGTGAACTTGGAAGCAGATCTTCCCTTCGCCCAGCTTCTTTTTTTGGCAGGGTCTCCCTCTGTCGCTCAGGCTGGAGTGCACTGGTGCGATCTCAGCTCACTGCTGCCTCTGCCTCTTGGGTTCAAGTGATCCTCCTGCCTCAGCCTCCCCAGTAGCTGAGACTATAGGCATGCACCATCATGCCTGGTTTTTAAATTTTTTATAGAGATGGGGTTTTTGCTATGTTGCCCAGGCTGGTCTCAAACTCCTGGGCTTGAGACATCTCCCACCTTGGCCTCCTAAAGTGCTGGGACTGGCCTGGCACAAGTGGCTCACGCCTATAATCCCAGCACGTTGGGAGGCCGAGATGGGTGGATCACCTGAGGTCAGGAGTTAGAGACCAGCCAGACCAACATGGTGAAACCCCACCTATACTAAAAATACAAAATTAGCTGGACGTGGAAGTGGGTGCCTGTAATCCCAGCTACTTGGGAGGCTGCGGCAGGAGAATCGCTTGGACTCAGGAGGCAGAGGTCACAGTGAGCCAAGATGGTGCCACTGCACTCCAGCCCCGGCAACAAGAATGAAACTCCGTCTCAAAAAAATAAATACAGTGCTGGAATTAGAGGAGTGAGCCATTCTACCTGGCTTTTTGTTTTTGTTTTTTTGTTTGTTTTTTCTTTATCAAAAGTCAGTAATATTTTTGTGTATTTCGTCCTAAGAGGTTTTTCTACACATATTTTTACATTGTGATAATTAGATTTTATATACAATTTTGCATCCTACTTGTCACTTGACATATCCTCATGTTATTTATTGTAAATACAACATCCCATCTGGAGGAACATTCCAAATTTTATTTAACTATTTATTGCTGGACATGGAGATTATTTTTTATTTTTCTCTATGTAATGTGGCATGCCCCTTTATGCATACAAGACCTTTCTGCAGGTAGGATTACTTCTTTGGGCTAGTGAAATTTTTTTAAGGCTTTGACACATATTGCCAAGTTCCTTTTTCAAAGAGGCTGTACCAAGGCACACTCTGGCAGTTGTGTTGAACATGCCTGGTACCAAAGTTGTAGACACCCTTGCAGGAGTATGGGAGTGTGAGTGAAGGTAATTTGCTTAACTCATCTCGTATTCTATTTAACGTCTTCCCTCATTCTGGTTTTTTGTTTTTTGTTTTTTTTTTGAGACCGCATCTTCCTCTGTTGCCCATGCTACAGTGCAATGGCACAATCTCTGCTCACTGCAACCTCCGCCTCTGGGGTTCAAGCATTTCTTCCTGCCTCAGCCTCCCAAGTAGCTGGGATTACAGGCGTCTGTTACCACGCCTGGCTAATTTTTTGTATTTTTAGTAGAGACAGGGTTTCACCACGTTGGCCAGGCTGGTCTCGAACTCCTGACTTCAGGTGATCCGCCTGCCTCGGCCTCCCAAAAGTGCTGGGATTACAGGCGTGAGCCACCATGCCCAGCCAGTCTTCCCTCATTCTTATGTGATATTTTAATGACAGTATAACACATATATAGAAAAATACAAATTGTAAGTCAACAGCTACACAAATGATCACAAACAAGACACTCTCATGACACCGTCTGCACCAAATTACAGAATATTCCCACCGACCAAGCTATCCTTGTGTCCCCTCCCAGGCACTCCCCCAAGGGTAATTATGTTTTGCTCGTTTTTGAACTTTATATGTATAGGCCATGCTGCATCCATTTTTGTGTCTGGCTTTTGTTCAATACTATATCTACGAGAATCACCAGTGTTGTATGTAACAGCAGTTCATTTGCTGTCACTGCTGAGTAGCGTTCTATTTTATGGATGTGCCACAACCTCTTTATCCAGTTTACTTTAATGGATATGTGAGCGGTCTCCAGTTTTGACCCTTATATACAGTGCTACCGTGAACATGCTAATATATGAGCTTTAGTGAACACACGCGTTGCTTTTCTGTTGGGCATATATGTAGGAGTGGAGTGGCTGGGTCATGGGGTATATGTGTTTTCAGGTTCTTGCTCCAATTTTTAATGGATCATCTTCAGTTGAAAGGAGACGGAGGTTCAGCAGCAATGATCACATTGAGGAGTTGAGAATTCTGATCCCCAAGGCTTACGACCTATAGGGGAGGGTAGGGGTCTGGGAGTGGGTGGCAGCTGACAAGTATTATCTGTCCCTAGCCCCATGCTAGTTGCTAGGGGGGATGCGATGGGAAGAGAGTCCCTTCTAGGAATTCACCTGAGAAAATAAGATCCTAGTCCAGTTTTGAGATGACTACAGCCAGGACAGGCATCTGGATTGCAGCTTTGTGAGAAAGTTTGAGCTGGAGGGACCAGCTGAGCAGCGTCTGCATTCCCAAGCCACAGAAACTGTAAGCCAATAAATGTGTGTTCTTTTATGTGGTCAATTTGGGGATTAATTTCTTTTTTGTTGTTGTGTTTTTTGAGACGGAGTTTCCCTCTGTCCCCCAGGCTGGAGTGCAGCGGCATGATATCGGGTGACTGCAACCTCCGCCTCCCGGGTTCAAGCAATTCTCCTGCCTCAGCCTCCCAAGTAGCTGGGATTACAGGCGCCCGCCACCATACCTGGCTAATATTTTGTATTTTTAGTAGAGACGCGGTTTCATCATGTTGGCCAGGATAGTCTTGGGCTCCTGATCTCGTGATCCACCCGCCTCGGCCTCCCAAAGTGCTGGGATAACAGGAGTGAGCCACCGCGCCTGGCCGCAATTTCTTTCATAGCAATAGACAAGAAACACAGAAGACCGGGCGCGGTGGCTCATTCCTGTAATCCTGGCATTTTGGGAGGCCGAGGCAGGTGGATCTCCTGAGGTCAGGGGTTTGAAACCAGCCTGGCCAACATGGCTAAACCCTGTCTCTACCAAAAATACAAAATTAGTCAGGCATGGTGGCGCATGCCTGCAATCTCAGCTACTCGGGAGGCTGAGGCAGGAAAATCACTTGAACCCAGGAGGAGGTTGCAGTGAGCTAAGATCATGCCACTGCACTCCAGCCTGGGTGACAGGTTGAGACTCCGTCAGAAAGGAAAGAGAAAGAAAAGAAAAGAAAAGAAAAGAAAAGAAAAGAAAAGAAAAGAAAAGAGGAAAGGAGGAAAGGAAGGAAGGAAGGAAGGAAGGAAGGAAGGAAGGAAGGAAGGAAGGAAGGAAGGGAGAAAGAAAGAAAGAAAGGAAGGAAGGAAGGAAGGAAGGAAAGGAAAGGAAAGGAGGAAGGAAGGAAGGAAGGAGGGAAGGAAGGAAGGGGAAAGAGAGAGAGAGGAAGGAAGGAAGGAAGAAAGGAAGGAGAAGGAAGGAAGGGAAAGAAAGAAAGAAAGAAAGGAAGAAAGGAAGAAAAGGAAGGAAGGAAGGAAGGAAGGAAGGAAGAAAGAAAGAAAGAAAGAAAGAAAGAAAGAAAGAAAGAAAGAAAGAAAGAAAGAGAGGGAGGAAAGGAGGAAAGGAAGGAAGGAAGGAAGGAAGGAAGGAAGGAAGGAAGGAAGGAAGGAAGGAAGGGAGAAAGAAAGGAAGGAAGGAAGGAAGGAAGGAAGGAAGGAAAGGAAAGGAAAGGAAAGGAGGAAGGAAGGAAGGAAGGAAGGGGAAAGAAAGAGAGAGAGAGAGAGGAAGGAAGGAAGGAAGGAAGAAAGGAAGGAGAAGGAAGGAAGGGAAAGAAAGAAAGGAAGAAAGGAAGAAAAGAAAGGAAGGAAGAAAGAAAGAAAGAAAGACGAAATATAGAAAAAATGCAAGGCGGAGGAAACTAGAGCAACCCCTTTAAACAACTGAAAGAAAACCCCCAGTGAAAATGTGTTTCAAAAATGGTGGCAAAGTACTTTTCAAGTTATAGAAAAACTGAAGGAATTCATCACTAGTAGACTTTCAGTACGAAAAACGTTAAGGGACATCCTTCAAGCAGAAGGAAAATGATATGAAACAGAAATCTGGATCTACACAAAAGAAGAGCACCAGAAATGGTAACTATATTGTAAAATATAATATTTTTATTCTTATGCAGTCCTCTTTAAAAGATTAGTGACTGCTTAAAGCAAAACAAAAGTGTATTATGGGTTTAAATAACTGTTGTAGATTCAAAATATAGTAGCATAAAGCATGGGCAGGAAGAATGAAGATATACTGTTGGAGGCTTTTACACTACACTTGAAAGGGTACAATATCACTTGAAAGCAAACTGTGGTAAGTTAAACATGTAAACTATAAACCGTAAAGCAACCACTAAAACAACACAACAAAGAGTTATCACAAATATATCAACAAAGGAGATAAAATGGAATACTAAAAAATACTCACTTATTCCAAAAGAAGGCAAAAAAAGAAAAAAGGAACAATGAACAGATAGAACAAATAGAAAACAAATAGCAAGATGGTAGATTTAAACTGGCGATACAAACAATTGTATTAAAGGTAAATGGCCTAACACACGGATATGAGTTGGATCTGTGTCCTTGACCAAATCTCATACTGAATTGTGATCCCCAGTCTCACAGGTGGGGCCTAGAAGGATGTGATTGGCTCTTGGGGGTGAATTTCTCACAAATGGTTTAGCACCATCCCCCTTGGTACTGTCCTCCAGGTAGACAGTGAGTTCTTGTGAGATATGATCACTTAAAAGTGGGTAGCATGGGGCCAGGTGCAGTGGCTCACCCTTGCAATCCCAGTACTTTGGAAGGCCTTGGTGGGCAGATCACCTGAGGCCAAGAGTTCGAGACCAGCCTGGTCAACATGGTGAAAACCTGTCTCTACTAAAAATACAAAAATTAGCCAGACATGGTGGTGGGCGCCTGTAAACCAAGCTACTTGGGAGGCTGAGGCAGGAGAATTGCTTGAACCCGGGAGGCAGAGGTTGCAGTGAGCTAAATTTGTGCCACTGTACTCCAGCCTGGGCGACAGAGCAAAACTCCGTCTAAAAAGAAAGAAAAAAGAAAAGAAAATATTCTGAACTGAATAAAAAGAAAAACGTAGTATGTAAAAATTTGCAAGATTTAGGTAAGGTAGTACTGAGAGGGTGTTTTGTTTTGTTCTGTTTTGTTTTGAGACTGAGTCTTGCTCTGTAGCCCAGGTTGGAGTGCAGTAGCACAATCTTGGCTCACTGAAAATTCCGCCTCCTAGGTTCAAATGATTCTCCTGCCTCAGCCTCCTGAGTAGCTGAGAGTACAGGTGCCCACCATCACGCCCAACTAATTTTTGTGTTTTTAGAAGAGACAGGGTTTCACCATGTTGGCCAGGATGGTCTCGATCTCTTGACCGCGTGATCCGCCCGCCACGGCCTCCCAAAGTGCTGGGATTACAGGAGTGAGACACTGCGACCAGCCCAAAATTTCAACTTTTTAAAAATACAAGTTGATGAGCTGGTTATAAAATTCATATGGCAAAGAATCCAAATAACAAAAACAAGTTTGAAAAGGAAAAGAAATTGGAGGACTCACACTATGTGAGTTCAACATTTCTTGTAAAGCTACCACAATCAAGGTAGGGTGTTACTGGTGTCAAGATACAAATATAGATCAATGGAACCAAAAAGGAATCCAGAAATAAATAGACTTACACATTATACTCAATTGACTTCCAACAAACATGTACAACGCAGTTCAGTGGAACAAATTTCCACTTTTCAACAAATGGTGCTGGAACAGTTTATATACCCACACACAAAATAAAAAGAAAGCAAAGAAACTTCAATCCATATTTTACACTATATGCCAAAATTAAGCCGAAATGGATAATAAACCTAAATGTAATATATAACATTATGAAACTTCTAAAAAAAAAAAAAGCGCACACACACACACAAAGGAAATCTTTGTGACCTTAGGTTAGAAAAAGATTTCTTAGATCCAAGATGAAAATTAAGAAATTCTGCACTTTGAAAGACACACTACTAAGAAAATAGACAGCCAAGCAACAGACTGGGAGAAAATATATTACACATCAATTATCTAATAAGGTGTTTTTTTTTTTGTTTTTTTTTTTTTTTCCGAGATGGAATGTTGCTCTGTCGCCCAGAGCTGGAGTGCAATGCTGTGATCTCAGCTCACTGTAATGTCTACCTCCTGGGTTCAAGCAATTCTGCCTCAGTCTCCTGAGTAGCTGGGATTACAGGCATGTGCCACCACGCCTAGCTAATTTTGTATTTTTAGTAGAGACAGGGTTTCACCATGTTGGGCAGGCTGGTCTCTAACTCCTGACCTCATGATCTGCCCACCTCGGCCACCAAAAGTGCTGGGATTATAGGCATGAGCCACTGCATCCAGCCATAAAGAACTTTCATCTAGAATACATACAGAACTTTCAAAATCAATAATAGAAAAATAAACCCAATAAAAATGGGAAACAATTTGAACAATAATTCCATCAAAATATGTATGTATGGCAAGTAAGAACATGAAATGTTCATCAAGAGGGATGAACATTAATACCACAAGATATCATTATATGCCATTAGAGTGGCCAAAATGAAACAGATTGACCAAATCAAAACCACAGTAATACCAGTTCACACCTGCTGGAATGACTAGAATAAAACAGATGGACCCAAGTATCGGCAAGGATGTGAGGGAGCTGAAAGTCTCCTACACTGCTGTTGGGAATGTAAAATATACAACCAGTTCATAATATAGTTTGGCAGTTTGTTAATGGCTGATGTGGTGGCTCATGCCTGTAATCCCAGCACTTCAGGAGGCCAAGGTGCATGGATTACCTGAAGTCAGGAGTTTGAGACCAGACTGGCCAACATAGTAAAACTCTGTCTCTACTAAAAAATTATAACTTAGCCAGGTGTGGTAGCGGCCTCCTGTTATCCCAGCTATTCAGGAGGCTGAGGCAGGAGAATCGCTTGAACCCGGGAAGGGGAGGTTGCAGTGAGCCAAGATCTCACCACTACACTCCAGCCTGGGTGACATAGTTAAGCACAGGCTGGGCACAGTGGCTGAGGCCTGTAATCCCAGAATTTTGGGAGGCTGAGGCGGGTATATCATGAGATCAGGAGATCAAGACCATTCTGGCTAACATGGTGAAACCCCTTCTCTACTGAAAATACAAAAATTAGCTGGGCTTGGTGGCACATGCCTGTAATCCCAGCTATTTGGGAGGCTGAGGCAGGAGAATCACTTGAACCCGGGAGGCAGAGGTTACAATGAGCCGAGATCGCGCCACTGCACTTCAGCCTGGGGACAGAGTGAGACTCCGTCTCAAAATAAATAAATAAATAAATAATAAAAAATTAAAAATTAAGCATATGACCTACCTATTCCACTCCTAGGTGTTTACCCAAGAGAAATGAAAGCAAATGTTCACAGGAATGCTTGTAAACAAACATTTAAAGTGACTTATTTGTAACAGCCCCCAAACTGGAAACAACTCAAATGTCCACCGCAGGCAAATGCATAGGTTGTGCATTCATAGTAGTACCCATATAATGGGTCCTACTCAGCAGTTAAAAGAAATGAACTATGGGTGCATACGGCATGGATACGTTTCTTTTTTCTTTTTTTTTTTGAGACGGAGTCTTGCTCTGCCGCTCAGGCTGGAGTGCAGTGGCTCGATCTTGGCTCACTGCAAGCCCCGCCTCCCGGGTTCACGCCATTCTCCTGCCTCATCCTCCTGAGCAGCTGGGACTACAGGTGCCCACCACCATGCCCGGCTAATTTTTTGTATTTTCAGTAGAGACAGGGTTTCACCGTGTTAGCCAGGATGGTCTCGATCTCCTGACCTCGTGATCCGCCCTCCTCAGCCTCCCAAATTGCTGGGATTACAGGCATGAGCCACCACGCCTGGCTGCTCGCATGGGTAAATTTCAAAATAATTATGTTGAGTAAAAGAAAACTCAGACAAAATGAGTACGTACTATATGATTCCATTTACATAACATTATAGACTATGCCAAATAATCTAGTGACAGAAAGCAGATAAATCATTGTCGAGAAATGGGGGTGAGTATGTGGGAGCCTGGAGGGACTAGAGGAATGACAAAGGGGCCTGAGCAAACCTTAACTGGGAGTATGAACAGTTCATCACCACACACACACGTGTATTCATATTTTGGACAATATCCTTAAAATATAGTCCCCCAAGCTGGGTGCGGTGGCTCACCTGTAATCCCAGGACTTTGGAAAGTTGAGGCAGGCAGATCCCTTGAGTTTAAGAGTTTTGAGACCAGCCTGGGCAACATGGGGAGACCCCATCTCTACTAAAAATACAAACATTAGCCGGGAGTGGTGGCACATGCCTGTTATCCCAGCTATTTGGGAGGCTGAGGCAGGAGAATCTCTTGAACCTGGGAGGTGGAGGTTGCAGTGAGCCAAGATCATGCCACTGCACTTCAGCCTGGGCAACAGAATGAGATCCTGTCTCAAAAAAAAAAAAAAAAAGGCGGGGGGGTGGGCCACGCAGTGACTCAAGCCTGTAATCCCAGAGGTGGGCGGATCATGAGGTCAGGAGATAGAGACCATCCTGGCTAACATGGTGAAACCCGTCTCTACTAAAAATACAAAACAATTAGTTGGGCGTGGTGGCAGGCACCAGTACTCCCAGCTACTTGGGAGGCTGAGGCAGGAGAATGGTGTGAACCCACGAGGTGGAGCTTGCAGTGAGCCGAGATCACACCACTGCACTACAGCCTGGGCAACAGAGCAAGACTCTGTCTTGGAAAATAAATAAATAAATAAATAAATAAATAAATAAATAAATAAATAAATAAAGCTGGCAGGAGGATTGCTTGGGCCCAAGAGTTTGAAGTTACAGTGAGCAGTGTTTGTGCCACTGCACTCTAGCTTGGGTGACAGAATGAGACCCTGTCTTATGAATAAAGTTCCTCAAATTAGGCACCAGGGTACTTAACATTTTATATGTAACTTTTTTTTTTTTTTGAGACTGAGTCTCACGCTCACCCAAGCTGGGGTTCAATGGCGTAGTCTCGGCTCACTGCAACCTCCGCCTCCTGGTTTCAAGTGGTTCTCCCACCTCAGCCTCCCAAGTAGCTGGGACTACAGGTGCGTGCCACCACACCCAGCTAAGTTTTGTATTTTTAGTAGAGACAGGGTTTCACTATGTTGGCCAGGTTAGCCTCGAACTCCTGACCTTGTGATCCACCTGCCTCGGCCTCTCAAAGTGCTAGGATTACAGGCATGAGCCACCGTGCCCGGCCGACATTATATATATAACTTTTTTATAGTTTATGTTACGTGCAGTTAGATACCTACCAAAAGAAGTATGAGTGTTAGTTGTGGCTTCGAACCTACCAGATTTCTGTGTAGTTTCTACCTCTGGTTTTGTTCACACTGAAGTCACGTACCTGACTGTTGTGTACCGTGAACATGCTTGGCATAGAAATCAGAAAATGGGAAAAGAGTTTACTTCAGAAGTATGGTCCTCATAACAGACATTTTCCTTCGAGTCCAGAGTGGCAGCTGTGTAACCTGGTCATCCTACCACTGAGAATTGCAGTGTGTTCTGTCACTCCATGGACCTGGTCTTGTCCATGACAGTTTTGACAAATAAGAGACGTGATGCCATGTGGTTTCCAACGCTGGGTATAAGAAGCTGCAAAGCATTCACCTGGGTCTCTTAGGACTCTTGCTCTAGGGAAAGTTGGCTGTGTGGAATAACTCACCTAGTCATTTTGTGAGAAAATCTAAACAAGTCCTAGCATGAGCTGTGTGGAAATCTCCAACGCGCCTTGGAGGTGCCATCCATATCAGCCTGGGTGCCAGGCATGTGGGAAAGCAAGTTTTCAGATGACTCTGGCCTCACACGTCATCTAACCTAACCACACCCAAATGGGAGATCGCATCTGAGAACAGCAGAGCCTGAGCTTGTCTCCAGACTCAGGAGGGATAATAGGTTGTTTGAAGACCCTAGGTTTTGGAGTGGTTTGTGATACAGCAATAGATAATCAGAACAGTAGCAAAAATATATTTAAGGCAAACCTGGCAGGCCTTTGGCTGGGGAACACTTATTTTTACATGGTTTTGCTCTGTTGCCCAGGCTGGAGTGCAGTGGCATGATCTTGGCTTACTTACAGCCTCCACCTCCTGGGCTCAAGTGATCCTCCTGCTGAGTACCTGGGACTACAGTTGTGCATCACCATAACTTCCACTGTGAACTTTAATGCTTAATTAATATGGGTATCTCCAAGCAAATGAGGAAAGAAAACTTGTATTTATTTTTCTGACATTAAAATGGGTACTATTTTGGCTAAATGTATACTAGTTTTATTTTGCTGCTAACTTCACTTTGCAACTAACAAGTTGATATTTAATGTAAATATAATCAACTTCCATTCTGCTACTACCATTTTAAATAACACCAAAGATGCCAGATATCAATGATTAGGAGATAGCTGGGGGAAAAGGATAAATTGTAAGGATCTAAGAAGGCAGGAAAAGTGCATTTATTGCCTAAATAGGGTGTCAACAATGCTTTACATTGTGACATTAAGTTTTCACAAAGAATACCATACTCTGGCAAAATCAATCATGGCAATGTGCTAGCTCTAGAGAGAAGCAGCCATGTTTCATTTTTATCCTTAAAGGCTAATCAGCTTACAAACATAAAATACCAGCCTAAATCAACATGAAATCTACCACCAGTACTGGAAAAAACCCAAAGAATACTTCTGACTTACGCTCACTGCAACCTCTACCTCCTGGGTTCAGCAATTCTCCTGCCTCAGCCTCCCAAGTAGTTGGGACTACAGGTGCATGCCACCACGCCCAGCTAATTTTTGGATTATTTATTTACTTACTTGCTTATTTATTTATTTATTGAGATGGAGTCTCGCTCTGTTACCTAGGCTGGAGTGCAGTGGCACCCTTGAGCAATCTCGGCTCACTGAAACCTCTGTCTCCTGGGCTTAAGCAATTCTCCTACCTCAGCCTCCTGAGTATCTGGGATTACAGATGTGTGCCACCAAGCCTGGCTAATTTTTGCATTTTTAGTAGAGATGGGGTTTCACCACATTGGCCAGGCTGGTCTTGAACTCCTGACCTCAGGTAGTCCGCCAGCCTCGGCCTCCCAAAGCGTTGGGATTACAGGCATGAGCCACTGCTCCCAGCCAGTGACATAATCTTTAAATTGATAGGACACATGGCAAGTGTCAAAGGAAAGTGGAAGAATATCACCAATTATGAAGTACATTTGTCAGAGTTTAAGAGCAGAAAAAAGAAATCTAAGCTGAATTTTTATACAAGTCTTTATTTACAACTTGTTTAACAACTGTACACTTTTTGCAGCCTTGAAAACATTTTTGTACTTGAATGGGAAAATATAGTTTGACCAAATCTTAACTTTATTCTTCATATACATATACATATATTATATGCATACATATAAACACATACATATAGTTAATACCATAACAAGTTGGCAGTCGTAAAATTAAAATGAGTAAGTGATATCAAAAGGAAATACAAGATTTCAAAAACACTAAAAATCCATCTTCTGGTGGTTTCCTGGACTTTACGGTTTTGTGATTTCAGTTGAAATTTCTTACTGAGGCTCTTTAACAAGTCATTCACCTCAGAAAAACAGCAAGAAAACCCACCCTCAACACATAGTAAATGGTTGGAAAACTCAGTAAACAGGTGGAAAAATGCTTGGACATCATTATGTACAACATTTCATTTTTGAAGTGAGAAGTTCCAAGACCGATGTGGACATCGTTTTTGGATTATAATGACAAAGAATGAAATTGTGAAAATGTAAATTCAATACTCAATCAGAAAGAAGAATATACCTAGCAATATCCTTTTTGCAAAGACTAAAATGCAAGGTGGATTACTACAATGTCAAATATGAAACTAACAACAATTCACAGAACAATCAATAGTACTTAAGACATGAATATAAGGCTTCAGAGGTGGGGCTGTACTCAATACAGTTCCAGCTCCAATGTACTAAGGTTTCGTCCAGCTCATCTAAAAAGTTTTAAAAATAATACAAGGGGAAAAAAAAGCCTCTTTCTATCCCCATATTTTTTGATATAATTTATTAATCAAACTAAGGCAAATTATTATTAGATATGTTTAAATTTTACTATTAAATAATCAAAAACTGAGCGTTCTAAATGGTGGGCAACTGTCAAAACATGAAAACTGCAAAACAAGATAAACCTAGAAATTATTTTCTAAGTACAAAGCATTCTGAATTACACAGAACCTGTAAACAGCAAAGTTCATGACAGCGATGATATTTTAGTGCATTTGAATTATAAATAACTAAGGCTGTTAAAAAATAAAAGATTTGGGCCAGGCGCAGTGGCTCACGCCTGTAATCCCAGCACTTTGGGAGGCCAAAGCGGGCAGATCACGAGGTCAGGAGATGGAGATCATCCTGGCCAACAAGGTGAAACCCCGTCTCTATTAAAAATACAAAAGTTGGCTGGGCGCGGTGGCTCAAGCCTGTAATCCCAGCACTTTGGGAGGCCGAGACGGGCGGATCACGAGGTCAGGAGATCGAGACCATCCTGGCTAACCCGGTGAAACCCCGTCTCTATTAAAAAAATACAAAAAAACTAGCCAGGCAAGAAGGCGGGCACCTGTAGTCCCAGCTACTCAGGAGGCTGAGGCAGGAGAATGGCGTGAACCCGGAAGGCGGAGCTTGCAGTGAGCTGAGATCCGGCCACTGCACTCCAGCCTGGGCGACAGAGTGAGACTCCGTCTCAAAAAAAACAAAACAAAACAAAAACAAAAACAAAAAAACAAAAGTTAGCTGGGTGTGGTGGCGTGTGCCTGTAGTTCCAGCTACTTGGTAGGCTGAGGCAGGAGAACTGCTTGAACCCAGGAGGCGGAGGTTGCAGTGAGGCAAGATCGTGCCACTGCTCCAGCCTGGCGACAGAGCAAGACTCCGTCTCAAAAAAAAAAAAAACATAAAATAAATAAAAGATTGCTGTTAAAAATATTAAAAGGCCCCAAATCACTGATTGGCATTTGTGTACAGTCATTTCTTGTATTTAGAGTAAAATGCTATTTCTTATTTCAAACATATTGAAAACGTCTCTTAACTAATATGAATCGCTACAGAAACATACTAAAGTAGGTCACCAAGAAGATAATAAACTGAAGTCACACCACTTACTCATTTGTACTTGAACTACAATAAGAATTTCATCATAACTTGCTTGGAATTTGACACTGCTGGATCAAGTCTGTTGCTTGACTACAAAAATTTAAAGAGAAAGAGGAAACCATCAAGCCTTCCTAACAAAATAATTCTAAGCACCAAGCTGACTCAAAAGGATTATGGTTAGTCCCTTATTTCCATTAAAAAATTTAGACATGTTACTATAGATCCATCTAGTTATGTTAAGCACTTTAGTAACAGGCCAAGTAAATTAATACATATTTTTAAATGTTTTCATTAGCTAAGTCACTGGAATAGTAAATGCCTCATACATAAAACTTAATTTGATTCATAATGTAAGTTAATAGGAGGAAGTTATGAAGATAAACAAAAAAATTGCATCTTGATGTACCTTTGAGGTGGATTTCCAGGAGAAATGTTTAAGGGACAAAAACAAAAAAAAACTATTGGCAATGTTTATTAGATCTATATAAATTTAAAAGGAAGGATATCATGAAATGTATCAATCTTTATTTGAAATAAGCATTCATATCAATTTGCTTGATAAATGTTAACTATATAACATCAATTTATATTGTATATTTTTTAGAGACAGGGGTCTTGCTTTGCCACCCAGGCTGGAGTGCAGTGGTGTGATCGGACCTCACTGCAGCCTGAACCTCCTGGGCTTACGCAATCCTCCTGCCTCAACCTCTGGAGTAGCTGGGACTACAGGCATGAGCTACCATGCCCAGCTAATATCAATTTAAAAAGAGTACATAAAAAGGGAAAAAACACTGAAGATATTAAGAAATGATTTATAAAATGATTTTATCACTTGAAAAATAAAGTATTGAGAATCTGTTCTTAGAAAAATATACACTGAAGACTAGCTTAAAGGAATGGGGTTTTGATTTTTCCCAAGGTCTTTAAAAAGGATTGGTATTAATTTCTATAAGAGAAAAACTTTCTCTAAGTATGGTGGTAAAATCTCAGAGTTGTCATAAGTTACTTCACTGCCTTTATTTTGTCCTTATTTTCTCTCTGGGCATTAAAAGTACTGTTGAATGGCATTTTCGGCAATACTGGAAATGTTCTATACCTGTACTGTCTGACAGGTGACCACTATCCACATGTGACTTTGGAACATTTGAAATGTGGCTAGGCCACTAAGAAACTATAGTTTTAATTTTACTTAATTTTAACCGCCACATGTGGCTACTGAATTAACTATAATCTACTCTTGTCTAGGTTAATAAGAAGACAATGGAAATTAAGATACTTAGAGACTTAATCATTCAACAATTAATTAGTGGAAGATATTCAGAACACTGTATTTTGTCCTTATGTGTTATGTTTCACTTTTAACTTTTTAATTTGGGAGAGAAAAAAAGCAGTCCTTTCCCTCAAAGGCCAGGGTCTAGACTTCTCTATTCTAGCATTGCTCTCTTCTAGATGAGCTTCTTATGCAAAGCACATCAGTAAAACAGGGGATAAGGTAGAAGAGAAACGTTTTGTACTATAAAAGCACGTCTCTCATCTACAAACAGAACAAAACAAATGATAGAATGTTCTTATGAGCAAATCTCTCTATTCTTTGGCAGTAATTGTGTCCATATTTATGTAATGTAATAAACAAATATTTCAGTATTTTTGAACTATGATTTGAATATTAATATACTCAAGTTACAAATGGAGAAGTCCTGGCTCCTAAAGAAAGTCTCTCGGTAGAACAAGCTGAAAACTTTGCTATATATGAATGTAAGAAAATAGCCAAGTTCACTGGGCATGGTGGCTCAGGCCTATAATCCCAGCACTTTGGGTGGCTGAGGTGGGTGGACTACCTGAGGTCAGGAGTTCAAAACCAGCCTAGCCAATATTGCAAAACCCTGTCTCTACTAAAAATACAAAAATTAGTTGGGCATGCTGGCGGGCACCTGTAATCCTAGCTACTCAGGAGGCTGAGGTGGGAGAATTACTCGAACCCAGGAGGTAGAGGCTGCAGTGAGCCGAGATTGTGCCATTGCACTCCAGCCTGGGCAACAGAGTGAGACTCCAACTCAAAAGAAAAAAAAAAGAAAAAGAAAACAGCCAAGTTCATAAAACCTATCTGTTACAGGGGAACTCAGAATGCTTTTGCAGCCTGCCATCTTTAGTGCCTGCCTTTCCAGTCACCTCTTCTCCACCATTTTCCTGATCCTCCAACTTGACAGCTCCTGGAGCTCGGCTTTCCTGTCTTTAGGTACATGCAGTGATGGAGGCACTGCTGAAGTTAGGGGCAATCTGCAGGTTTGTATTTCAGGAGGCAGGCAAACCAAAGGTAAGAACATCTTCTGACTAACTGTAAGATGGGATAATTTTTATGAATACAACTTCAGAAACCGTCAATTTTCAAGGGTGTTTGCATTTGAAAGGATCTGGCTTCTAAGTATTACATTATAAAAGAATCTTCTTAAAGAGAGATGTAAAAAGTAATTCATGTCCAGTAGCTCCAACCCAGCTTCCAACAGATTTCTAGACTTAGACCTTTAGATTCCTGACTCTAAAATAATAGAAAATGCCAGAAAGGTAGAGGGGAGGAGGGAAAATAATGATCTAATATTAGTAAAGTGCTACAAATTTTGCAGTAAAATATACTACATAAATGACTAGAAGTAACAGTAAATAATATTAAGATACTATATAAAGACTACATATTAAGACACTAAATAAAATAAACACAATATAGAATGTACATGGAGTAATCACTACCCATGGGTTGACAAATACATCAGAATAAACACAAGTCCTTTTTATTAATTTTACAACATAACTGCTAAAGTAATTATTTTCCTTCATCAAGTTAGTTACCACTCAAGCGATAATGCCTACCTGGAAGTCTCCCATGTTAAAGCCTCAACATGCTTTGGTAGTTTTCTTTTTCTCATGTAGGAGTTGCTTTTCTCATGATACCTAAATCCTCCTCTAAGCTCTAAGTAGATATAATTCAGATTTGATAGTCCCATGGGCCCAAACTTTGAGGCTGTGAACACTTCTGATTTCACCTTTATCAGGTACATAATGACGCAATGTTGAGTATACTTTAAAAATGTCTACTTTTGCCTTCTTTTAAAACAAAACTGTGTGGGGCTACTGTGTGTAAATAAGAGGGACATAAAATTGAGCCTATGGCTTGCAAACTAGATAAGGCAGATCTAGATAACACCAAGTTGCTCATGATCTTCAGTCACCACAGATTTCTTCGCATCTCATCAAATCACAGTATCCTTAGCGACCTAAAATCACTTTCTGAGCTTTAGTAATAGCCAAACAGTCTCAAAATGAAAAAAAGTGTTTTTCCCTTTACTAATAAACATATACAATTATATTATGTGCCTAGTTAATACTCAATGAAGGCAAGGACCATTAGAAAATAAATTAGATATTTGTTTACTCTTTTACTGAATAATCATGTAATACAGAGGATTTTAGGCAAACTATTGCTTTGGGAACATCTGTTTAGATAATGCAAGTTTTCATTATATTAGGACTTCTCTCTGCCTGCATATTTGTTTATAATTAAGCTATTTCTTATCCCAATGATCCATTCCACTTCCTAGGAATGAATTTGCCTTAATAGCCTTCCATTACGTTCTTAGGTTTCTATTGTCATGCAAACACACACAGCATGCAAACCAAGTCTTACAGAGTATTACTGGAAATTATAAAACAGAAAACTTCTGAAGAGACATCAAGTAATTCCTGATCTATATCTATATATTTATCTATCATAGGAAAACATTTATAACCACAATCACCAAAACTCATATACTTGCCATAATTAGGTTCAGGTCTCTTGTTTCTCAAACGAACATCCTTTTCTCTATCATTTCAGTGCAATGTGGAGAATCCAAGGATGCTCATGTTTTAAGTCAACATTAATTAAATATGTTTTATAAGTTTCTATAGTCATAAATATAATACATGTGAACTGGTTCGATAAAAGGCTATTTAAAAAATAAAATCATCTACACATACTTCCCCAGAAAATCATCAGTGATTTAAAAGAGATGGATGCCACGCCATTTGTGCTGCCTCTTGTTTTCTAGAAAGGAAGCTAAATATTAATACTTCGGTAATTTGAGGCATTGGGCGGAAATTAGCTCTGTTAGTGGCATATTATGTTTTTTAGGCTTCTGGGACAGCATTTGCTGCAAAACTTTAGACCACTTCTGTGCTAAAACTGGACAATAAAACATTTTCAGCAAAAGGAACATATACCAATTATTATTTAAATATTCTTTATAGATAGAAAGTAAAAATTAGATGACAGATGCATTGAGAATAGCCTTCCTCATAGAAAAAACTTCGTGATATATAACATTCAAATCATTATTATAGCTATCAAGAATAAGCCCTGAAACCTCTTTCTAAATGTAACGAAACTAGGTTGGATAATTACCAAAAGAAACTGCCATTCTGACAGAATTATAGGAAGAGAGATTATCCTTATTGAATGGAAAATTCTTCTAATTTATAAAAATGAAAAAATAGAAAAATGATAAAATAATTTTCGAAGATTCTGACATCCCATTTTATTTTGCTCAGAATAGTCTTTCATCCTACTGTATGGTATCACACAGGCTTCACTGTTAAGAAGTACAATGCTACATCAGTTTGATGGCCACTGCTAGGCAAAGAATCCCTTCATAATATAAGAATAAAAACTCAAAATATTCTTCTACAGTTTCATGAATAGACAACAAAAAGCACTTTGTCTTCATGTTGTTATTTTGCCCTCAGCAAAAAGCAAGATACCAAGCACTTTCCTCTCACTTTAGAAACAGAGATGTTCTTATCCACATGGCTGTAAACTAGCTGGGTTTTCACTAGCTGTGGGTTGTGGATGCTTTTTCAGATAAATCACACACGATCCAACTGGGGATAACTGGAGTTATCCTGGAGTCAGACATTTAGAT
This sequence comes from Chlorocebus sabaeus, assembly GCF_047675955.1. NCBI lineage: Eukaryota > Metazoa > Chordata > Mammalia > Primates > Cercopithecidae > Chlorocebus > Chlorocebus sabaeus. Next base: position 42,852,094 of record NC_132911.1, on the reverse strand, counting down.
AATAGAAGACTAAATGCAGAGTTAAGATAATTTTTAAAAGGAATTTAGATTTTTGTTTCAAGATGATTATTGTATTGGGATAAAGACTTCCAAGTTTTTAACATGCTATTATCATTAAAACAACAGGTGAATTTTTGCGAGGGAGCAGGAGAGGCTGAAAAATATTTCAAACAATTTCTTAGCCAACAAGAATAAACCAAACTGCTACTTTTGAAAAGGGGATAGGAGGCTGGCGCAGTAACTCATGCCTGTAATCCCAGCACTTTGGGAGGCCAAGATGGGCGGATCACCTGAGATCAGGAGTTGGAGACCAGCCGGGCCAACATGGTGAAACCCCATCTCTTTGTATAAAAATATAAAAATTAGCTAGGCGTGGTGGCAGATGCCTGTAATCCCAGCTACAAGGGAGGATGAGGCAGGAGAATCGCTTGAACCTGGGAGGCAGAGGTTGCAGTGAGCCAGGATTGTACCACTGCACTCCAGCCTGGGGGAGGGGAGAGAAGGGGAGGAGAGTGGAGAGAAGCAGAGGAGAGAGAAGGGGAGGGGAGGGAAGCGGAGGGGAGGGGAGGGGAGGGAAAGGGAGGAAAAAGGAAAGGAAGGAAGGAAGGAAGGAAGGAAGGAAGGAAGGAAGGAAGGAAGGAAGGAAACAAAAAGAAAAGAAACGAGAAAAGAAAAGAAAAGGAAGGAAGGAAGGAAGGAAGGAAGGAAGGAAGGAAGGAAGGAAGGAAGGAAGGAAGGAAGGAAGGAAGGAAGGAAGGGGAGACAGCAAAATGGCTCATCAATAAAATATGTATTTTCTTCAATCTAGCTCATCTTTCACTTAACAATCACTCGCTACTGATCTATTTGCCCAGCATGGATTTTCATTCTTCTGTGAGAACTGCTGGAATATACAGGTTGATGTTTCTTTTCTTTTTTCTTTTTTTTTTCTTTTGAGTCTCACTCTGTGGCCCAGGCTGGAGTGCAGTGGCACAATCTCGGCTTACTGCAACCTCCACCTCCTGGGTTCATGTGATTCTCCTGCCTCAGCCCCTCGAGTAGCTGGGATCACAGGTGCCTGCCACCATGCCTGGCTAATACTTTGTATTTTTAGTAGAGATGGGGTTTCACCACGTTAGCCGGGCTTGTCTTGAACTCCTGACCTCAGGTGATCCGCCCGCCTTGGCCTCCCAAAGTGCTGGGATTACAGGTGTGAGCCACCGCAACTAGCCACAGGCTGATGTTTCTGACTGGATAACATTTAGCTTAATTTTGTACAGTTGAGCTTTTATTATATTAACAATAAAACCTCAACAAAATTACAGACAGCAAGTTCATCCTTATTATAGTCTAATAATCTAATTAAAACAATTATATCAGGTTAAGGAGGTCTAATAGAAATGTCAATCTTGGTAAATTTCGGAACACAGGGTCTTTAGGGACTTCTTTTTCTGCATTACTATCAAATAGACAAATGGTAAAAGATATAACAGAGTTTTTCAAAGTTCTTTAAAAATATGTACAATTGTACACTTGATTCTCTTTTCAGATATTATACACTACTATATTTTCTGGATTACAAACTTTAAAAATACACACTGTGGAACATAAATGCTAGGTTTTAATATTCTTTAGTTCTTTAGTTTGTATTTTCTCACCCTGGTTAGAAGGAAAACAGAAAATGATCTTCCTGTTTATAAGACTTCAGACACTGTGGTGACAGCGTGCTGCAACCCAACACAGCAACCCTGCACTTGCTCTATGCTGGTGCCTGGACAAGCTCCACTGCACGAGCCAACATGGCCCCAGGAAGGTGCTGTATGCGGGAGTTTGTAAAAATACAGCACAGCATCACTCATGATGAGGCAAAGTTCCTAGTGTCTTTAAAAAATTTCCAGATAGACGATACAACATCGCGAATCTCCTGAGGAATCATTAATCATTACTAGAGAAACAGAAATGTCATAAACCCTGTCCAAAGCCGGACACCAGACATGGAGTTGCCACATTACAGTTAAATTTTATTCTTGGCTTTCTCATACCTAAAGCATATTCAGAAGCTATTTTTTTTTTTTACAAAAGCCTGTTTTGTTTTTAAACATCATAAAATGTTTAGAAACATAATTTCTCTTACGTAATGAAACTAATATACTAAATTTTATAGGTACAGTAAAGGAGAATGAAAATTATAAATGTAGGCTGGGCGGCCGGGTGCGGTGGCTCATGCTTGTAATCCCAGCACTTTGGGAGGCTGAGGCGGGTGGATCACGAGGTCAGGAGATCGAGACCATCCTGGCTAACATGGTGAAACCCCGTCTCTACTAAAAAATACAAAAAATCAGCCGGGTGTGGTGGCCTGTAGTCCCAGTTACTCAGGAGGCTGAGGCAGAGAATGGTGTGAACCCAGGAGGTGGAGCTTGCAGTAAGCGGAGATGGCACCACTGCACTCCAGCCTGGGGAACACAGCGAGACTTAGTCTCAAAAAAAAAAGATAAGAAAATTATAAACGTTAACATCAAAATAATAGCATACAATAGATGCTGAAGAAAAGTCAGAAGTACGACTGGGCGCAGTGGCTTGTGCCTGTAATCTCAGCACTTTGGGAGGCCAAGGTGGGTAGATGACGGAAGACCGGCCTGGCCAACATGGTGAAACACCATCTTTACTAAATTACAAAAATTAGCCGGGCATGGTGGTAGACACCTGTAATCCCAGCTACTCCGGAGACTGAGGCAGGAGAATTGCTTGAACCCGTGAGGCAGAGGCTGCGGTGAGCCGAGATTGCGCCATGGCACTACAGCCTGGGTGAGGAGCAAGGCTCCGTTTCGAGGGAGCGGGGGGCGGGGGCGGAATTCAGAAGTAAAACTCCCGTCTAAAGGCCTGGCACCTTTCCAACCCAGTTAGAGAAAAAATATCTGGGTAGGTGGATGGGTAGGAGATTAGGACTGGGCCTGTAAACAGAAAATGAAAATGAAAACCTCGCATCTCACAGAACAAAATTCATTCAGTGAGTAGTTCACAGACTTTTTTTTTTTTTTTTTTTCTTGAGACGAAGTTTTGCTCTTGTCACCAGGCTGGGGTGCAATGGCGCCATCTTGTTTCACTGCAACCTCCACCTCCCAGGTTCAAGCAATTCTCCTGCCTCACCCTCCCAAGTAGCTGGGGCTACAGGCACACACCACACCTGGCTAATTTTTTGTATTTTTAGTAGAGACAGTTTCACCATGTTGGACAGGCTGGTCTGGAAATCCTCACCTCAGGTGATGCGCCCGTCTCGGCCTCCCAAAGTGCTGGGATTACAGGCATGAGACACTGCACCTGGCTCTTGTTTTCATCCATCATATTCTGCAGCTACAATTTTCCCAAAATTTTAACTTACCAAGGTTAGTGCTCACATCCCAATTTGCTTTATTGATTGATTGATTGATTGAGACGGAGTCTCATTCTGTCGCCCAGGCTAGAGTGCAGTGGTGCGATCTCAGCTCACTGCAGTCTCTGGCTCCCACGTTCAAGTGACTCTCCTGTCTCAGCTTCCCAAGTAGCTGGGATTACAGGCACGTGCCACCATGCCCAGCTAATTTTTGTAATTTAGTAGAGATGGGGTTTCACCATGTTGGACAGGCTGGTCTCAAACTCCTGACCTCAAGTGATCCACTCCCACCTAGGTCTCCCAAATAGTGGGATTACAGGCTTGAGGCACCATGTCTGGTCTCAATTTGCCTTAAAAATAGTTGGATCCTCAGGCTATTTGTGAAATACGGGTAGGGGTAAGAACAGTCTGAAAGTTTTTAATCTTTTACTTTGGAAACTTTCCAGTTGATCAGGTCTGCGTAGCCTCCTGAAGCCCTACAGCAGTTCTACTCATGGCTACCTCCGTTTATCCCTAACTCTTGCTGCTTTGTGGTCTCGTCAGGCAGAAGCATTCATGCTGTGTTCAGACTTCTGCACTTAACGTAAAAAATTAGCATAATGTATGGCTCCACTTCTGTGTATACTCTAAAATCTTTCTTCAACTACGGCTTCTGAGGACAAACAAATACTACTGATTTTTGGGTCATCTTTCTTATTAAAAAGTAAGAAAGAATTTAAAAATCAAACACTTGAATATAGTTTCTGAAAATTCTTAATTACATTTAACTTGATTTGAGGTTACTTGTATTTAACATAAAGAACTAAATGAAACCTGAACTTCCAAATAGCAAGTACATGAGAAAACATCCTCCTATATTAAGTAACCTATCTAAAAATAAACAAAAAATACCATGACCTAATTTCAGAAATTCTTTGCTTTAAAAAAATGGGCTATGTTGCAAGAAAAAAGACTTAAATATAATTTGGGACTAAATACATAAGTCAATATGGAAAGTTAGAAGGCATTTCATTTTTAAATGAATGATATTTCGCACTTACATAGCACCTTATATATACAAAGTGCCTTACAATGATTACTCGACAGCCCATTCATCGATGTAAATAAATGTGGTTTACAATCTGCTAACAAATGTAAGCACTTTGAGGCAACCAAATACCCAAGAAAATCTATTTAGTAACAAATTCCTGGACTAGCAGATAGATGTGAGAAAAAACGTAAAGAGATCTGTCATAATATAACATACAAGAAGTTACTAATGTTAATGACTGATATTAAGATGTCAAGTGTTAGGAATTATTAAAAAATGGAAGGGTTTATATTAAAGAATAAGTAAAACACATGGGGCATAAGTCAACAAACAGCCCAAAAATAAGACTACCAATAACTTGTACATATATGAAAGAAAACTCTTTTAGATGTGGAGAGCAACTGAAGGTATGTCAACCACATTGCTAGAAAATGATCCTCAGTTACTAAGATATTCCAAAACAACAACAAGAAATTAATGCAGTGCCTGATTTTTTTTCCTTTTGTAATTTATCCCAAAATAACCTCACCAATACATTCACTTCTGCCAGCAAACAAGATAGCAGGAAATAATGAAATTTTATGTATTTATATTTTAAAAATAGTCTCCAAATCTTTGGACAAATTTAATTTCCTATAAAACAATGTGAAAACTCGTTTTTTCCTCAAATAATTCTACCAGGTGCCTTAGGGAAGATGTGATTAGCACCTCTGCCAATGTATTTACGTCTTTGCAAAAAGAACACTTGTCAACCATTTTGTATAGTAAATATGCAAGTTATTTGAACTGTACTTGGAAAACAATTGAAAACACAGATTAATACATCATAAAAAGATTAATTCCCTTTAAACAAAGACATTCTTATAAAGCATGGTAACACACAGGCACAATAAAGAATATAAATTGTATTATCAATTATTGGCAGAAAATCTAATTTATTACAAATCCTACACCTTTGAGGAAGAGGACATTTTCATACAAAGAAAAGTATTACACTATTATACAACATTTTTAATTGAACATGTACAAATTTTTGGCACATTAAAAAGAACTGAAAGGACTACAAAATAAAAACCAAACAAACTAAAACAAAGATACGGGAGAGAAAAAGTCCTCAAAATGAGAAACACTAAGTATTGACACAGAAGAGAAACAAAAAGTAAGCTGGCTGAGTTTCCTGAAATGTTGTTGTGTGTAACAGAAGTATGCTGTGGGTGCAGGTGTCTGTGTTTAAGCAGTAGGACTTCTCTACCTTGCTGTGGCCGGCTGCACGTGGCCTGGGTACGATCTTCTGCTGCTGGTCGCTTGCCTCTGCCTCGCCAGAAACGACTGCCCTGAGCCTGTGCTTGCCAGTCTATCTTCAGCTGCCTTTTTATGCAGAGTCATTCCCTGCAACATTAAAATAAAAAAAGGAATCAATGAAAAAATAGTGGAACATACTTTCACAAAATAAAATTTCATCATGCAGAATTTGTTACACTGTATCATAAAGCACAATTAGGAATGTTAATACTACTCACTATAGATTAAAATCTCATAGAGGCATTTTAGTTCCCACAGTTAGGCACAAATTTTCTTTTGGAAAAATTCAGGCTTAATTGTCTGATTTTACAACAAACAATACAGGAGATGATAGAGACAGACATTACCCACACTAATCATACTTCCTTTCAAATTAAATGTAGAAAGTGATTTTTTTCCAAGGAAAAGAGCATGATTGGTAGCAGTTGATTCACTCCGGTGGTGGAAATCACAGGGTTTATTTAGAATGAAAAACACAAATGCTTGTGTTGTTTCTTTAGGTGGAAAGCCACACTAGGTACTGTACATACCACCATGCTGTTTTTCTTCACTTCAAGGCAGACTTGTATTCTCAAACAAATTAAGAAAACTTCCTTACAGTCCACAACAGAGGGCCCAAACGAGAGAAGGGGGTCTTTCTTGAAGACAGGAGAAGGATCGCCTACTAGCTTAGAAGGGAGAGGAGGCAACTGCTGGACCTAGAGCACTTTAACAGGAGGGAGGAAACCTGCAGGGTTTCCCTGACTGTGGAGGAATGACAAGAATATGATAATAACACTACTTACTAAAGGCAGAAGTCTATGAGTGGATCAGGAAAAAAGCAGTTTTTTGGTACTCATTTAATAAGACAATGAAGAATCCTAGCCAGAGAAACATTAAGAACTGAGAGATGGCCAGGGTAGTGGCTCATGCCTGTAACCCCAGCACTTTGGGAGGCTAAGCTGGGAAGATCACTTGAGGCTAGAAGCTCAAGACCAGCCTTAGCAAAACAGCGAGAAACCCCCTCTCTAAAATAATAATAAAAAAATTAGCTGGGCATGATGGCATGCCCATAGTCCCAACTACTTAGAAGGCTGAGGTGGGAGGATTGCTTGAGCCCAGGAGGTTGAGGCTGCAGTGAGCCGTGATTACACCACCGTACTGCAGCATGGGAACAGTGCAAGACTTTGGCTCAAAAACGGTAACAACAACAAAAATGAAAGAGCTGTTGTTTAATCTCACTAATGACTGAATGCAAATAAACTGCTGGGCATAAGTAGAAGCTGGCAGCAAGGAAGAAAAAAGCTATCAAGAGGCAAAAGGAGAGCCGGGGGAAAAGCCAAACTACGCGATGCAATGAAGGATGTGCAGAAGATAGAAGGCTGGAAGATACATCACTAGCTAGTTTCTAGGGAAAACACAGGTCATGGCTTTGCATTATTTTACCTTTTTACATTTTTTTTTTTAGACGGAGTCTTGCCATGTTGCCCAGGCTGGTCTCGAACTCCTGGGTTCAAAAGATCCTCCCACCTTGGCGACTCAAAGTACTGGAATTGCAGGTGTAAGCCCATGTGCCCAACCTCAGCTTTGCATTTTTAATACAATTTCAGTCTATCCTATCAATCCAAATACATAATATTTTCCAAATAAGAAAAACCTAAAACATGTTTTTAAACTCAACTTGAAATCAGAACACTTAAAGTTTTGAATAAAATTGACAAATATTTATTGGTAATCTTTAACTTACACATTTGGCTACATATATTAAAATTTATATTTTATTTAAATATTCTAATTTTTCCACTTTCACATTTCAAGCAATTTATCCAAATTCTTCACACAGGTTAAAGACCTCAATCTATTGCAAGGGCATTCCCTGAGCTACTTAATATCTCTTCCCTGCACTCATCATTTCCATTTCCATTTAAAGTTACCTGAGATTTCTGAATGTAAGCATGATGGTTTACTTATCTGAATGTAACTTCTGGGAGTCTATTTGGATTTATTCCTTCACTCTCTAAGTTAAAAATTAAGACTAGTCTGGCCTGGTGCGGTGGCTCACGCCTGTAATCCCAGCACTTTAGGAGGCTGAGGAGGGTGGATCATGAAGTCAGGAGATCGAGACCATCATGGCTAACACGGTGAAATCCCGTTTCTACTAAACAAAATACCAAAAATTAGCCAGGCGTGGTGGTTGGCGCCTGTAGTCCCAGCTACTCCGGAGGCTGAGGCAAGAGAATGGCATGAACCTGGGAAGCGGAGCTTACAGTGAGCCGAGATCATGCCACTGCACTCCAGCCTGGGCGACAGAGTGAGACTCCGTTAAAAAAAAAAAAAAAAAAAATTAGGACTATTCTTTAGTATTACTTCACAGAATAAATCAATCTGGTTCCATAAGAAACACAATATGTGAAGTCATAAAAATCAATCCAGAATATGAAACTACTGGGCTCGGTGGGGTGGCTCATGCCTGTAATTCAGCACTTTTGGGAGGTTGAGGCAGGTGAATCACAAGGTCAGGAATTCAAGAACAGCCTGGCCAAGATGGTAAAATCCTGTCTCTACTAAAAATATAAAAATTAGCTGGGCGTGGTGGTGGTCACTTGTAATCCCAGCTACTCAGGAGGCTAAGGCAGAGACCTGCTTGAACATGGGAGGCAGAGGTTGCAGTGAGCCAAGATTGTACCACTGCACTCCAGCCTGGGCGACAAAGTGAGACCCTGTCTCAAAACATAGTAATAGTAATATGAAATTATTAATAAGGCCTGAAATGCAGAGCTCCTAGATTGCTAACACTAAGGTTCCAGGAGGACAGGGAAGAGACAGAATAGTTTAAAAGTCAGGACTAATTCCCAGAGAATGTCCTTAAATATACAGTTTTATTTTTTCTATTTTTTGAATTTTAATTTTCAAGAAATCTGTATCTGTTTGTTTTCTGAGATGGAGTCTCACTCTGTCGTCAAGGCTGGAGGGCAGTGGTGTGATCTTGGTTCACTGCAACCGCCGCCTCCCGGATTCTCCTGCCTCAGCCTCCGGAGTAGCTGGGATTACAAAAAAAATTTTAGTAGAGATGGTGAAACCCCATCTCTACTAAAAATACAGAAATTAGCAGGGTGTGGTGGTGGGTGCAACCTCCCAAAGTGTCAGGATTACAGGCATTAGCCACTGCACCCAGCCACAGATATGCAGTTTTGACCAAGGCAAATACAGATGTGAAAATAATATATAATGAAATTTAATGAATTTTTGACAAAGATCAAATCACAGTGTTCAGAGGCCAGGGACACTAACCTTTTAAGAGGCAGTATCAATTATAACTGTAAAACAAAAACAATGGTACTGTGCCAGTAACAGAGCTACAGGGTCACAGGGGGATGTTAAAAGGAATCTGGGGAGGGGGAAACTGGGCGCAGTGGCTCACGCCTGTAATCCCAGCATTTTGGGAGGCTGAGGCAGGTGGATCACAAGGTCAGGAGTTAGAGACCAGCCTGGCCAACATGGTGAAACCTTGTTTCTACCAAAAATACAAAAATTATTCGGGCGTGGTGGCAGGCATCTGTAGTCCCAGCTACTTGGGAGGCTGAGGCAGAAGAATCGCTTGAACTCAGGAGGTGGAGGTTGCAGTGAGCGGAGATCACACCACTGCACTCCAGCCTAGGGTACAGAGTGAGACTCTATCTCAAAAATAAATAAATAAGTAAATAAATAAATGGAATCTGGTCCCATTTCTTGTGTCAGACAACTTTTTTTTTTTTTAAATGAGACAAGAGTCTTGCTGTGTTACCCAGGCTGGAGTGCAATGGCACAATCGTGGCTCATAGCAACCTCTGCTTCCCAAGTTCAAGCGATTCTCCTCCCTCAGCCTCCCAAGTAGCTGGGATTATAGGCATGTGCCACCATGCCCAGCTAATTTTTGTATTTTTAGTAGAGATGGGGTTTCACCACATTGTCCAGGCTGGTCTCAAACTTCTGACCTCGTGATCTGCCCGCCTGGCCTCCCAAAATGCTGGGATTACAGGAGTGAGCCATCACGCCCAGCCAACTAACATTTTTTAAAGGCAGAAGTGGTCTTATTGGGAAGAACAAAAAACAAAAGGAAGACAGAAAGTCTTGGAAAAATACTGAAAGAAGTGCAGCACTCTTTAAAATCCATAAGTATTCACATCCCAACCAGGATGCTCATGAGCATTAGTTTTTGTGTTGGGATATTCAATTTCAAAATCTGCAGTGGTTCAGGGTCTGACAATGTGAACATTTTCCAAACCCCATGAGATAAACTACCCTCAATCAAATACCATCCTGCAAAGACACTGAAATAATCCCACAAAACAAAAACTATTGCATCTGTGTTTAGATAGTATTAATGTCCCTTTCCTTACAATAAAGTCTCTGAGGGACAGAAATTAGACTGACATTTATCTTTCTATCCTCTAGAAATAATGTTTTCAAAATGCTCTAACCCTATTTACAGTGGTTCTCATATTTGCTTTTCAGTTCAGAAATAGCATTAAGATTCTGTTAGTGTATATTAGGATAGCAATTACTTTCAGATTCATTTTGGTAGAGTGACTTCTACAGTAAAGGGAATATAATAAGTATTACATATTCATTGAACTTTTCATTATGCTCCAAAGTACTATTTTCTTACCATATTGTACCAGGCACTAACAATATATTTCTCTTCCATCTCTCTTTGACTCTTTGTTTTCTCATATTCTTTCTAAAAAAAAAGCACATGTAAATATGTAAAGATATAAAATAACTCGACATAAATAAAATACTTAATTGTTAAAACCCAGGGACACAATTGTAAAATATAACAAGGCTCCCAGAACATTAAAATCAAAACACAATTATTTTATTGTACAATAGAGTAAATTACCTCTAATGAGTGGAACAGTCGGTCTCGTTCCTGGAGCTGATTTTTAAGAGCTTGGATTTCTGGTGCTGCTCCTTGATTCTGTTTAGGATCTAAAGTACGAATAACCTGTAAAAAATAATAAAAGAAAAATTCAAAAAGTCTCAAACTTAAAGAATGTAACATTTAAGAAAAGAATGACTTTTTTTTTTAAAATAAAAGGATAAACTTATGAAAAATCAAAGGTTATCTTACAAGGGTATTTTAAAAAGTAAATGCAGCCTGGAGTGGTGGCTCATGCCTGTAATGACAGCACTTTGGGAGGCTGAGGCAGGTGGATCAGTTTAGTTCAGGAGTTTGAGACAAGCCCAGGCAACATAGTAAGAACTGTCTCTATAAAAAGTGTTTAAAAATTAGCTGGGTGTGGTGGTGCACCCCTATAGTCCCAGCTACTCAGGAGGCTGAGGCAGGAGGATAACTTGAGCCTGGGAGGCTGAGGCTGCAATTTGCTGAGATCAGGTCACTGCGCTCCGGCCCGGGCAACAGAGCAAGAATCTGTCTTAAAAAAATAAAAAGTAAATGTATAAAATAGTATTAATTGTTGTAACTTAAAGTAAAAATTTTTTATGGGTACATAATATTTGTGCAAACATAAAACTTTTTACTTATATAAAGAACCAATTATAAGAAGTAATTCTGGCTTAAAATTAATAAATGCAGTCATGTACCACATAATGATGTTTCAGTCAGTGATGAACCACATATATGATGGTGGTCCCATAACATTATAAAGGAGCTGAAAAAGTCCTATCACAAAAATAACTTATCATTGTGTAAGTATTTCCTTATACTATTCAGTACAGAAGCAATACTCCATACCATATAGCCTAGTTGTGTACTAAGCTATAGCATACAGGTTTGCATAAGTACACTCTACAATGTTAGCACAATGACAAAATCACCTAAGGATGCATTTCTCAGAATGTGTCCCTGTTGTTAAATGACGTGTGTCTGTAAAGCAGACACTACTGACAGTGGTCTACTCTTTTCCTTTCCTCTGATCTGGTCTGCTAGCCTTCTGCCTCTAATCAGATAGGCACTTTGGGGGAGAGGGTCCTGACTGGTGTGTAAGCCTATCACTGTGGCCCCATTTCTTTCTCTGCCGGCAATCCTGTTTGGGCATGGATATTTGATGTGATTCTGGCTGGCCAACTAGAGGACTGCTGGGAAAGGTCTTTTTACTTCTCCACCCAATATTTTCATTTAGTTTTATTTTATTTTTAAAGACAGGGCCTTGCTCTGTCACCCAGGCCGGAGTGCAGTGATGTGATCATAGCCCACTGCAGCCTTGAACCACTGGGCTCAAGTGATTTTCCTGCCCCAGCCTTCTGAATAGCTAGGATTACAGGTGCATGCCACCATGACCAGCTAATTTTTTAAAACATTTTTTTGTAGAGACGGAGTCTGGGTATGTTGCCTAGACTGACTTGAAACTCCTGGGCTAAAGCAATCCTCCAGCCTTGACCTCCTACAGTGACAGGATTACAGACGTGAGCCACTGTGCCCAGCTCCCCTAATATTTTTACTATCAAAATGTTCAAGCCCATAGAAAACTTGAAAGGGAAGAAAAAAACCCATTTACCCTTAACCTAGACTCACCAATTGCTTCGTTGCCATATTTGATTTCTCTCCACACACACACACGCTGTTACTTATTTGGGAGGCTATTTTAAAGTCTTCCAAATAAGTTATTCAGGTCTCATAACGCATAACCTTTAAATACTTGAGCACAAATCTCCTTAGATTAAGAATATTAACCTACATAATCACAAACCATTATCTGTAAGAAAACTGACCCCCTTAACCCTCAATCCAGGACTCAGAGGTGAATGTCTTGATTCGGCAACTAAAAGGGGGTTCTTTTCAATTAGAATGGGTCCTGTGCTCTCCCACAATCCATGGCCTGTTCTTGTTTTCATGACAGTGACTTCCATTCCAAATTTTGGATTTACCTGATGGTTTCCTGAATGTGTTATTTAGCTTGTTCCAATAAACCTTATTTTGCCTGTGAACTGGAAATAGAAGGTTGCTTAAATTCAGGTTAATTATTATTTACAACAATACTCCATCAGAAGGCACAGGATATCAGCTGTCCTATCACTAATTGGTGTTGTTAATTTTGATGACTAATAAGGTGACAAGTGCCACTCATTTCCCACACAAAGTACATTTTCTTCTTGGTAATTAGTAAGTAATCCATTGAATGACCTATTTTGACCACTGCTTCTTGTTCAGGTTCTTTTTATTTGTTATAAGATATGTTCTTCTCCTGAGAGTTTTCTGCATAAGAAGTTGCTGTAGTGTCCATCCATTATACTTGAGACTTCACTGAAATGTGATCAGAAGGTAGAGTGAGATGCCTACAAAATTCATACTTACACTTTTGGCTTTCTCTAAGTATTTTTTATATCGTTCTTCCATTTGCTTCATTTCTTCCTCTTTCTTTCGTAAAGCTTCCTGTAATTCTTCAATTTTTAAGGCTGCAGATGAAACATAGTAAAATATATATAGATTATAATATATATAGTTATAATATAAATACATTTATTTTAGATTACAACAATTTCAAAAATATTTTAATTGACTAATAACAAATAGTTAACAGCTTTGAGAGACTGGTCTATTTTTACACATAATTTTATTTTTAAAAAATTCAGATTTTTTTTTTTTTTTTTTTAACAAAAAGGTTTTCTTATAAATAAATAAAAACTCCAGTATGGAAGTACATAAATAAAGAATCCATGAAGGATGAATGGATAAACAAAATGTAATACATAGATATAACACATGCTTAGTTATGACACATGCTATGATATGGAGACATTATGTTAAGTGAAGTAAACCAGATACAAAAGGATAAATATTACATGATTCTACTTATATGAGTGACCTAGAACAGTCAAATTCACAGAGACAGAAAATGGAATAGCGGTTACCAGGGGCTGGGGAGAGGGAGGAAGGGACAGTTATTGTTTAATGCATACAGAACTTCAGTTTGAGATGATACAGTTTTGTAGATAGGTAAAAGTAATAGTTGGGCTGTGTGAATGTCCTCAACGTCACTGGACTATACACTAAAAATGGCTTAAAATGGTGTGTTTTGTATATTTTACCACAATAAAAATAAGTCTGTTCTCTCACCTCTTACCTCTTTATTAATACAAAAGAATTAACAAAACCAAGCTACCTACAGGAGTAAATATTTGGGAAGCACAAGTCTGGATGACTTACATGGAACTACATTATGAAAATATCTTAACATCATATAATATTCATTCGAATACAGAGTTAGGGAAAAATTCAAAGTACAATTCGAAAGTAAGACATTATAAAGATGATTATATACTCCCTATATGTAAATAGAGCCTATTTCTTTCTTTCTTTCTTTTTTTTTTGGAGACAGTCTCACTGGAGTGCAGTGGCGAGATCTCGGCTCACTCCAACCTCTGCCTCCTGGGCTCAAGCGATTCTCCTGCCTCAGCCTTCCCAGTAGCTGGGATTACAGGTGTGTGCCACCACTCCTGGCTAATTTTTTGTATTTTTAGTAGAGACAGGCTTTTGTCATGTCGCCCAGGCTGGTCTCAAACTCTTGAGCTCAGGCAATCCATCCACCTCGGCTTCCCCAAAAAGTGCTAGGATTACAGGAGTGAGCCACCGCACTGGCCTTCTTTCTTTTTTTGTGAGACAAGGTCTTGCTGTGTTCCCCAGGCTGGTCTTGAACTCCTGGACTCAAGCGATCCTCCTACCTTGGCCTGCCAAATTGCTAATTACAGGCGTGAGCCACCATACCCAGCCAATAGAGCCTATTTCTTAAATAAAAATTTAATATAGGCCAGGTGTGGTTGCTCACATCTGTAATCCCAGTACTTTGGGAGACTGAGGTGGGCAGGTGACTTGAGCCCAGAAGTTCAAAACCAGCCTGGGCAACATGGCGAAATCCCATCTCTATAAAAAATTATAAAAATTAGCTGGGCAGGGTGGCTCATGCCTGCATCCCAACTACTGGGGGACTGGTTAGGTAGAAGGATGGCTTGAGCATGGGAGGTCAAGACTGCAGTAAGCTGTGATCATGCCATTTACTCCAGTCTGGGCAACACAGCCAGACCCTGTCTCAAAAATAAATAAACAGTTTGGGCGCAGCATCTCAGCACTTTAGGAGGCCAAGGTGAGCGGATCATGAGGTCAAGAAATCAAAACCATCCTGTCTAACACGGTGAAACCCCATCTCTACTAAAAATATAAAAAATTAGCTGGGTGTGGTGGCGGGCGCCTGTAGTCCCAGGTACTCAGAAGGCTGAGGCAGCAGAATGGCAAGAACCCAGGAGGCAGAGCTTGCAGTGAGCCAAGACTGCGCCATTGCACTCCAGCCTGGGTGACAGTGAGACGCCATCTCAAAAAAAAATAAAAATAAAAAATAAATAAAATAAAATAAAAATTATGTAAACTCACTATCACTATGGCAGTATATAGCAAGCCCATTTAAAAACTATCATAATTAGGAAAACTCACAGCTGTTATTAAATCTTGGCTCTAGATCTTCAATAATGGCTCTCTTCTTCTGTAGTTCATTATTGGCTTCATGCAGCTTCTCTCTGTAACAAACAGGTAAATACCACTGACTACTGTTTCTGTAATTTTTTCCAGTTCAAATTAAAGATCTCAGTTCTTTATATTTGGATTACACTTGCATTGCACGCAAGTGATATGACAGAGATATGAAAAGACAAAACACAAATTTAATATATTTTAAAAATAAGTAAAAAATATTCCTCTGTTTGAAAAAGTAGTCATTTAGTTTAGATAGACCTGCATAAAGAGAGGGTATAGATTTTTTCTAGGAATAAGAATATTGAAATAACTTTGCAAAGGTTTTACCATGCAAAATCTTGTTGCAAAAAAATGAAGTTCTAAAAATAAGAATTAACAAATAGAATAGTACATATCAATAAAAAAATGAACTAATGATATACGCAACCACATGAATAGATCTCACAGAATGTTGAACAAAGGAAGTCAAAGGGGTAACAATGTGCGATTCTGTTGGTATGTTAAAATGAGTGGAAGATGATACAGATCAGCTGTGCGGCTTGTTTTGCCGTCAATCTACTGGGAGGAAGAATGAAGAATCCTGGTAGGTTACTGGACATATTCCATATGTTGATCTGGGTCACCTAGGTTTGGGAGGCCTTGGCAGGCAGATCACTTGAGGTCAGGAGTTCAAGACCAGCCTGGCCAACAGGGCAAAACCCAGTCTTTGCTAAAGATAGAAAAATTGGCCAGGTACGGTGGTGGGTACCTGTAATCCCAGCTACACAGGAGGAAGAATCGCTTGAACCTGGGAGGCGGAGGTTGCAGTGAGCCAAGATCGTGCCACTGCACTCCAGCCTGGATGACAGAGTGAGACACTGTCTCAAAAAAAAAAAAAAAAAAAAAAAATTCTAGGAACTTAAGATGTGTACTTCATATGTTATATTCCAATATAAAGGTATTTAAATAATTAACTGAAAGTGAGATATTTTCCCCTCGCATTTGTATAATATGTGTAATTTTCCCTTTATCATATTTAATATGGCACTATATAATGTAACTAGGAAAAAAGGCTGTAAAAATGGGAAGATATAGAAAATCACTAATTAAAAAAATACATCACTTTATGTCTGATTTTTTCCATGCATGAAATATGCTTTAATAAACCTTTTTCTTTCTCAATAAATTTTTTGAGGATGTGACTTGTATGCATTTATGACCTATGACAAAGAACATATACAATATAACCGTTAAAATAATAATAAAACTAAGCCCAATGAATCACTACCATGTTAAAAAATAGACATTGGCTGGGCACAGTGATTCATGCCTATAATCCTAGCACTTTGGGAGGCCAAGGTGGGTAGACTGCCTGAGTTCAGGAGTTTGAGACCAGTCTGGGAAACATGGTGAAACCCCATCTCTACTAAAATACAAAAAATTAGCCAGGCATAGTGGTGTGTGCCTGTAGTCCCAGCTACTCAGGAGGCTAAGGTGGGAGAATCGCTTGAACCTGGGAGGCGGAGGTTGCAGTGAGCTGAGATTGCACGACTGCACTCCAGCATGGGCAACAGAGTGAGACTTATCTCAAAAAAATAAATAGGCCGGGTGCGGTGGCTCAGGCCTGTAATCCCAGCACTTTGGGAGGCCAAGGTGGGCAGATCACGACGTCAGGAAATGAAGACCATCCTGACTAACATGGTGAAATCCCATCTCTATTAAAAATACAAAAACTTAGCCGGGCGTGGTGGTGGGCGCCTGTAGTCCCAGCTACTCGGGAGGTTGAGGCAGGAGAATGGTGTGAACCTGGGAGGCGGAGCTTGCAGTGAGCTGAGATCATGCCACTGCACTCCAGCCTGGGCGACAGAGCAAGACTCTGTCTCAAAAAAAATAAAGAAATAAATAGACCAGCTGCGGTGGCTCACATCTGTAATATCAGCACTTTGGGAAGCCAAGGCGGGTGGATCATAAGATCAGGAGTTCAAGACCAGCCTGTCCAACATGGTAAAACTCTGTCTCTACTAAAAATACAAAAAGCCAGGCATGGTGGTGGGGGCCTGTAACCCCAGCTACTCGGGAGGCTGAGGCAGAGACTTGCTTGAACCCGGGAGGCAGAGGTTGCAGTGAGCCGAGATCATGCCACTGCAGTCCGGCCTGGGTGACAGAGTGAAATTCTGTCTCAAAAAATAAGTAAATAAATAAAATTTAAAAACATAAAAATAAAAATAAATAAAAATCATCCCAAAAACTTAGAAGTCATGCATGTCTCTATACTCTTCCCAGAGGTAACCAAAGTCAGAATTTGAATCATTCTCACGATTTTCATGATGGTTTTGTCTTTGTGCTATTCCTAAAAAATATATTGCTTAGGCTGGGTGTGGTGGCTCATGTCTGTAATCCCAGCACTTTGGGAGGCCGAGACGGGCTGATCACGAGGTCAGGAGATCGAGACCATCCTGGTTAACACGGTGAAACCCCGTCTCTACTGAAAAACACAAAAAACCTAGCCGGGCGAGGTGGCGGGCGCCTGTGGTCCCAGCTACTCGGGAGACTGAGGCAGGAGAATGGTGTGAACCCGGGAGGCGGAGCTTGCAGTGAGCTGAGATCGCGCCACTGCACTCCAGCCTTGGGGACAGAGCAAGACTCCGTCTCAAAAAAAAAAAAAAAAAAAAATACATATATATATATACATATATACACACACACACACACACAATTTTGTGCAATTAAAAAAAAAAAATTTTTTTTTTTTTGAGACGGAGTCTTGCTCTGTCCCCAAGGCTGGAGTGCAGTGGCGCGATCTCAGCTCACTGCAAGCTCCGCCTCCCGGGTTCACACCATTCTCCTGCCTCAGCCTCCCGAGTAGCTGGGACCACAGGCGCCCGCCACCTCGCCCGGCTAGGTTTTTTGTGTTTTTCAGTAGAGACGGGGTTTCACCGTGTTAGCCAGGATGGTCTCGATCTCCTGACCTCGTGATCAGCCCGTCTCGGCCTCCCAAAGTGCTGGGATTACAGGCTTGAGCCACCGTGCCCGGCCGCAATTTAAATTTTATACATTAATCATTACGTATTATTCTGACTTGCATCTTTCACTAAACACTACGTTCTTGAGGTTCATCTGTGTTGATGTATTAGCCATGGTTTATTTTACATTTCCCCTATTGTCTGGTATTCTATTGTTTGAATATACCTCATTCAATCATTTTCCAATCGGTGAACATTTGCATATTATTTTTACTTTTCTGTGATTACAATGTTCTTCCATACTTTCTTCTACACGCCTCCTAGTATGCACAGACAATATTTCTAGGAATCTAGGATATATATAGTAGAACTGAGAGGTCACAGAATATGTGGCATGTTCAGGTTTACTAAGCAGACTGATGTATACTCCTACCAGCAGTGGATGAGAACTGCCATTGCTCAACATCTTCAATAATACTCAGTATGTTGGATTTTTAAAATGATGTGTAAAATGATCTCCATTGCAGTTTTTTTTTTTTTTTTAGACGGAGTCTTGCTCTGTCACCCAGGTTGGAGTGTAGTTCCATGATCTCGGCTCACTGCAACCTCTGCCTCCCGGGTTCAAGCAATTATCCTGGCTCAGCCTTGCGAGTAGCTGGGATTAGAGGCATACGCCACCATGCCTGGCTATTTTTTGTATTTTTAGTAGAGATGAGGTTTCACCATGTTGTCCAGGCTGGTCTAGAACTCCTGACCTTGAGTGATCCACCTGCCTCGGCCTCCCAAAGTGCTGGGATTATAGGCGTGAGCCACCGCACCCGACTTTTGTCTTTTTCTTTTTTTTTTTGAGACAGAGTCTTGCTCTGTTGCTCAGGCTCCAGTGCAGTGGTATGATCTCGGCTCACTGCAACCTCCGCCTCCTGGGTTCAAGCAATTCTACTGCCTCAGCCTCCTGAGTAGCTGGGATTACAGGTGCACGCCACCATGCCCTGCTCATTTTTGTATTTTTAGTAGAGACAGAGTTTCACCATGTTGGCCAGGCTGGTCTCAAACTCCTGACCTCAAGCGACTGACATGCCTTGGCCTCCCAAAGTGCTGGTATTACAGGCGTGAGCCACCACACCCAGCCCATTGTCACTTTAAATGTGCATGACGCTGGCCCTATTTGGAGATATCTGTGGCTCCTGTGGTGGGCTGAATTGTGTCTCCTAAAAAGAAAAATTGAAGTTTTAATTCCTAGGATATGTGAATGTAACAATATTTGGAAATTGGGTGTTTATAGATATAATTAGTTAAGATGAGGGCACACTGGATCAGGGAACGCCCTAAATCCAATGATTGGCATCCTTATCAGTAGGTCACGAGACACAGGCATACAAAGAATGACATGTGAAGGTGGAGAAAGAAACTGGAGTGATCTGTCTACAACCAAAAACATCAGGACTGCTGGCGGTTACCAGCAACAACAAGGAGCACAGAGCAGACTCTCCCTCCAAACCTCTAGAAGGAACCAGCCTGCTGCCACCTTGGTTCTTCTAGCCTCCAGAACTATGAGAGAATAAATTTATGTTGCCATAAACCATCCAGTGTATGGTAATTTGACATGGCAGCTATAGGAACTAACAGTCTCTATCTTCACTAATAAATCCTTTCTGATGAAGATTTTTCACCATGTAAATGACTGAGCACAGAATAATGGTCAGTTGGTAGTTTTACGAAATGACAGGCACTATATTTTTTGCCATAAAGGAGTGAGAATTTTTTTTTAAAGGACAGAATTCAGTACTAAATTCTCATTGCAGGTAATCTCACAAAAGGCAAAAGTAATATTTTCTGTTCTAGTACATTAAGAATCTGCCCACTGCTAGAATTGCTAGCAACTCTGTCGCCAGGAGTATCTTGTGTCTCCCATATTTACCATTTAAAACACAAAAACACAAACTGGATAGCATGAGGCATATTGCCAGAGAAGAGAATTTCTTTCCCATCCTAGTAGAATAAATCCACATTATCTTTGTGGTACTGAGGATGTCTGGTTTAGCACAGTGTAAAGTTGTAACACTTTAACGGGCTATCAATTCATAGTCACTAATTCAATGCTTGCCAGGAGTTTTGCTAGAAAAGGATGAGAAGGGGTGCAAGAAAAATTATGAAACATTTCTAATAAGGTCAACCTCAGTTAGAGATAAAGAGAGATTTCTTCTTCATGAAAAAACAAATGTGAATATTTTAAAATTTACTTTACCTTTTATACCAAAAAGTTCTTGTTTGTAACTCAAGGAAATATTTGAAAATCTACTGACAAGTTTTCACAGACTTTAAAAAATTTACTTAAGAAAGAATATTAGACTGCATGTGGTGGCATGTACTTGTAGTCCCAGCTACTCAGAAGGCTGCGGCAGGACGATCACTTGAAACCAGGAGTTCAAGTCCAGCCTGGGCAACATAGTGACCCTGTCTCCTAAAGACCTTAGAGCTCTTAAAGATAGGGTCTTTTTTTCTTAAAATTTTTTTTAAAAATAAATAGATTAAGCTGGCAATACTTTAGAGCTGGCAAGCTATAGCCCATGGGCCAAAACCAGCCTGCTGCCTGTTTGTATCTATAAAGTTTTACTACAACATGGTCACAACCATTAATTGATGTATTGTCTATGGCTGTTTTCAAGCTACAACTGCAGAGCTGAGTGGCTGTGACAGAGACCAGCTTTCAACTCCTAAAAAGCAATTATTATCTGACCCCTTATAAAAAGAGGTGTCTGATCCATGATCTAGACTGTCTCAAACTCCTAACTATGATTATCACAAAGAGAGAAAACCCTAAAGTCTCATTTGAGAAGGCAGTTCTAAAGCAGTCATTATTCTGACCTGAGAACCTTGGGCAGGAGTGACCCTTCAGACTCTCTTAATATATATTATAATTTTCTATCTCTTCAAGGGCCACCTATGCCAACGCCTAGACACACCATAACTACCTAATACAAAGCACGTCTGTTCCACTATAGAAGAATCAGCCTCAACAGCTTTTATACTTACAGATGTTCTTCAAGCTTCTTTTTTAGAAGGACTGACTAAAAATGAAAAACAAAGTTAGTTTATTACCTCACATTTTAACTAAAATAATATTTTTTTTAAGTTAAAAGTACAATAGTCAGAATTTTGAGTGAGCTCTCAGTAATTTGTTTGGTCAAAGAGCTGAAAACACACAATGTACCCCAGTTTAAATCTCTTTAATAAAGGGAGACATGTAATTAGATTATAATTACATTCCCCTAAGGGATGACAATCAGTATGAAATACCCACAACCTGTATATATGTATGAATTCTCTATTTATAATCAGGCAGATGAATAAAATAGGAATGAAAAAGCCACTTAATTATAGACCTAATATTCCTGGATTTGGTAGGCAGACAGGACCCTAGTAATAATAGATTTCCTTTAAGACACTTACCTGCTATTTTCCTTGAGTCATGATAAAGTATTGGGTCAGCTTCTATAAATACGTCTGACTTAATCAGTGACTTATGAAAATGCACAGGTTACAAATAATTTATGCAATGGTATGGGAATGTGAAGGATAGCATACGCACAACCTTTAATATGTTGGAGAATGTAGCTTTCACTGGGTTAAAAAAAAAAAAAAAAAGACTCCTGAAAAGCAGGAGATCAAAATTGACCTAAAAATAAACAATAAAGACATTCTCTATAAGACCACTAAATTTCATAATTAAACTTACACAGTACATACTATTAATCAATTTTATGAAACATTTTGAGATAAATAGTTATATAATTAATTCAGTCAAAACCCAATATACCTTATAAAACAAATTGTCCAATCAACGCCAGTGATGAGGGAAAAGGAACTCTCACACTAAGTTCTTTTGATAATAATTACCATAAATTTTTACTCATTTCCATTCTAACACAGCTCTGTAATACTTCAACTTTCACTTCTTTCCTCAATATGTTAACTATAGTTACCTCAGTAGATCCACATGTCCTCTATCACCGCTTCCCAAATATACAAAAAGATAACCCTGTTAACTTTATTTTATTAAAAAAAAAAAAAAAAAAATTGGAAACAGGGTCTCACTTTGTTGCCCAAGCTGGTCTCGAACTTGTGGGCTTCAGTGATCCTCCTCCTACCTCGGCCTCCCAAAGTGCTGGGATTACAGGTGTGAGCCACTGCACCCGGCCAACTCTATTAACTTTCGATTACTGCTCATTCCTTCTTTAGCACAGGGGTAAAATGTAAATACTTTTCAGAAACTTTAATTCTGTGCTTATGATTTGATTAGAGTCTAGCAAAACTTTAACCCTGAGAAGATATATAATAAAACGGTTAAATGGGTGGTTAATATGCCAAACAATGCTCTAAATCATGTCATAGACACTGTCATATGTAAACTTCACAGCCTGTGTAACAATAGCCCCATGTTACAGTTGAGGAAGGACAGGCTGGAGAACATTTAGTAGCTTTCAAGTGGCAGATCCAAAACCCAGGTCTGCCAGACCCCAGAGTCCATGCACGGCCTTCAACTCCATGCTTCCTATGCTGCAGTGCCTCTCCAAACTGAAGACTGTTCCTACCAAAGCATGGGGCAGGAGGAGGGTAGACTATATCAAGATAATTTATATAAATGAATTAATTACAATAATGGGATGGAACAGGAGTGGAATGGGGAATAAAACCAAGAGCAGACTTCTTGTCAGTTGACTCTTTAAGAGTTCGATATCCTTTAAGTATCTTAATTGTAAAGGTCCTAAACCTACAAGGCAAGTAATCCAGATATTCATTTCGTACAAAACTACCTTAATAAAATTTTCCATACCATCAACTATGATGGCAGTCTAAATCCAAAAACTGCTCACTATATAAAAATGAAAAGGAAGCCATACTTACAATAGCCTTGAGCAGAAACCATGCCAAGAGACAGAGAGGACAAATTAGTATGAAGCAAACACAGCAGCCAAGAGAAGGAACGATTTAGTAATTCATGAACAGAAATAAAAGATATGCAGTTTTTTTTTTTTTTTTTTTTGAGATGGAGTCTCGCTCTGTTGCCCAGGCTGGAGTGCAGTGGCACAATCTCTGCTCACTGCAAGATCTATCACCCGGGTTCACACCATTCTCCTGCCTCAGCCTCCTGAATAGCTGGGACTACAGGCACCCACCACTATGCCTGGCTAATTTTTTATGTATTTTTAGTAGAGACGGGGTTTCACCGTGTTAGTCAGGATGGTCTCAATCTCCTGACCTCATGAACCGCCCACCTGGCCTCCCAAAGTGCTAGGATTACAGGCGTGAGCCACTGTGCCCAGCCCAAGATATGCACTTTTTAAAAGAAATGTACATTTTTCTTTTTTCTACTGTCTCCTCATCTTGTCTTGTGCTCTAAAGTTTTATATATTGTGGCTAGCTCAAATTATCCATAGGGCTGGATATAACAATGGTTTTCTGCTTCCATGCTAAAAACAAATTACATAAAAATAATAGTAAAAATGTGCAACCCCTTCTACTCTGACTTAAGATTACATGAAAGGACTGTGCTTTTGATAACAGAAGCTAGCAGAAGTTATGTTGTTCTTCTCCAGAGGGGACCATTTCCTTTGGCAGGTTGCTTTATGTGTTGTACATTCCCGAGATGCAACACTCTTAAGTTAGAGAAAGAGAAAAGTAAGACAAAAACATAAAAATATTTGCTGGGGCAAGAACCATATATCCTGTACTGTACTATTTATTTCTCTAAGTCATTTGGAGGCACGGTTTCAGCTATCTGAATCTTTTCTACATATAGAAATGAGCTCAGAGCAAAGTTCTGCTTAGTTTACAGTAAGACATTGGTATCTGGACAATGAAATAAATGGACGAGTTTATGTAAATAGTACTTGACAGGGCTGGCATCTCACCTCTGAAATACGTTCTGTTAAAGTAATGGCCCACAGCATATTTAATTAGATTTGATTACCATAGTGATACCTAATCAAGCTATGCCAAATTATCTTTTGAAGAATAAATGCTTTTATATTTTAATGTAAGAGAACCATGCACAATGGCCATCATTGTAACACTGAAGTTTAAGTTGATTCTGATATTTCACCATTTTTACTTCCCATGTACCACATGCCCTTCCCTCACTCCCATAACAAATCAATAAAAGTCTCCTCAGACTTTTAGAGACCAGAATGGATTCTACATTTATCTCAGTTTAAAGGACCTAGTGATTTCACTGAATTAAGAAATGTTGCCCCATTCAGTTCATCTCTAAGATACTTAATTAGGCTTAGTAATATTTTAATACACTCATGTAGTTTTGTTTCACCTCTTTGTGATTTAGCATTTTGAATAAAAACATGTTTTAAATTTTAATAAGGGCATACGGAAGTTTAAATGTTGGTGACAATTTTAGGAATCAGAAATCAATCTGGGAATCTAACAAGGACTGCCAACACATTGATTAAGGGATGAGCTAACATCACTCATGTTAGAATGAAGAACATGTTACCAATATACACAAGATGATGTCTGGAGAAATTCATTAAGCTAGGCCATGGATGAGCTTTTTGTATCTAGTATTCACAAATTTTAAGTAACATACTTAACTCCCTTTCTTTGGTTCCTTTTGTTTTTATATCCTCTTATGTTAAAAAGGCCAAATGGAATTGGCTACATCTATAGTTTTGAAGTTAATCCTCCAGAATGACTCTATCAATGGAAACAAACATTTATGCTCAAATGTCAGAGTTTACAGCAAATTACACTGGTAACAGGAAAGAAACAAAACATCTGGTTGAAGCAAAGACTGATCACCAAAATTTGTTTTTTCTCCTCTTTACATTATTTTTGAACACTCTTTAAGTCTTAGCTCTGTTGTTTACTGTTCATTGAACATAAAGGATTTGCAAAATTTGACTTACACTTTTGCCAGAGATAGACGACTATGTGCTACCTAAGTACTGTGACAGAAGGTTAAAACGCAGGTGTGAAGAAAGGCAGTCCTTGGCTAATACATTTACACTATTCTAGTGCAAGTGTGCAGAGTTGTGACAGAGACGCAGAGTGCTGGGGGATGTGAAAAAAGGGCCAGTGTTGGGGAACAGAAGGAGTAAGAGGGATTCAGAGATTTAGAGAAAATGCAATTCTAGGGACAGCAGTATTTTCTTAAAATCACTTTTATATTAAAAATTTCTACTTGAACATTCCAAATTCCCACTAGCAATTTTTTTTGACCAAAGGGGAAAAACCCTATACTTCATCTTTGAACACTTGAGTTGAGCACATTTAAAACATAAAGCCTCAATTAATTCCTCAGTTGGTAACTAGAAATGAATTTCTAATTCCCAGCAGAGTTAATCTGAAGAGACAGATCCGGTCCTTTTTATAAAGAATGTTAGTAAAAAGGAAAACACTGTTTCTTTTCTATAACCAATATAATACTAAATTATTTTGATAAAAAACATCAAATAAAAAATAAAAGTTATTTCTCAACATTGTGAAACTGACGGACCATGGTTGGTACATATTAAAACTTACATCTTCTGCTTTTGAGCCTTGATCCTGTAAAGATTTTTGTAATTCTTCAACTTGTGACTGTACTTCCAGAAGTCTTTGATTCACCAGCCTAGAAATGAAATGTACATTAATTTTCCAAGTAGTGACTTATGTATGCCTTTTTTCCTTAGGTTGTCATATCAGTTAGAAAGTATAATTAACAAAATAAAGTCTCATGTTATAGCAGTAGTAGTATAGTAGTGGCCTAATGTCATGAGTGGCAGCTTACTTTTCTGATTATTTTTGGTATTGC
Source organism: Chlorocebus sabaeus (assembly GCF_047675955.1). Classification (NCBI taxonomy): domain Eukaryota; kingdom Metazoa; phylum Chordata; class Mammalia; order Primates; family Cercopithecidae; genus Chlorocebus; species Chlorocebus sabaeus. The sequence continues at coordinate 42,826,219 of NC_132911.1, read as the reverse complement.
TTGAAATTTCGAATGATGACTTCTAACACAGTGTTTGGGTGGGCACATATTTTAGAAACAAGGTAGTTATACATATTTCTCTGAAATTCTCTTCAATACATGTTTATGAAGACTATGTCTCAAGGACTGTGCTCAGCATTAGTATTAAAAGATCTCTGCACTCAGGCAGGGCATGGTGGCCCATGCCAGCACTTTGGGAGGCCGAGGTAGACAGACTGCATGAGCTCAGGAGTTTGAGAACAGCCTGGCCAACATGGTGAAACCCCATCTCTACCAAAAATACAAAAATCAGTCAGGCATGGTGGTGAGCACCTGTAAGTTCCAGCTCTTGTGGGGATGAGGTAGGAAGATTGCTTGAGCCCAGGAGGTCGAGGCTGAAGTGAGCTGTGTTCGTGCCACTGCACTCCAGTCTGGGCAACAGAGTGAGACCCTGCCTCACACACACACACACACAAAAGATCCCTGCCCTCACGGAATTAAAGCCCAGTGGGGAGGAAAAAGTGTAAACAAATAAAATACAATCAGATAAAAACTTCCAAGTAGTACATAGATGCATATAAAAGTGATAGCTGGTCAAAGAAACAGTAACTCTCTGGACGAGTTAAAATACACTGGACTTGAAAAGAGACTAGAATAATAAATAAAACATCTGTGGGTTATGGGTGGAAAGGAGATTCAAGACAGAGGTCAGTATGTCCAAAGTATGCAGAAAAATAAGAGGATGCAGTGAATTCAGGAATGGTATGATGATGAGTATGTTATGAGAGGAAGAATGGCTGGAGAGAAACTGGGGAAAAGGAGATCAGCACAACCTTGTATGGAATACAAAGTGTCTGCTGGGATTACCCTGTAATCAGCAAGCCTCAAGCTGAAACTGGAATAACTCAGACAACCTTAAATAACGCTGATTCCACAGTTTGACTTTCTTTTTTCTTTTTCTTTTTTTCTTTTTTTCTTGAGATGGAGTCTCCCTCTGTCACCCAGCCTGGAGTGCAATGGTGCAATCTCAGGTCACTGCAACCTCTGCCTCCCAGGCTCAACCAATCCTCATGCCTCAGCCTCCTGAGTAGTTGGGATTACAGATGCACACCACCACGCCTGGCTAATTTTTGTATTTTTAGTGGAGATGGGGTTTTACTATGTTGGTCAGGGTGGTCTCGAACTCCTGACCTCAGGTGATCCACCCACCTCAGCCTCAAAAAGTGCTGGGATTACAGGCATGAGCCACCGTGCCCAGCCCATGGTTTGACTTTCATAAATTCCCTAGGTCATGATGCAACATTCAGGAGACTAGCTTACTTCCAAAGGTGTTGGGTGATAGTGAAGGATTGCAAGAAGGGAAAACATGGTTAGACAGATCATACAGGTAGCATGTCAGACAGATCACTTTGGTTTTACAATGGAAGATATTATTTAAAATGTTCAAGAGCAGGCATGAAGATGAGAGAATGCTATTATTACTATTATTATTACTAAATATGCCTGAAATAGAAAAGGACAGAGGAGGAAATAGAAAGGGACAGAGGAGGAACTATCTTGAGAAAAGGCAAAAGAATACAAGGATTTTGGTATTCACTGAGAAGGCAAGACAAAAGGAATAGGATAAGAAAGAAATATAGGGATCTGATTTTACATTTGTTGAAAATGAAATGCCTAGAAATTTGTCAAACAGCTAGATACCTCAATCTAAAGCACAGAGAAACCTGAGTTGAACATACAGATTTGGGAGCCATTTGGAGTTAACTGAGGCCATGAGCAAAAATGATATTGTCTAGAAAGAGTGTGAAAAACAGTGTAAAAGACTAACAAAGATGGCCCATGGCAGATCAACCAAGGAGTAGAAAAAGGAACCTCACCCTGAAGAATATCAGAGAATGACAGAGAATATAAGAGAAGGCCATTATTGAAATAAAAAATTTGAAGAAGGGGGAACTGAATAACAACACTGAATATCGTAGAAAGATGAGGAAAGATAAAGTCTTGAGTGCTGCTACGGGATTGGCCATTTAAGAGATGACCAGTTACCTTAGTAAGAAATACTTTCGTGAAATGGTAGTAGTAGAAGCCAGACTGCTCCAAATTAAGGAGAAAACAAGACAACCCCATGTTTAGAATCCAAATAGCCAAAAAGTTTAATAAGAAATTTTTTTACTTAAATTACAAGACATTATAGGTTTATAATTTAGAAAGGATCACAATAAAAATGTAATTAAAGCTATAATAACTTTTTCACATCAAGGTAAAAAAATCTGAGTGGTTCTGAGTAACAAAAGGATAAATTATCTGAAAAATCCACATTCAATATGGGGACACAGGTCCATAAACACATTACTAGTAATACCGTAATACTGTTCAGTCTTTTCAGAAAGCAAAGTGGAAATATGTATCCAACTAAAAGATTATTTCAACTATCCATCTTAGTCATTTTTGAGATTATTTCATCAAACAATACTGTAAGCCTACTAGGTGGAAGCCATTGTAAACATCATAAAACACAATCCAGTGTGTACCAAGATGTTCTTTGGAATGGTTTAAAAACAGCTAAATTCTCTCAATGGGGAATAATAGGTGAGCAAAAATAGTAGTGGAACTGTTAAAGTATGAAGTATGTAAGTAACATAAATATAAGTAAAATATTTATGAAAAAAGTACATCTATAAAACACTCAAAAAACTGAAATAATATCAAGCATCTTCTCTGAACACAGTAAAACTAGAAATCAGTAACAAAAGAAATTTTGGAAACTATACAAACACATGGAAATTCAACAATATGTTCCTGAATGACCAGTGGGTCAATGAAGAAATCAAGAAGGAAACTGAAAAATTTATTGAAACAAATGATAATGGAAACACAACATACCAAAACCTATGGGATACAGCAAAAGCCGTAGTAAGAGGGAAATTTACAGGCATAAGCATCTACATCAAAAAAGAGAAAAACTTCAAATAAACAACCTAACAATGCCACTTAAAGACCTAGAAAAGGAAGAGCAAACAAAACACAAAATTAGTAGAAGAAATAATAAAGATAAGAGCAGAGTAGGCGTGGTGGCTCACACCTGTAACCCCAGCACTTTGGGAGGCCAACGTGGTTGGATCACTTGAGGTTAGGAGTTTGAGACAAGCCCGGCCAACATGGTGAAACCCCATCTCAACTAAAAATACAAAAATTAGCCAGGGGTGGTGGTGCACGCCTGTAGTACCAGCTACTCTGGAGACTGAGGCAAGAGAATAGCTTGACCCCAGGAGGTTGAGGTTGCAGTGAGCCATCGTGCCACTACACTCCAGCATGGGTGACAGAGTGAGACTCTGTCTCTAAATAAATAAATAAATAAGGATCAGAGCAGAAATAAATGAATTTGAAATGAAGAAAACAATACAGAAGAGCAACAAAACAAAAACCAGTTTTTTAAAAAGATAAATTGACAAACCTTTAGCCAGACTAAGAAAAAAAGAGAGAAGACCCAAATAAACAAAATCAGAGATGAAAAATGAGACATCACAACTGATACCAGGGAAATTCAAAGAATTACTGGTTATTATGAGCAACTATATGCCAAAAAATTGAAAAATCTAGAAGAAATGAATAAATTCCTAGACACATACAATCTACCAAGATGGAATCATGAAAATATCCAAAACCTGAACAGACTAATAGCAAGTAACAAGATGGAAGCCATAATAAAAAGTCTCCCAATAAAGAAAGGCCCCAGATCCGATGACTTTACTGGCAAATTCTATAAAACATTTAAAGAAGAACTAATACCAATCCTACTCAAACTATTCTGAAAAATAGAGGAAGAAGGAATACCTCCAAGCTCATTCTATGTGGCAAGTATTATCCTGATACGAAAATGAGACAAAGATGTATCAAAAGAAAAAACAAACAAACAAACAAAACAAACTATAGGCCAGGCACAGTGGCTCACGCCTGTAATCCCAACCCTTTGGGAGGCCAAGGCAGGTGGATCACTTGATGTCAAGAGTTTGAGACCAGCCTGGCCAACATGGTGAAAACCTGGCTCTACTAAGTTACTGCACTCCAGCTTGAGTGACAGCGTTAAGATCCTGTCTTAAAAATATATATAAGTATAGGCCAATATAACTAATGAATATTGATGCAAAAATCCTCAATAAAATACTGCAAACCAAATTCAACAACACATTAAAAAGATCATTTATTATGACCAAATGGGATTGATCCCAGGTATGCAAGGATGGTTCAACATCCTCATACTAACTAATGTGACACATTATATCAACAGAATAAAGGACAAAAACCGTATGATCATTTCAATTGATGTTGAAAAAGCATTTGATAAAATTCAACAATTTATATAAAAACTCTCAACTGGGTATAAAAGGAACATACCTCAATATAATAAAAGTTACATAAGAAAGACCCATAGCTAGTATCATACTGAATGGGGAAAAACTGAAAGTCTTTCCTCTAAGATCAGGAACAGGACAAGGATGCTCACTATCATCCTGTTATTCAACACAGTACCAGAAGTCCTAGCTAGAGCAATCAGACAAGAGAAAGAAAGAAAGGGCATCTAATTAAGAAAGGAAGAAGTCAAATTACAAATCAACATACAAAAATCAGTAACATTTCTCTTTTTTTTTTTTTTCTTTTGAGACGGGGTCTCACTCTGTGGCCAGGCTGCAGGGCAGTGGCATGATCTCGGCTCACTGCAACCTCCGCCTCCTGGGTTCAAGCAATTCTCCTGCCTCAACCCCCTGAGTAGCTGGGGCTACAGGCATGCACCACCACACCTGGCTAATTTTTGTATTTTTAGTAGAGCTGGGCTTCATCATGTTGGCCAGGATGGTCTCGATCCTCCCACCTCAGCCTCCCAAAGTGCTGGGATTACAGGCAAGAGCCACCGCACCTGGACAAAAATCAGTAACATGTCTTTTTTTTTTTTTGGAGACAGAGTCTTACTCTGTCGCCCAGGCTGGAGTGCAGTGGCACGATCTCAGCTCACTACAAGCTGCACCTCCTGGGTTCATGCAATTCTCCTGCCTCAGCCTCCCGAGTAGCTGGGACTATAGGTGCCCGCCACCACGCCCGGCTAATTTTTTGTATTTTTAGTAGAGACAGGGTTTCACTGTGTTAGCTGGGATGGTCTCGATCTCCTAAACTCGTGATCCACCCGCCTCAGCCTCCCAAAGTACTGGGATTACAGGCATGAAACACCAGGCCCAGCCAACAATCAGTAACATTTATATAGGCCAACAGCAAACAATCTGAAAAAGAAATCAAGAATCCCATTTATGATCACTACAGCTAAAATAAAATACCTAGGAATTAAGCAAAGAAGTGAATGATCTCTACAATTAAAACTATAAAACACTGATGCAAGAAATTGAAGACACAAAAAAATGGAAAGATATTCTATGTTCATGAATTAGAAGAACCAGTATTGTTAAAATGTCCATGCTGGGTGCAGTGGCTCACATCGGTAATCCTAGCTCTTAGGGAGGCAGAGGTAGGATGATAGCTTGAGCCCAGGAGTGTGAGACTTGCCTGGGCAATTTAGCGAGATCCAGTTCTCCACTGAAAGGAAACAACAACAACAACAACAAAGTACTCAGTATGTCCAAGTGCCATACTTTGGCCTATTGTTGGCCAGGCATGGTAGCTCACGCCTGTAATCCCAGCACTTTGGAAGGCTGAGGTGGGTGGATCACCTGAGGTCAGGAGTTCGAGACCAGCCTGGCCAACAGGGCAAAACCCTGTCTCTACTAAAAACACAAAAATTAACTGGGCGTAGGGGCTCATGCCTATAGTCCCAACTACTCAGAAGGCTGAGGCAAGAGAATTGCTTGAACCTGGGAGGTGGAGGTTGCAAAGAGCTGAGATAGTGCCAGTGCACTCCAGCCTGGGCGACAGAGACAGACTCCAACCCAAAAACAACAACAACAACAACAACAACAACAACAACAAAATCCGTACTACCCAAAGCTATCTATACATTCAAAATAATCCCTATTAAAATACCAATGATATTCTTCACAGAAATAGAAAAAACAATCCTAAAATCTATACGGAACCACAAACTACCCAGAATAACCAAAGCTATTCTAAGCAAAAAGAACAAAACTAGAGGAATCATGTTACCTGAGTTCAAATTATACTACAGAGCTATAGTAACCAAAACAGCATGGTACTTACATAAAAACAGACACACAGACCAGTGGAACAGAATAGAGAAGTCAGAGATAAATCTATACATCTACAGTGAACTTATTTTAACAAAGATGCCAAGAACTTACTCTGGGGAAAGGGCAGTCTCTTCAATAAATGGTACTGGATATCATTATGCAAAATAATGAAACTAGACCCCTTCTCTCTTGCAATATACAAAAATCCAATCAAAATGGATCAAAGATTTAAATCTAAGACCTGAAAATAATAAAATGAAACTGGAGAAACGCTCCCTGGACATTGGTGTGGACAAAGATTTCTTGAGTAATGCTCCATAAGTCCAGGGAACCAAAGCAAAAAGGAACAAATGGGATCATATCAAATTAAAAAGCTTCTGCACAGCAAAGGAAACAACCAACGAAGTGAGAGACGTCCAACAGAATGGGTGAAAATACATGCAAACTCCCCATCTCACAAGGGATGACTAACTAGAATATATAAGGAGCTCAAACAACTCTACAGGAAAAACTCTAATAACCCAATTTTAAAAATAGGCACAAGGAGGGCCGGGCATGGTGTCTCATCCCTGTAATCCCAGCACTTTGGGAGGCTAAGGTGGGTGGATTGCTTGAGCCCAGGTGTTTTAAGACTAGCCTGGGCAACATGGCAAAACCCCATCTCTACAAAAAAATAGAAAAAATTACCTGGGCATGGTGGCACATGCCTGTAATCTCAGTCACTTGGAAGACGAGGTGGGAGGATCACTTGAGCCCGGGCTGTCAAGGCAGCAGTGAGCTGTGATCGTGCCACTGTACTCCAGCCTGGGTGAAGGAGTGAGATCCTCAAAAAAAAAAAAGACAAAAGATCTAAACAGATATTTACTCTAAACAGATATGTATATCTCAAAAGAGGCTGGACATGGTGGTTCATGCCTATAATGCCAGCACTTTGGGATGCTGAGGTGGGAGGATCCCTTGAGTCCAGGAGTTTGAAACCAGCCTGGGCAACACAAGGAGATCCTGTCTCTCCAGAAAATTAAAAAATCAGCCAGGCATGGTGGTGTACACCTATAGTCCTACTCAGAGGCTGACATGGAAGGATAGCTTGAGCCTGGGAGGTTGAGCGTGATCATACCACTGCACTCCAGCCTGGGCAACAGAGTGAGATCCTGTCTCAAAAAAATAAAATAAAATAAAAAAATTAATAGGCACAGAAAATGTGGTATATGTAGATGCAGAACACAATGTAGCACTATTTAGCCATAAAAAAGAATGAAATCCTATCATTTGTAAAAACATGCATGAAATTGAAGGTCATTATGTTAAGTGAAATAACAGGCACAGGAAGACAAACTTCACATGCTCTCACTTATTTGTGGGAGCTAAAAATTTAAAAAATTAAATTCATGGAGCTTGAAAGTAGAAGGATGGTTACCAGAGGCTGAGAAGGGTAATGGGAAGAGGTTAATGGGCACATAAAAATAGAAAGAATGAATAAGACCTAGTATTTGCTAGCACAACAAAGTGATTATAGTAATAAATAATGTAATTGTACATTTAAAAATAAAGAGTATAATGGGATTGTTTATAACATAAATGATAAATGCTTGAGAGGATGGATACACCATTTACTCCAATATGATTATTATGCACTGCATGCCTGTATCAAACTATGTCATGTAACTCATAAATATATATACCTACTATGTACCCACAAAAATAAAAAAAATAAAAAGTTCATCTACAAAATAAATGAGGATTATGATGCCTACCTCATGGGGTTGTTTAATAGACTAAAGTGTGCCTAGCAGAGCCCCTGCACATTGCAGGTATTCTATCAATGTGAATTGCCTCTACTTTCTTTCTCCCACTTCAGGGATTGAGATAGTTAACATTTTAATCAAAGTCTAATTGCTGAATACATACAGCTGTGGGATGCAGGGACAGGGTGCACTTGAGATTATAGTACACTCTGAGAGGTACAGAAACAAGATCAGGTCTACTTTACAGAATTCCTGGGAAATCCTGATGTGGCTTCCCTCTTAACCCTCCACCCTCTTCTAATATTGTTTGAGGACTGGCAGGTATTACAGATATGCTAAAGTGCTCGCTCTTGGGAAAACTAATTGGAAAGGACTTTAGAGGTCTATGACAGACTTTGCTTTCTGACAGGTGATATACATGGGCAGTGAGCAAACTGTAACAGACTCAGTGGGACCCAATGTTGTAAACTAGTAGGATATTAAGCTAGAGTCAAGGTAATATAAATACTCATTAAATTCAGTAAGAACAAACTTAGGGTAAGTCACTTAGGACAAAAAACATCCTGTGAGAGGAAGACAGGAAAAGGAATAAATATTGTGCAAACATAGTACAAGATAAATTGGCAAGAAAGAGGGTATGGATTAGGTATGGAGGCTTTGGAGTCAGGCAGTCACGGTCTGAGTCTGAGTTCCCTCATCTGTAAAACTTTCATAAAGTAAGAAAGCATATTTAAGACACCTAGCACAATGCCTGAGACAAACAGGTGCTTAGTAAATATTACCTGTTATTATCATTATAGATCATAGTCAACCATAATCTAAGTTATTCATCATCGGTGTTGTAATTTAAGAAACAATCACAACACTAAGTTGTACCCAGCAGTAAGTCACACAGGAACTTGGGTGGTGATTAGTCATCCACAGACATGGACACTGTATAAATGACAATTGGCTGTCCTGTCTCAGGGAAAAAGAGCAATAATTATAAAGCCTGTGAGAAACAATGCAAAGCAGTATGAAGAAAGTTGTGGGTGTTTTCTCACTAAAAAAATATCAGGGTAGGGAGAGACTTTCCTGACTAAAATACAACCCAGAGGCAAAAGATGAATGAGGCGAACATCAAGACACTTGCACCAGAGGGACTGCCCGCTCACCAGTTGCTCCTGCAATCTCCCCCGCTCCACTGTCTCCACTTCCCACTTTTTCTGAGTACTTTAAAAAATCCCTCATTCTCTAGACTCCTAAGAGTTGATGTAAAATTTTCTCCTTCTGTTTATGCTTGATGGTGCTCTTATAATCACTCTAGCATTTATACTGATTTACACTGTTTGTTGATTCTATCTCAGTAGTTTTAAAATGTAAAGCTACAGGAAGAAGGGTAGGATGTGTACAACTGTCACAGCAATTTTGCAGATTCTAAACTTTCAAAATAAGTCAGTTGTTCCTAAGATGAATTAGTTCCTTTTAGGGTCACAATAAATAACAGATTAGAAGGAAAATGCTTTGTCAATCCAATTACGAGGGAGCTACTGCTCTCCCCACACCAACAGAGCTCCAACACACTCCTGTGGAAATGGTAAACTCTATTAGCCCGACAACAACTGTGAACTGAAATTCTTGTGAAAGACTGAATTATCAGATTTTTAAAAATCCTCTAGTTTTAATTAGTGATTAAAAAGGGTAAATGGTAGAGCTGGTATCATTTTGTAAAGAGGACACCACCATTCTAAAAAAGCCCAATGTTTTTTGGCAAGTCTGCCCAAAAGTGGAGAAATGGATTCAAGTTCTCTTAAAGGAAAAGAGAACAGCACATGGTCATTTTTCAAACTACAATTCAGATCTTTGTTGTTCGTTTTTTTGTTTTGTTTTGTGTGTGGTTTTTTTCTGTTTTTGAGACAGAATTTTGCTCTATTGCCCAAGCTGGAGTGCAGTGGTGTGACCTTGGCTCACTGCAACCTCCACCTCCTGGGCTCAAATGATCCTTCTACCTCTGCCTCCTGAGTAGCTGGGACCACAGGCATGCACCACCATGCCTGGCTAATTTTTGCATTTTTTTGTAGAGATGGAGTTTCATTCGCCATGTTGCCCAGGCTGGTCTCGAACTCCTGAGCTCAAGCGATCTGCCCTCCTCGGCCTCCCAAAGTGCTGGGATTACAGGTGTGAGCCACCATGCCCTGCCAGTTCTTTGTTTAAGGGATTCAGAATCAAGACAAATAGGGAAAACTTATAGCCAGATGTGGTCACCTATAATACTCTACCTATTCTCTGTCTCCAGTTCATTCTTGCGTAGATTTGCATCATCTAGAAGGCTCTGCAATAAGGCTATTTTTTCATTGTCCGAACCTTCTTGGTTAAGCTTTAACATCTTATTCTCATGCTGAAGACGAATAAGTTTCTCCCTGAATGAACAAAATAAAAACTAAATATTATATACACAGTCATTTGGTGCATCAATATACAACACAGGTATCAAATCCAGCTAAGCACTCTTACAAATTTAATACCAGAACAGAAATGAAAAATAAAGAAAATGCAACAAATTATAGCTGGCAAAGACATTACATTTAAGGTTTTAAATATTTCCTTTATAGAAATAATACAGTCTCTAAATACAATGATTTGTAATAAATATGATTTCAAAATCCTATTTCTTCCCTGATTTAAATATTTAAACTACGAATGCATTTATTTATCTGTTATTTGATTCTTATTAGAGAACATAATCTCTACTGCTATGCTCTTAAATTATTAACCATTTGGTGGCAAGATATTATATCCGACAAGAATCATTTCAAGACAGTCTACCCATTCCTGTAATATGTAAAATTAAATTCTTGAAACAAGCCAGATCATTACAATCAGGTTACCGGACTGCACTGTTTTGGACTCTGTGTATGCCAAAAGCTTACATTAAGGGATATTAAAAACAGTATCCATACAGAACTTGCCACCATATTTACTGCAGGGACAATATAATTAAATGTTAGTTCATATGAAGACAGACTTGTTGAAGATATGATTCATTCTTTTCTTTACACAGGGTCATCTTTAGGGGGCCCCATGAAGACAGTATGAACAGATACCAAATACTATGAAAAGCTGTGGAAAAGCTTCTTGTGGATAAAGAAAAATCAAAGTAAGAAAGAAACATGCACATACATGCATTGCTCTTATTTTATAAACATAATAAATCTTTTACTTTTGCTACTGAAAAGATGAACCAAATCTGTGATCTAATTCAAGCAACTATTTAGAATTTGATGTATTCTATTATGGGCAACAGGGACTTTCTTATTTTTTTTTGAGATGGGGTCTCTGTCACCCAGGCTGAAGTGCAGTGGCACGATCTCGGCTCACTGCAACCCCCGCCTCCTGGGTTCAAGCAATTCTTCTGCCTCAGTATGGGCAATAGGGACTTTATATTTTTCAGTTACAAAGTAAACACACACTTTGTAAGGAAGACAAATGAAAAGAAAATATAAACCCTCCATAACTATAGTGCAAAATGACTACTGCTGAAATATAGCCTTCTAATTCTATGCACATATACTCACCTGCAAACATTTTTCAGACGGGATCACACAGTACAAATTACATTGGTACCTGCTATTTACACCTAAAATTTCACAATCTTTTTATATCATTAAATATACTTGGATATTTTAAATGACATGGCATTAAAATCGTTACTATTTAATAAACACCCAATTATTGGGCATTCAGATTGCTACCAATTTTGAGCTTTAACAAGTTAGTAAGATTAGCCTTATAAATATACTTTTCTGTATATCATTGGTTATTTCCTTAGGATTAATTCCCAGAAAAGTAATTTTTGGATCAAAAGATAGGTGCACTTTTAGACTAACAGAGATTAGACATCCTGCCAATCTCCTCAAAAGAAAGGTTGTACCATTTTAACCTTTTGCCTTTGCCTTTAGTTTATGAGATTTCCAATTTCTCCACACTCTAACTCAATGAAAAGTATCAAATATTAACCCATCATCTAAAACATGTTGTAAAATTTTCATCCCAGTTTATCATTTTTCCTTGATAGTTCTCTTCTGCACACAGAGCATATTTTAATCTGTATCTAGTCATACTCAGAAAAGCCCTATTTGCTGAATCTTTATCATCATTGTTCTTTTCTTTTTTTTTTTTTTTTTGCAGACAGAATCTAGCTGTCACCCAGACTGGAGTGCTGTGGCGCCATCTAGGCTCACTGCAACCCTGCCTCGGAGGTTCAAATGATTCTTGTGCCTCAGCCTCCTGAGTACCTGGGATTTCAGGCATGTGCTAGCATGCCCAGCTAATTTTTTTGTATTTTTAGTAGAGACAGGGTTTTGCCATGTTGGCAAGGAAGGTCTCGAACTCCCAGCCTCAAGTGATCCACCTGCCCTGGCCTCCTAAAGCACTGGCATTACACATGTAAGCCACCGCACCTGACCTATCATTGTTCCTAGTTTAAAAAATCAACTGTATTACAAATACATTTCCTTAAAAATTGTGAGTTGTTTTGGACATAACCACTTACTTATAAACGTTCACAAATATGTGTTCATTTATTCAATAAATCTTATTAGTTCAATTATAAAGTAGCATATCAGATGGCAAAAAAGAAAAAGGTACACAAGATACTTCCAGACTTGGTGCTGCCTTACACGCCTTTTGTTTGTACTTCTTCTTATTTTTTTTTTTGAGATGGACTTTTGCTCTTGTTGCCCAGACTGGAGAGCAATGGTGCGATCTCAGCTCACACAACCTCTGCCTCCTGAGTTCAAGTGATTCTCCTACCTCACCCGCCTGAGTAGCTGAGATTACAGGCATGCATCACCAAACCCAGCTAATTTTGTACTTTTTTAGTAGAGACAGGGTTTCGCCATGTTGGTCAGGCTGGTCTTGAACTCTGACCTCAGGTGATCCACCCACCTTGACCTCCCAAGGTGCTAGGATTACAGGAGTGAGCCACTGCACCTGGCCCATTTGTCCTTCTTAAACAAATGTTAACCAACAACTACAAATTGTTTCCATTTATTCAACAAGTATTTGAAAGCTTATTTCAACTTTTACAGTGTATGAAACCCTTATACAACTGTTATTTAATATCCACCAAGGAAGTTTATGAAGAAGCAAGGCCAGTGTCCATTTTAAAAAGGGGCAAATAGGCCCCAAAAAGGTAAAAAGCAATATTCAGAATTAATCAGTCTCCTTTTAATGGACATTTGGTGTCTCCCCCACTTATTTTTCATTTTTATACATAAAGCTAGTTATGCATAAAAATAAATGAAACTGGCTGGGTGTGGTGGTTTACACCTGTAATCCCAGCACTTTGGGAGGGCAAGGCAGGCGGATTACTTCAGCTCAAGGAGTTCAAGATCAGCCTGGGAAACATGGCAAAACCCGGTCTCTACAAAAAATAGCCAGGCGTGGTGGCATGCGCCCGAGATCCCAGCTACTAAGCAGGCTGAGGTAGGAGGATTGCCTGAGCCCAGAAGGTCAAGGCTGCAGTGAGCTGTGACCACGCCACTACACTCCAGCCTGGGTGACAGAGCAAGACCTTGCTTCTAAATAAATAAATAAATAAATGGAATTTTAAAAATGCTATGAATAAAAAATATAAGGTATGATTGAGGGAAGAGTAGTTAAGATGGGGAGTCATTTCCTCCTGTCTATAGCATTATGTCTTTCCCAGACCTTTCCATGTGGTTAGCAGATAAATCTTTTTTTTTTTTTTTGAGACAGAGTCTTGCTCTGTCTCCCAGGCTGGAGTGCAGTGGCACAACCTCAGCTCACTGCAAGCTCCGCCTCCTGGGTTCACATCATTTTCCTGCCTCAGCCTCCCGAGTACCTGGGATTACAGGTGCCTGCCACCACGCCTGGCTAATTTTTTGTGTTTTTAGTAGAGACAGGGTTTCACCATGTTAGCTAGGATGGTCTCGATCTCCTGAACTTGTGATCCGCCCACCTCAGCCTCCCAAAGTGCTGGGATTACAGGTGTTAGCCACCAAGCCCAGCCGGTTAGCACACAAATCTTAATAACTTATGATTTTGCATGCTGATAGCTAAGCACAACTATTGTCTACAGGCCAAATGTCTTCATTGCTTAATGTCTGCTGAGGATACTCAAGCTTAGGACATAATAATTGGCTTTGTATGTGTGAAAGATTGTCTTATTGAAGTGAGCAAACCAATTTTCCATAGGGCCAGCAGAAGAAAGATTCTAACATGTTGAAAACATAAAAATTTAACACTGAGTTCATGTTGAAAATGTTGGTTAGAAAGAATAAGGAAATGATCTTCTTCATATTGTAGAGAAGTACGTTTTCTCCAGGAATACTGTGCAGTGTAAATGTGAACACCACAATCTCCTTACCTGATTTCAGGTGTAACAATCTCTGCAGCTAGACTGTCTGAAGACTCCTGACTTCCAAGAGGCATTAACCCTGTAAATATACAAACATAAATATAAGGCTAATGGAAAACACAGTTATACAACTTTCGATATGAAACCCTACTTTGAGCATTAATTTTTAACAGCAAAAATAATTTTCAAGTAAAGGACCGTGTCACAGTGGTCTTAAAATATTATTAAGTGTGGTCTTAATAAAAATACCATTTTAAGTATTTTTAAGTATACAATAGAATGGCATTCAGTATATTCACAATGTTGTGTAACCATCACTGCTACGTATTTTCAAAACTTTTTCATCATCCAAATCACAAACTCTGTAACCATTAAGCAGTAATTCCCTATTCCTCCCTCCCCTATCCCCTGGTAACCTCTATTCTATTCTACTTTTTTTTTTTCTTTGAGATGGAGTCTCGCTCTGTTGCCCAGGCTGGAATGCAATGGTGCGATCTCAGCTCACTGCAACCTCTGCCTCCTGGGGTTGGGCAATTCTTTTGTCTCAGCCTCCCGAGTAGCTGGGATTACAGGTGCCCACCCAACTAATTTTTTGTATTTCTAGAAGAGATGGGGTTTCACCATGTTGGCCAGGCTGGTCTTGAACTCCTGACTTCAGGTGATCCTCCCGCCTCAGCCTCCCAAAGTGCTAGGATTACAGGCGTGAGCCACTGTGCCCAGCCTTACTTTTTAAATGTAATGATGTAACATACATATTTCTCCCTGTCAGGTGTATAGAAAATATTCCTTATTATTATTATTATTTTTTTGAGATGGAGTCTCACTTTGTTGCCCAGGCTGGAGTGTAGTTGCATGATCTTGGCTCACTGCAACCTCTGTCTCCTGGGTTCAAGCAATTCTCCTACCTCAGCCTGCTGAGTAGCTGGGATTACAGGCACCTGCCACCACGCCCAGCTAGTTTTTGCATTTTTAGTAGAGACAGGGTTTCACCACGTTGGCCAGGCTGGTCTCGAACTCCTGACCTAAGGCAATCTGCCCATCTCTGTCTCCCAAAGTGCTGGGATTAAACGTGTGAGCCACTACACCCGGCCACCTTATTCTTTTAAATGGCTCTACTGTATACAGTTGAATAAGAATACTATTCCTGTATTGCTGAACTTTCAGGCTGTTTCAAAATCTTGCTATTAGAAACAATGCTTTAATTCATTAGGGTAAATTTAATTAGTAGAGCAAAAGTGCTAGGTCAAAGGATACATAAACAAAGAGGGTGTCCTAATCCTTTTTCTGTTGCTTATAACAGAACTGAAACTGAGTAATTTATAAGAAACACTATTTTTGGCTGGCTGTGGTGACTCATGCCTGTAACCCCAGCACTTTGGGAGGCCGAGGTGGGTGGATCGATTGGGCTCAGGAGTTCGAGACCAGCCTGAGCAACATGGTGAGACCCCATCTCCACCAAAAATACAAAAAATTAGGTGAGCACCGTGGTGCATGCCTGTATTCCCGGCTACTTGGGAAGTTGAGGTGGGAGGATCACTTGAGCCCAGGAGGCAGAGGCCAGACCATGCCACTGCATCCCAGCTTGGGTAAACAAGTGAGACCTCATCTCAAAAAAAAAAAAAAAAAATTATTATTTACAATTCTAGAGGCTGAGAAGTCCAAGACTGAGGGGGCACATCTGGTAAGAGCCTGCCTGCTGGTGGGGACTCTGCAGAGTCCCGAGGCAACACAGGGCATCACATAGTGAGGGGGTTGAGCATGCTCACTTGTTAGCTCAGGTCTCTTTTTCTTTTTATTGAGGAGTTTCACTCTTGTCACCCAGGCTGGAATACAGTGGCACGATCTTGGTTAACTGCAACGTCCGCCTCTCATGTTCAAGTGATTCTTCTGCCTCAGCCTCCCCAGTAACTGGGATTACAGATGCCCATCTCCACACCCAGCTAATCCTTGTATTTTTAGTAGAGACCAGTTTTTGCCATGTCAGCCAGGCTGGTCTCAAACTCCTGACCTCAGGAGATCCACCCGCCTCAGTCCTTTCAAAGTGCTGGGATTACAGGCATGAGCCACGGCACCAGGCCCTCTTTTTCTTATAAAGCAACCAGTACCACTCCCATGATGATGCATTACTCCATTAACGTATCAATCCATGGATGCATTAATCCATCCCTGAGGGCAGAGTCCTCATGCTTTAATCACCTCTTGAAGGCCCCACCTCTCAAAACTACCACATTAGGTATTAACTTTCAATATGAGTTTCAGAGCGGACATTCAAACTATAGCAACAAGGTTAAAACATAGGTTTATAGGTGCAAAGAAACAAATGTGATAGTTTACATGAAAGGGCTTATGGTTTCTTGATTATATCAGAGCTGAGAGAAAAAGGGTTAAACTTCAGGTGAGATTCTTAAAATTGCATAAAAACTCATGTAGAGGCTGGGTGCAGTGGCTCATGCCTGTAATCCCAGCATATTGGGAGGCCAACGCAGGCGGATCACCTGAGGTCAGGAGTTCAAGACCAGCCTGGTCAACATGGTGACACCCTGTCTCTACTAAAAATACAAAAAATTAGCTGGGTATGGTGGCGGGCGCCTGTAATTACAGCTACTCTGGAGGCTGAGGCAGGAGAATCACTTGAACCTGGGAGGTGGAGGTTGCAATGAGCCGAGATCACACCATTGTGCTCCAGCCTGGGCAAAAAGGGCAAAATTCCACCTCAAAAAAAAAAAAAAAAAGAAAAAGAAAAAACAACATTCATGTAGAGATGCTTAGAGATATCTGAAAGAACTGTGAGGCAGCAATGAGGATGCAGTTATAATCACAAACGATATATTTTTGGTGAAAACAAGAAAGATATACAATAATTTCCTTAAGTTGTACTTGGTAATCTGGAATAGAGAAAAAAAATTTGGATATCTCAATTAGGGTTTGACAGCTTGGTCTAGAAACAGGTCAAGAGAATAAAGAAGGGGAGTGGTGGTGAGAACAAAATGAAAATGGTTTCTGTGCAGCTGGGTAAACTGGAAAATGAAGCAAGAAGACAGCTGATTAATAAGACAACAGAGAGAGAGCAAGGAGGTGAAATGAAAGAGAGGAGCAGGGAAAAAAGAATGTTGTAGTCAGAGGAAAAGAAAAATTCCAGTTTCAGGTAACTAAAAAGCCACAGGCTGGTTACTAGTCTGGGAATGAACTGTGAAGCCAAACGAGCGATCCATCAGCCTCCACCATCCCCAGCTGATGACAAAGGAGTGGGAGGGGTAAACTTTGAGCCAAGTGTGGTTCTTTTCCTGGGAGAAAGAGCAGTTTTCTCCTTAGGATCTAAGTTCCTTAATGGATTGACACCTACTCAACTTTTCTTAGTTGAAAAAAAATCACTGCTTTAGGAAGTCTGATGTACTTAAAAGAAAATTATCATTTTCTTTTAGAGACAGGGTCTTGCTGTCACCCATGCTGGAGTGAAGTGCCACAGTTTTGGCTCACTATAACCTCAAACTCCTGGGCTCAAGTGATCCTCCCATCCAAGCCTTCCAAGTAGCTGGGACTACAGGTATGAGCCATTGCACCCAGTCATTATTTTTATTTTTGTAACACATATTTAGAGACAGATGGAGTCTCAATGTGTTGGCCAGGCTGAACTCAAGCTCCTGGACTCAAGAAATCTTTCTTCCTTGGCCTCCCAAAGTGCTGGGATTACAGGCACGAGCCACCATGCCTGGCCCATATTCTATTTAATATTTGAAATAATTGTGTTAAGTGTGCAACATTAAATTACCTGCCACTAGGTATGATCTTAGGGCACCAGCAAAACTAGGTCACCCTGATTTGTCAAGAGTAAATGGTTATCTGGTCGGGCGCGGTGGCACACACCTGTAATCCCAGCACTTTGGGAGGCCATGGAGGGCAGATCACCTGAGGCCAAGAGTTCAAGATCAGCCTGGTCAACATGATGAAACTCTTTCTCTATTAAAAATGCAAAAAGTGGCTGGGTGCGGTGGCTCATGCCTATAATCCCAGTACTTTGAGAGGCTGAGGCGGGTGGATCACCTGAGGCCAGGAGTTCAAGATCAGCCTGGTCAACATGATGAAACTCCTTCTCTATTAAAAATGCAAAAAGTGGCTGGGTGCGGTGGCTCATGCCTGTAATCCCAGCACTTTGAGAGGCCGAGGCAGGTGGATCACCTGAGGTCAGGAGTTCGAGACCAGCCTGGCCAACATGGTGAAACCCTGTCTTTACTAAATATACAAAATTTAGCTGGTCATGGTGGCAGTTCACCTGTAATCCCAGGTACTCGGGGGGCTAAGGCAGGAGAATCGCTTGAAACTGGGAGGCGGAGGTTGCACTGAGCTTAGATTGCGCCATTGCACTCCAGCCTGGGGGACAAGAGCAAGACTTCGTCTTAAAAACACTCCAGTCTGGGTGACAAGAGCAAGACTCCATCTCAAAAAAAGAAAAAAGAAAATAGTTATCTGATATCTTCTTAAGAAAGAATATCAGTATTACAGCCAACTTTTCTATATTACATTTAATACAGCACAACTTTTTCTATATTACATTTAATACTGTTTTCATTTAAAATTACATATTGGGGAGTGCTTTGCCTTACTAAGAGCATCTAAAACTCTTCATCTGGCTCTGGAGAAAGAAGTTATGATTCTCATTTTGCAGAACAAACCAAGTCTTGGAGAGTTTAGTTACTAGCTCAAGCTGCAGGGCAGAGACCATTATGATGGTATTCAACGTTTATGACACCTTATGTTTATGATGGTACATACCAGTTTTCTTTTTATTTATTTATTTTTTTTTTTTTTTATTTTTTGAGACGGAGTCTCGCTCTGTCGCCCAGGCTGGAGTGCAGTGGCCTGATCTCAGCTCACTGCAAGCTCCGCCTCCCGGGTTCCCGCCATTCTCCTGCCTCAGCCTCCTGAGTAGCTGGGACTACAGGCGCCCGCCACCTCGCCCGGCTAGGTTTTTGTATTTTTTAGTAGAGATGGGGTTTCACCATGTTAGCCAGGATGGTCTCGATCTCCTGACCTTGTGATCCGCCCGTCTCGGCCTCCCAAAGTGCTGGGATTACAGGCGTGAGCCACCCCGCCCGGCCACCAGTTTTCTTTTTAAAGTTGTGAATCTTTTTGGGCCTTCTTTAATGGTTAAGTGTTTTGGTTTTTTTGGAGACAGTCTCACTCTGTTGCCCAGGCTGAAGTGCAGTGGTGCTATTTCAGCTCACTGTGGCATACACCTTCCGGGTTCAAGCAATTCTTGTGCCTCAGCCTCTTGAGTAGCTAGAATTACAGGCACGCACCACCATGCCTGGCTAATTTTTCTATTTTTAGTAGAGGCAGAGTTTTGCCATGTTGGCCAGGCTGGTCTCCAACTTCTGGCCTCAAGTGATCCACCTGCCTTGGCCTCCCAAAGTGCTGGGATCACAGGCGTCAGCCACTGTGCCCAGTCTAATGGTTAAGTGTTTTAATCAAATAAAGTATACCATAAAGTTAACCTAAATATGTTTTGGGATATCTCCACACATCTTTTTTTTTTTTTTTCCTCTCAGTGATTGAAAGTTCGAATGATATGGAATCATCAGCCCACCTAAATGATTGAGCTTTGGGTCTTTTTGGGTCAACCAAGGGAAAGTGAGAAGGAAGTCAAGGAAGCCAAGAAACTACTCTCAGGCCCTTCTGTGGTTGGTTGTATTTGCAAGACAGGGGGTCCCCAAGTGTCTTCACTTTTTGATCCTTAGCATGGTTCCCATTTTAGAAGCTGAGGTCCCAGACTCCTTTCTGCTTATATAAGGGGTGTCAGGCAACAGAGTGTTATTTAAGAAAATTTTTTCTGTAAGTCATTTCATTAATACTTCTTGAGGACTGTATGATCTCACACTGATAACAAAGGGGATGACAGAAAGGTGAGATATAAACATGTTCTCCCAACATGCAAAGTGAGGAAATGAATTTTACCTTACATCTGCCTCCATTATCCTATGCCAGAGGGCCTAAAACATTGATGTGCACAAAAAGCATCTGGGGCACTGTTTTAAAATTCACCTTTCTGAACCTTGTCCCCCGAGTCCCTGATTTGTAGGCATGAGTGGACCTGGGAATCTGTATCCCAGGTGATTCTAACATTATTCACCATGCTGTAAGAAACACTATTCTTTTTTGTTTTGGTTTTGTTTTTCAAACAGAGTCTTGCTCTGTCCCCTAGGCTGGAGTGCAGTGACGCAATCTCAGCTCACTGCAAGCTCTGCCTCCCAGGTTCACGCCATTCTCCTGCCTCAGCCTCCCAAGTAGCTGGGACTACAGGTGCCTGCCACCATGCCCAGCTAATTTTTTGTATTTTTAGTAGAGATGGGGTTTCACCGTGTTAGCCAGGATGGTCTTGATCTCCTGACCTCGTGATCTGTCCACCTCAGCCTCTCAAAGTGCTGGGATTACAGGCATGAGCCACCGTGCCTGGCCAAGAAACACTATTCTTACACAAACTTGATGAGGTTTAAAAAACTCAAGTTGCAATTAAGTCTTTGTTTCTGTCATCCTTGCCAAATAATCCTATTACTAAATTGGCCCTTTTCTTTTTCTTTTTTTTATTTTGTTGCCCAGGCTGGAATGCAGTGGCGCGACCTCAGCTCACTGGAGTGACCTCAGCTCACTGGAGCCTCTGCCTCCCAGGCTCAAGTGATCCTCCTGCCTTAGTGTCCTGAGTAGTTGGGCCCACAGGCACATGCCACCATGACCAGCTAATTTGTAATTTTTTTTTTTGTGGGGGGGTGTCTTGCTATGTTGCCCAGGCTGCTCTTGAACTTGTGAGCTCAAGCCCTCTGTCCACCTCAGCCTCCCCAAGCGTTGGGATTACAGGTGTCACCACCATGCCCGGCCTAAATTTGCCCTTTTCTACAAAACACTGACAGCCCCTAACCTGAATAGCATTGCTGGATCTAAGCTTAAATTGTCTGCCCAAAGCAATTTACAACAAAGTAGGAATTAGATTTAAAACATCTTTTATGGCACTTGGATTAAAATATATATATATATATACACATCCACATATATACACACACATCTACATCTACATCTACATCTACATCTTGGCCAGGTGCGGTGGCTCACACCTGTAATCTCAGCACTTTGGGAGGCTGAGGTGGGTGGATCACACAGTCAGGAGATTGAGACCATCCTGGCTAACACGGTGAAACCCTGTCTCTACTAAAAATACAAAAAATTAGCCGGGCATGGTGGCACACCCCTGTAGTCCCAGCTACTAGGGAGGCTGTGGCAGGATAATCGCTTAAACCTGGGAGCCAAGATCTCGCCACTGCACTCCAGCCTGGCAACAGAGCGAGACTCCGTCTCAAAATATGTATCTATCTTAAGGGAAGTATTAGAATACCTCTATTACACTACTTTTGTTTCTCCTTTGGAGAAATTAGCACGGCAGCGTCGTCTAATTCAAAAGCTGTAGAAGTCAACATCCACTTTTTTTCATGGGCCTGTTAAAGCCCTATCATTCATTCTTGACTCATCCTATGTCTTTGGGAAGCCTTTCTGGGTAAACCTATCCACAAGGAAAATCCTTTATGTCACTACCAGCCCTTGCACACGTTTCAATTATAGCATTTATCATCTTGTACCACAATTGCCTAATTTATTTTTGTATCTCCAGCTCTACTAATAGATACAGTGCCTGGCAAACAGCAGGCGCTAAATAATTGTGGGATGAATGAGTCCAGGGCAAGAGACTAGATTTTTAAAACAAGAGTTTTAAAAATCAATGCTGACTGAGAAATGAAGTACGGAAATGTCAAGGGCTGGAATAAAAATAATCCCTAACAGCACAGAATCCTCATTAAGGGAACACAGGTCAGGCATGTGTCCCAGCCCGGCGGCGCTGAGGGGTTGGTGGTGTCTTCATTGTTACGAAACATGTGGGCTCTCTCCTCCCCGCAACCCACCAAGAGCCCAGCCTCCCAGGTTCCCACTCTTATGTGCGCCCCACCCATGACCGACTCTTCCCAGGCCGCTGCTTGTCCTCGCCAGAGCCACCCCTTCCAGTCGCTACGCCAAGGAGGGGCGTTCAGATCCTCCAGTGAGGGCCTAGGAGGCCTTTCATGGCCAATCAGTAGCCAGGCCCTGCAATTTGGGAGGGACTCGGCATCCACAGGGACAGCTGGACTGCTGGGCGATTCCTTAGGGTGCTTGTTTTACGCAAGGCTTAGAGGTCAAAAATAAGGTGACACAGTACTCTCAGAATGGAAGGGAGCCGCACAGACTGTCTGGGTTGGCCATTTTCTAAGACGAACCAACTGCTTTTCAGATTCCTCTCCACCTTTTACGCATTCCTCTGATAAAAGCGGGTGTGACTGATTTGGAAATTGGCTCAGTGACTGAGGGTTCAGACCACCATTTGGACCAGTAAGAAAAGGCAATCGCTGGAGCCTGGGCTTTGCGAAGAGGAGTGCAAGTGGGCCCAATGTTTCATTTTTATCTATTGGTACAATCATGTTCAAGTGAACCAAATAGTTTTATTTATACTATTAGAAATAAATCATCTGGCTGGGCGTGGTGGCTCGCGCCTGTAATCCCAGCACTTTGGGAGCTAAGGCGGGTGGATCACCTGAGGTCAGGAGTTCCAGATCAGCCTGGCCAACATGGTGAAACCCTGTCTCTACTAAAAATACAAAAATTAGCCTGTAATCCCAACTTTTGGAAGGCTGAGGCAGGAGAACCGCTTGAATCTGGGAAGCAGAGGTTACAGCGAGCAGAGACTGTGCCATTGCACTCCAGCCTGGGCAATAAGAGTGAAACTCCATTTCAAAAAAAAAGAAAGAAAGAAAAAAGTAAAAGAAAGAAATCATCTGGTTTGTGCTCCCAAAACGTTTTTACCTTGAGTTGTGAGCTGCCCTTCTTGAGCTTGTACACAACGAAGCTCTTCAATGGTTTCCTTCAGAGAATCCCTTTCTGTTCTCAGTCTCTGGAGAGACACAAAAACATGAAGGGTTAGCTTCACGTTTTAAGAATTTATTCATCAGAGGCCTTTGTCTTACCTAATAGAATGATAAACAATAGTGAACATGAACATGTTTTACCTTTTGCTTTTCTATGGAAAGATCATAGAAGGAAGAAAAGATTAAAACAATTTTTCCCATTTAACAATACTGGATATCTACTATGTGCAAGGCAATATGCTATCCACAGTTAAACAAAACTGTCTACTCCATCTTTAACAATTAGTAACTAATTTCTTTTTTTTTTTTTTTTTTGAGACGGAGTCTTGCTCTGTCGCCCAGGCTGGAGTGCAGTGGCGGGATCTCGGCTCACTGCAAGCTCCGCCTCCCGGGTTCACGCCATTCTCCTGCCTCAACCTCCCAAGCAGCTGGGACTACAGGCGCCTGCCACCTCGCCCGGCTAGGTTTTTTGTATTTTTTTAGTAGAGACGGGGTTTCACCGTGTTAGCCAGGATGGTCTCGATCTCCTGACCTCGTGATCCGCCCGTCTCGGCCTCCCGAAGTGCTGGGATTACAGGCTTGAGCCACCGCACCCGGCCACTAATTTCTTAACATTCTTTTCAGTAGACATAAAACATTGAAGAACAAAGACAATAAATATTCATAAATCATGAAAAAGTAGAAATATTTTTAAAAGATTTGAAATATGCTGAACAACAAAAAGTCCTCTATTAATCATACAGAAAACAAGAAAGCTACACGAACTTATAGAAAGTCAGGAGCAGAACAATGTAAAGGAGACAACAGTGGTAGAAAAGATAACTATATAAAAAAGAAATCTGAATGAAGTATTATAAAAATATTCTTTAGAATTTTTTGCCTTATTTCTGAAACACAAATGGAATTCTCCTATAGCTTAAAAATAAACAGGATTTCTAATTTTTAAATTCATAAATAAAATAAATTAATGTGGCCAAACATGAATTAAACATAAATGCCTTAATTTTAGCAGCGCTCAAAACCAAAATGCCTAATACATATACTCACATCCTTTTCTTTTTGAAGACTGTCAACTTTTTCTTTTAGCCGCTTATATTCAAAATCTAGTTTATCTGCTTTCTTTGATTCTTCGGATAATCTATTTTGTAGTTCTACTACCTGATACAGAAAGATACCATTACTTATACATAATCTGAAACATTAGAAATTATCACTATTTTCTTCTATAGGTTTAAGAAAACCAAACCCTCTCCCACCAGTACTCAAATGCATATGATCCAGCAGTCTAACACAGTGGAGAGAACTAGGAATAAAAACCTGCCCAGTTACTATGGGTTCCCAACCAGAATCATCCAGTGTAACAATGTTCAAAATCATACAAGAATCTATAGGATTTTCATTTCCAGCAATAGAGATAACTGGATAGTCTGAAATTCTTTTTGTATAAAACAAAATAAATGCTGGGGTGGGGCAGGGGGATTCCAATTGCATAGCTAAGCTTACAAAAAAATAAGGGAAATCCTCAGAGGTTAAAACCAGAATGAGAAGTTTATGCAGATGCTCTGGGTACCATGAGGTGTCAACAGGAACCTAGAGCTTTAAAAGGAGATGAGTGGTTGTTAAACCACCCTGGGCTCTAAAAGGTAACAAATCAGCAAATAGGTGCACTAGGAAAAAAAATTTTCATCAGCTGGAAAAATAAACTGAGTGCTTTGGGATTAAAAAAGCATAACTTGGGGGTTAAGTGCAGTGGCTGACGCCTGTAATCCCAGTACTTTGGGAAGCTGAGGCGGGAGGACGGCTTGAACCCAAAATTTGAGATCAGACAAGGCAACATAGTGAGACCCGGTCTCTATAATTTAAAAATTAGCTGGATGTGGCAGCACATGTCTTAGTTCCTCAGGAGGCTGAGGTGGGACGATCACTTGAGCCCAGGAGTTCAAGATTGCAGTGAGCTATGACCATACCATTGCACTCCAGCCTAGGAAACAGAGTGAGATCCTATCTTAAAAAAAAAGTAAGAATGAAAGAAAAAAGGGTAACTTGGAAGTCTGTAACCACAGCATGTTAATAATACGTGGACTTGTGTTTGAATTTTTACTACTTGCATTGTCTGGGAAAACCCAAGCCAAGCAATTAGAGGAGTATTAGTTGGTAATGCTGTGGAAAGTCTGCCATAAACAAACACACATATTGACCACAGAAACAAAACCTCAACCCATGAGCCTCAGGATTCCCCAAGGTAAAGATGAGCTAATGAAAGAGCAAAATCCAAAATTATAAAGGCCATAAAGAAATATGTCACAATGAACAAGACTCTGTGGAAAACATTAACAGCAATAACAACCAAAAAATAATAGAATAAGATCTCCAAGGATTTCAGATTGGAATTATCAGATACAAAATACACATACTTAAAAAAATAAAGAGAAAATCTAAATTTTAAAAGCAGTAGGAGGCCAGGCACGGCAGCTCACACCTATAAGCCTAGCACTTTGGGTGGCTGAGGCAGGCAGATTGCCTGAGCTCAGGAGTTTGAGATCACCCTGGTGGCAACATGGTGAAACCCTGTATCTACTAAAATATAAAAATTCAGCCAGGCTTGGTGATGCACTTCTGTAATCCCAGCTACTCGGGAGAGTGTGGCAGGAGAATTGCTTGAACCCGGGAGGTGGAGGTTGTAGTGAGCTGAGATTGCACCACTGCACTCCAACCTGGGCCACAGAGCCAGACTCTGCCTCAAAATAAATAAATAAATAAATAAAAATAAAATAAAAAACAAAAAGGAGTAAGAGACCATCAAAAATAACCAGGGAGATTTGAAAAAGCACACAAAGAAGGTTTGTAGACAAAATATTATCATTTAAAAAATGAAGTGGCCGGTCACGGTGGCTCATGCCTATAATCCCAGCACTTTGGGAGGCCAAGGCGGGTGGATAACCGGAAGTCAGGAGTTCAAGACCAGCCTGGCCAACATAGTGACACCCTGCATCTATTAACAATACACAAAAATTAGCCAGGCATGGTGGTGGGCGTCTGTAATCCCAGCTGCTCGGGAAGCTGAGGCAGGAGAATCACTTGAATGTGGGAGGTGGAGGTTGCAATAAGCAGAGATTGTGCCACTGCACTCCAGCCTGGATGACAGAGTGAGACTCTGTCTCAAAACAAAACAAAACAAAGAACCAAAAACAAACAGACGAAAACAAACAAACAAAAAACATGTAGCAAACTTTGTAATACACTGGCAAAATAAACATTCTGTACGTAATCAACAAGGAATGCTTTCCCACCATTACTGTTTTTCCCTCCAAGTTGTACTAAAATCTAGGTATGCTGATTAAGAAGAAAAAAAGGATATGGAATAGAAAGGGAGAAATTGGGCTGGGTGCAGTGGCTCACACCTATAATCCCAGCCCTTTGGGAGGCTGAGACAGGAGGATGTCTTGAGCCCGGGTATTTAAGACCAGCCTGGGCAACATGATGAAACCCCATCTCTACAAAAATTACAAAATTAGCTGAGTGTGGTGGCACACACTTGTGGTCCTAGCTACTTGGGAAGCTGAGATGGGAGGATCACCTGAGCCTGGGGAGGTCGAGGTTGCAGTGAACCATGGCTGCACCACTGCACTCTAGCCTGGGTGACAGAGCGAAACCCTCTCTCAGAAAAAACAAAAAACAAAAAACATAAATTCCTTTTATTTCTTTACTATATCCCTTCTGACAAGAGAATCTACAGACATTATCAGAAGTAATATGAGAATTTGGCAAGGTTGCAGAATCAACATATAAAAGTTAATTTCATTCATATAAATTAGTAATAAAGTGAAAATGGTATCTCTATCTAACTGCATTCAAAAAACAACCCAAAACACAAAGCACCTAACAGTAACTACAATGAAATATGCACAAAATCTTTAGAAGAACATTAATAAACTTAACCCAAAGACATGTAAGACCACGGAAAGGTCTCATGTTCAGACAGGAACAACTCTCCCCAAATTGATCAAGAGAGTCGAAGTAATTCCAATTCCCATGAGTTTGGAGTTTAAAGGGAAAGCAAAGGGCTGAGAACAGACTTCTGAAAAAGGACAAAGTATGAGAGTCTGCACTACCACCTATCAAAATTGCTAAAAATCTGTAAAACTTGAGTGTGATATTGGTGTAGGAACAGATAAATATACCAAGGGAACAGTAGAAAGTGTCCAGAAACAACCCATAAACAACATGGATACTTTAGATATACAAGATAGAATTGCAGGTCATTGTGGAAGAAAGGACTATTAAATAAATGGTAGTAGGCTGAATGGTAGTAGGTAGTATCCACACAGACAAAAAGAGTCTCAAAGGGATCCCTACTTCACACCCTACACAAAAATTAATTCCAAGTGGATTAAATACCTAAATATGCAAAACAAACTTTAAATCTTTGTAAAGAAAATAGAGAAGATTAGACTATATACTTATGTACGAAATAATTTCTTAAAATATAAAAAGTACAAATCATAAAAGTACTTGAAGTTCATTATGCTGAAATTATCAACCTCAAAAAAGTAAAAGGACAAGTCATAGACCTATAGGAGATTAAGTAAAAATATATGCAAGTGATAAAGAATATCTAGAACATATAAACAACCTTTAGAAATCAGTAAATGATTCAATCTTTTAAATGGGTAAAAGATAAAAATAGGAAATTTACAAAAGAAATATGGTCAGTCAATATATTTGTAATCAGAGTAACACGAAGTATAATTAAAAGGAGACACCATTTTATACCTATATAATTGGCAAACTTTACTTATTTTTTCTTTTCTCAAGACAAGGTCTTACATGTCCCATGTTGCCAGCAGAGTCACATGCAGCACAAAAGCAAAGCTGGAGCGCAGTGGTGCAATCATAGCTCACTGTAGCCTCTGAGGCCCGGGCTCAAGCGATCCTTCAACCTCAGCCTCCCAAGTAGCTGGGACCACAGGTTCATGCCACCATGCCCAGCTAACTTAAAGTTATTTTTAGAGATGGGGTCTTGCTATGTTTCCCAGGCTGGTCTGGAACTCCTGGGCTCAAGTCATTCTCCTGCCTCAGCCTCCCAAAGTGTTGAGATTACAGGCGTGAGACACTGTGCCAGGCCAGCAAAATTTAAAGTTTGCCAATACTGTGTGTTGGTGATGATATGAAGCAACAGGAATATAAACTGCTTGTTGGTAACACAATAACTTTAAGGAACAATCTGCTAATATCTAACTATATTGATGATACTCTTAGACAGAAATTCCATCAAGTTGTAAAACCTTCACACATGTATAGTAGAGGACCTGTACAATACTATTTATATGGCATTTCTTTTAATACAGGAAAAAAAGCTGAAACATCCTGTAGGCCTCTTAACAGGAAAATGGGTAAATTTTGGTACAGAGACTAACTGAAATACTATACAGCAGCGGAAATGAATGTTATAAAGCTATACCTATCGTGATAAACAAATCTCACTGAGCAAAAGACAAAAATTTATATAAAGTTTTGGAACATGTCAAAATGCTATAACTTTTTAGGGATAAATATATATATGTAGCAAAAGTATAGAGAGACAAATGGGAATGAAAGCTGCAGCATGGAGGCTGCCTGTAATGAGGAGGGGGAGAGAATGTTTTATTCAAGCATGAATATTTACTGAACTATGCTTTTACATTTGTGTATTTCTTAAGTATTAAGTAATAAATAAATAAATAAATAAAAATAAATAAATAAAAATAAAAGTATCTGCTATGGAGAGTTTAAAGCTCTTTAAATATAAGATAAATATAAATAAATACAATAGGCCGTGCATGGTGGCTCACAGTGGCTCACAGTGGCTCACACCTGTAATCCTAGCACTTTGGAAGGCCGAGGCTGGTGGATCACTTGAGCTCAGGAGTTCAAGACCAGCCTGGGCAACACAGTGAAACCCCGTCTCTACCAAAATACAAAAAATTAGCCAGGTATGGCGGCATGCGTCTGTAGTCCCAGCTACTCGGGAGGCTGAGGCAGAAGAATTGCTTGAACCTAGGAGGTGGAGGTTGCAGTGAGCTAAGATCACGCCACTGCACTCCAGGCTGGGTGACAGAGTGAGACTTAGTCTCCTAAAAAAATAAATACAATAAAGAAAAGATAAAAAATAGAATACCATGAAAACAAGTCAGTAATTTTGGTAAGCTACATGCTATAACTGAGAGCTTGCCTGAAACCATCATCAAGATGCTGTGTTTCTTTTACCTGTCTCTTGTAGGTTTCAAGTTGACTTCGCGCTGCGTTGGCCTTTCTTAATTCTTCCTCTAGACTGACAGTGTTCTGCATATACACGGTATTCTTCTCTTCTAAGAGTTTAACCTGCCGCCTTAAATCACCAAGATCTTCTAGCTTCTTTTTATAAGATTCTACTTGACCTTCTAGTTTAGACACTTTATCAGAAGAATGTCTAGAATTAGATGGGAAATTAAAAAATCAGAAACACATCCACACTTGTAAAAGTTGTTTCAGTATTAAGAAGGATTGCCAGGAAACATAAGACAAAAGTGATTCCAGGTTAATTTTCTGCACAGGTTAAAATATATGACCTAAGTTACAATTACACGTTTAATGGAGAATAATAATTTAAGAAAAACAAGCAGGAGAGGGCAGCCAGCAGAGTCACATGTGGCACAAAAGAAAAGTAAGTTTAACAGTGTCCAAATAATTTGGCAATTATCAGTGATGACCGGAATAGCAGCTTCAGTGGGGCAGTGTGGGCAGATAGTAGGGTCGAGGAGAGAACGTCAGTTTTACCTTATGTAATCTAAGTTTGGTTCTGGTGGGAAGGAGAGAGTAGTAACTCCCTCTCTCTTTAAGATTAAGGAGACCTAAATGTGCATGTGCATGTATATGTATAAAGGAGAGAGATCCAAAAGGCAAAAGAAATGAGGATTGATGTAACACAGTCCCTGTGTAGGCCAGAAAGGTGGAGGTCCAGAGCACTGAAGAAGGAATTAGCCCTGAACAGGAGGAAGAATAACAGGTCTATACTCTCTAAAGAAAGGGTGGATGGGAACCCAGTGAAGTTTAGAGGTGCAGGAGACAAAAGACAGGGAGTGTCCAGCAGTTCATGGCCTCTTTCTTTCCTGCTATAGGAGACAAGGTCATCTATTGAGACTAAGGCATGGGAGGTGTGGGGGGAGGGCAGCCAGGGGAGTAGAATCCTGAAGAATCGGAATGGCTGTGAGTGAGACAATGAGCAAGGGGAGGGCGGGTCATTGGGAAGAACCCAGCTCAGAAGGAAGCCACCGACTGGCAGCAGCACAAAACTATCAATTACGCATTTCCCCTGTTCTCAGTATTCAAAGAGCAAAAGTAGAAAATGTAGATGGTTGAGATAATCAACAGAGGAGACTGTACAAGAAGAGGAGTGAAAAAATGAGGTGGCAGGGAGTGAGGTACCTCATGAGAGAACTGAAGGGATAACAACAAGGCCCAGCAAGAAAATGAGGCCTTGCGGGCGTGGCGAGAGAACAGTTCCAGAGCTGTACAAGTAAAAAGTGATGGTCAGAATTTCTATTTTACAAACACTTGTGTATCGCTTAATTGCCAGACACTGTTGCAAGTGTTTACAAACATAAATTCACTCAATTCCTCATATAAACCTGAGGTAGGCATGTGTATTGTTTCCATTTTGCAGATGAGCAAACGGCCATACAGAGATTGCATAAGCAGTAGACCCGGGATCTCAGCCCAGGTAGCCTGGCTCTTAAGCTTGCTAGATGTTCAGAAACCCTAGAGTTTCTAACACTAGAGCCAAACTGTGCTGGGCAGTGAAGGTGAAGGTGAGGTTTTTACCTCAGCACGTCGATCTCATCTTTCAGAGACTGAGCTTCATCTGCCAAAGTGGTCAGTTCATCATTCTGTTGCCGAAGTTCAGAGATCTCCTTTTCTAACTCTTCACAGCGTATTCGATAATCATCTTTGGCTGCTTCTAGTCTGTAACCAATACATAATAGACCAAGAAAGCACTATTTACCGCCTCCTCATTCTCCTTAGAACAGTAAAAGAAAAATATAAAGCATGAGAATAAAGCCTTCTTGAATATGTCTCCCATGTTAGTGGCCACAAGCTGCATTCTCAAATATTAACTGTCATAAAAATGGACTCCACCGTCCCAAGTCTTGGGAACGGTGACAACTGGTTACTATTTCCCTACCAGAAGGCAAGATAACATGCAATGCTTTTCAGAACTGCAGATACAATTTATTTAAGGGCTTTTAAAATTATAAAATTAACACATATGGTCTGGCACAGTGGCTTACAGTAATAAACCCATTATGTTAATAAAAACAACATAATGTTTACGAAAAATAACTATTTTCTAAAACAAAAAAGTGAGAAGAGTGGCACTGTTTTACATTTTTGTGATTCTATTATCTGTTTTAATAGAAGACAGCTGAGTTCTCATATTTGTTTCTACACCCATCTGTTGGTGACATGTTGTTTTTGGCTGAAGTATATGAAGAAAATCTAGCCTTGCAGACACATAGTTGGAAAACAGAGGGTCTTGCAGATTCTTCAAAATGGTCTCAGAGGACCTCCAGGAGCCTCGACCATTCTTTGAACTACTGATGTAGACCAAAGGGAATGGACTGTTTCTAAGGTTTCTAAGGAGCCTAAGAAAAGTTTATTACTTTTTCCTGTTAAGGTGAAAGAAAAAAAAAAATCCAGAAACATTTCACTAAGGAATAACGAGAATAGTAGTTATGCTACCATACTCAGTTACTCAGTAAAGTAAAAATCTAATTGATGTTTAATTTCTCTGTTTTAACACTAGAAATCTATGGCTAGGTAAGAAACAAGTCATGATGCACTTTTTAGTAAACCGTAACAAAGTATTTTCTTCATACTCTTAAGTCTTTCAATTTTGTGCTTCTGTCTCATCTTGCAGAACATATTTTCCTTTTTCTTCTTTTTCCTTTCACCACCCAAAGGTCAAAGGGCCCTTCTTCCTTTCTTTTGGACTTTTCTTCCCACAGAAGATGTCTGAAATATAGTTCCTTTAAATCTTGCCTGTCCTTTTAAATCAGCTCACCCCTTTAAATAAGCCTATTTCTATAAACACACACATACACACACACATATATATAGATTTCTATAAGTCTATAAATCCATCTGTCTTTTAAAAATCCCTGCCTGCAACTTTTCATGGCTCTTCCCGAAGATGTGCTTATTTTGAAATCCCTAATCTGTGGTTTATGGTCTACTCTGACCATTACTTTTCCAAACAAAAGTCATTTCAGATTTTCAGTGAAATTTAATCTTTCTGGTGATCATGCCAACTCGCCTGCAGGCCGCTTCACAAATGTTCTTCCTCGGTCTTTCTTGAAAGTTTCCTCAGTCACCTTTGTTTCCCAGAGGGGCAGGTGTGGGGTGGAGGGCTGGTGTCTGATTTCTTCCTGTCACTCAGTTATTCTGGCATTCTGTCTTCAAGTAATAAGGAAGGTGGCGCTCTGATAGAACATTTCTTAGACGTGAAGTAGTTTCATGTTGTATGAGGAGATTCTGAGAAGTTGTTCATTATGGAGCCTCAATGGTCTACAGTTTCCCAGAAGTCCTAACATTATATTCTTTTTTTTTTTTTTTTTTCTTGAGACAGTCTTGTTCTGTTACCCAGGCTGGGGTGCAATGGCACGATCTCAGCTCACTGAAATCTCCACACCCCCCGTTCATGCAATTCTCATGTCAAGCCTCCCGAGTAGCTGGGATTACAGGCACCCGCCATCATGCCTGGCTATATGAGATGGGGTTTCATCATGTTAGCCAGGCTGATTTTGAATCCCTGAACTCAAGCAATCAGCCTGCCTCAGCCTCCCAAAGTGCTGGGATTCCAGGCATGGGCCAATGTGCCTGGCCAATATATTCTTAACTTTAAATGACAGCTAACAAATTTTTAAAAATCAGATTTTAAAGAGTTGTCTTTTACCTGAATGTTTCTTCTTGGAGCTGTTCTAATTGAGTCTGGAGCTGCAAATGCCTTCTTCCTGCTGGACTGTTAGGGTCTTCTATAGAATCAGATTGATTGAGTCTTTCCATTAATACCTGATTCTCTGCCAACAAACTACTTTTCTCTTCCTGCAATGCTGCAACCTGTTGGAATACAGGACAATGGCAGTTATTTCTTCTAATTACACTGGCATCAGCTCAATCACTTGTGAATTACCATTACAAATTAAAGCCTATATATATATTTTTTGAGGTGGAGTCTCGCTGTCACTCAGGCTGGAGTGCAGTGGCATGATCCCGGCTCACTGCAAGCTCCGCCTCCCAGGTTCATGTCATTTTCCTGCCTCAGCCTTCCGAGTAGCTGGGACTACAGGTGCCCACCACCATGCCTGGCTAAATTTTTGTGTTTTTAGTAAAGACGTGGTTTCACCGTGTTAGCCAGAATGGTCTTGATCTCCTGACCTCATGATCCGCCCGCCTCGGCCTCCCAAAGTGCTGGGATTACAGGCGTGAACCACTGCACCGGCCATTAAAGCCTATTTTTAAAGAAGTACAATCAATCTCCACTTAAAACATTTACATCATTTTGGAATACTGCACGTGCAGACCAAGATATAAGAGTGACAATTCATTCCTATTTCATATTTGAAAAAACACCTCACCAGACAAGATACAGAGATGGCAAATAAGCACACTAATAAATAATCATTAGCTATCAAGGAAATGCAAATTAAAATCACAATATTATATAACTACACTCCCACTAGAATAAACAAAATTAAAAAGACTGACTGTAGCAAATGTTGGCAAAGAAGCTTGTGGTGAGAATATAAAATGTTTCAAACACTTTGGAAAATAGTTTAGCAGTTTCTTAAATAATTAAACATGCAACGACCACATGACTGATTTAGCCATCCTACTCCTAGGTATTTACTCAAGAGAAATAAAAGCATATGCCCACACGAAGACTTAGGAAGAATGTTCATAGCAGCTTCATTTGTGATGGAGGAAAACTGGAAACAACCCAAACATCTGCCAACAAGCAAATGACTAAATGATTTGCACTATATCATATAGGTTGAACATCCCAAATCTAAAAATACAAACTGAGAAATGCTTCAAAATCTGAATGTTTCTGAGCACCTACATGACACTCAAAAGAAATGCTCATTCGAGCCATTTCAGCTTTTGGATTTTTGGATTTAGGATACTCAACCAGTAAGTATATAATGCAAATATCCCCAAATCCAAAAATATCATGAATTTCAGATATGGAATACTCAACCTGTATAAAAGAAAACTACTCAGCAATAAAAAATAATTAACAATTTACAGCTACAATATAGATGAATCTCAAAATAATGTAAGAAGTCAGACAAAAAGCCGGGCACCGTGGCTCACGCCTGTAATCCCAGTACTTTGGGAGGCCGAGGCAGGTGAATCACCTGAGGTCAGGAGTTCGAGACCAGCCTGGCCAACATGGTGAAACCCCATCTCTGCTAAAAATACAAAAATTAGCCGGGCATGGTGGCAAACGCCTGTAATCCCAGCTACTCAGGAGGCTGAGGCAAGAGAATCGCTTGAACCTGGGAAGCAGAGGTTGCAGTGAGCTAAGATCTTGCCATTGCACTCCAGCCTAGGGGACGAGAGCAAGACTTAGTCTCAAAAAAAAAAAAAAAAAAAAACCCATAAAAAAAGAAGTCAGACCAAAAAAATTCAATATATATAGCAGAACTCCATTTTACACACAAACAACAGACAAAAAGAATCTAATTTTCGAAACATAAACATGGCTGGCATGGTGGCTCATGCCTGTAATCCTTGTACTTTGGGAGACTGAGGGAGGAGAATTACTTGAGCTAGGAGTTGGAGAACAGCCTGGGTAACACAGTGAGACCCTGTCTCCACAAAAAATAAAAAATTAGCTGGGTGTGGTGGTGAATGCCTGTGGTCCCCACTACTTGGGAGGTTGAGGCAGGATTGCTCAAGTCCAAGAGGTCGAGGCTGCAGTGAGCCGTGATCACACCACTGCACTCCATCCTGGACGACAGAGCAAGATTCTGTTTCAAAAACAAAACAAAACAAAACAGGGCAGGTACAGTGGCTCATGCCTACAATCCAAGCACTTTGGGAGACCAAGGTGGTACGACTGCTTGGGGCCAGGAGTTTGAGACCAGCCTGGTAGCATAACAAGATCCCATTTCCACCAAAAAAAAAAAAAAAAAAAAAAAAATTTAGCCAAGTCTGGTGGTACGTGCCTGTGGCCCCAGCTATTTGGAAGGCTAAGGTGGGAGGATCACTTGAGCCCAAGAAGTTGATTGCACCAAGCTGTGATCATGCCACTGCACTTCACCCTAAATGACAGACAGAGCATGACCCTGTCTCAAAAAACA
Organism: Chlorocebus sabaeus; assembly: GCF_047675955.1. NCBI lineage: Eukaryota > Metazoa > Chordata > Mammalia > Primates > Cercopithecidae > Chlorocebus > Chlorocebus sabaeus. The sequence continues at coordinate 42,790,624 of NC_132911.1, read as the reverse complement.
AAATGATGAGCCAGATGTGGTGGTTCACACTTGTAATCCCAGCACTTTGGGAGATGGAGGTGGGCAGATCACTGGAGCTCAGGAGTTCAAGACCAGCCTGGGCAATATGGCAAAACCCCAACTGTACAAAACATTAAAAAATTAGCTGGGCGTCGTGGTGTGCGCTTGTAATCCCTGCTACTCAGGAGGCTGTGGTGGGAAGATTGTTTTAGCCCAGGAGGCGGAGGTTGCAGTGAGCCAAGATTGCACCACTGCACTCCAGCATGGGTGACAGAGTGAGATCCTGTCTCAAAAAACAAAATGAAACATAAACATGATTATTTAAGAAAATAACAAAGCAAAGGGGCTTATAACGAAAAGCTACAGTTTCCTATGGAGTTTTCCCACTCTCCAGAGAAGTTTTTACTGTTCCTAATTTTACTGCTTTTGGTTACTTTCCATATCTAAATAATGTTACACAATTATTTCTTGACTTATCAACCTTAGACATTATCTAGTGACTCTCTCTTCTGACATGTTTGATTACAGCAACTTGTGCCATTCCTTCCTACCATAAATATAGTTAATCACTATTCTCACTTCCTTCACTGATCACCTCTGCAACTTTAAACTACTTATTGATATTTCACTCAGTCACCCATCCACTCACTCATTCACTCACTCACCTACTATGAGCTAGGTATGGTATCCTTGCACTTTTCTAAGTGCAAGGGATATGGAGATGAAAAAAGGGAAGTTCTTACTCATGTGTTATATATTCGAAACAAATTATAAGTAAAAACAAATCATTGCACAAGAAAGTAAATTAATAAATACATGTAAAAAGAAATAAAAAGTGCTATGCAGTGCTATGCAGAGTGATATGGTTTGGATATTTATCCTCTCCAAATCTCATGTTGAAATGTAGTCCCGAATGTTGGAGGTGGGGCCTGGTGGGAGATGTTTGGATCACAGCACTGGATCACTAATGAATGGCTTGGTAGCGTCCTCATAAGTGAGGGAATTCTTGCAAGACCTGGTTGTTTAAAAGTGTATGGCAACTTTCCACCCCTTGCTCCTGCTCTTGCCATGTGACACAGCTGCTTCCCCTTTGCCTTCTGCCATGATTGGAAGCTTCCTGAGGCCCTCACCAGAAGCAGATGCTGGAGCCATGCTGGAAAGCTTGCAGAACCGTGAGCCAATTAAACGTCTTTTTTCTTTATAAATTACCCAGCCTTGGGTATTTCTTTATAACAATACAGCCTAGTACACAGAGAATTAAAATAAGAACAACAAAAAAGACTGGTTGATTATTTGGGATTACTCAACATGGAAGGCCTTCCTGAAGAGACCTACTTTAGACCTACTTCAGTGCCTGATGCATTCCAGTGCCTGACATTTTATGACAAATAAATCAGGTGATTTTTGAGCTGAGGTTGGATGACAAGGAGCAGTTAGCCATGTAACGATTGTCTCCCTGTAGAAGTAGTTCTAGATGTCCTACTTGGTAAGATGAAAGCCATCATTTCTGGCTGTCCCTTTCCTTCATCACTCCTGTTTTACTTCTCAAACTCTGTCATTGGCATCTTAACTTTTACAATAATGTTTCTCTATAGGACAATTCTAAATGTTGAAAACCAATAAAGTTTACATTAAAGATTACATGCTTATGACTGTGTTGCTGTTTTCTCCACAGCAAAATATGCTGTAGGGCTACCTCTTCTCTTCTCATAACCTCTCTGCAACACTATCATTCATTTTGCAATCTGTCCATACCTGGGATTGGCAAACTGTTCTGGTGTAAAGGACCATATTGTAAATGTTTTAGGCAAGTACTTCACTCTGTCATTGAAGCCTGAAAGAAGCCACAGACAATACATAAAGGAGCCATGATAAAATTGTATTTGTAAAAACAGAAAGCAAGCCGTAGTTTGCCAATCTCAGTATATAAATTTAATTTTATGTCACTAAAGATACTTATATTCTGCTTATAAAAATAATGTAATCTTATTATAACTTAGCATTTGTATATAAATTCTAAAATCTGAAATGCAATTAACAGCACTTACATTATGACTTTGTAAATATTATTTTCTAGATAACCCAACAAGTGTGATGTGATTACTTTCTTCAATATGCATCCAATGCAATGACCAACTCATATGCCTTTCAAAGCAAAATGCTTGGTATTATGAACTCTACATATGCATAACCTAGCTTTAACAAGTACCAAAACTTGGCCAACTATGTCTCCCATGTATGTCCCCCACTTTAGTCAAAGTAAATTCCAGACAAATAATCTTATTCTTGTCTGTTATTTGTGAAAGGTATTCTCAACTTTAATTATGCTCTTGAATTTTTTTGTTTTGACAATTCTACTTAAACATTTTTTTTTCCGAGACATAGTCTTGCTCTGTCACCCAGGCTGGAGTGCAGTGGCACAATCTTGCTCAGTGCAACCTCTGCCTCCCAGATTCAAGCAATTCTCCTGCCTCAGTCTCCCAGGTAGCTGGGATTACAGGCGCCCGCCACCACACCCGGCTAATTTTTTGTATTTTAGTAGAGATGGGGTTTCACCATGTTGGCCAGGCTGGTCTCGAATTCTTGAGCTCAAGTGACCCCCCCACCTCAGCCTCTCAAAGTGCTGGGATTACAGGTGTAAGTCACTGCGCCCAGCCATATTTTCCCTAAAAAAGAGTTGCGTTACAGTTAAGATGTACTATATGGCAGTACACAGCACATTTGGTGGTACTAACAGTGGTATGTTTCAAAGAGGCAGTGCACAGAACAAATTTCCTACCTGCATATCCAATTCATGGCATCTTTGAGCAATTTCTTCCTTTGCTGACAAAGCTTCATTTAGTTCCTCTGTAGTTTTCTTAAGCTGGTTAGAAACAAAGAGATAAACATTTTAATATGAAGTGGTAACAATTAATAATTTGTATGTTCCACACAGAATTAAAACATTTCCCCTCTTTCTTTCTTGAAGAGGGAAGGGTACAGGAGGAAATCAAGAATCCTGTGGAAGAGTACAAAGACAGCACTTTTAACTTTAAATTAATTTCTTTTACTCTGTCTTGTCTTTTCCGTCCTTTGAATTTGGCTCATTCCCCATATCAAGATTTTGTATGCATCTTTTTTGATCTAGACTACCTGGTTCTTAGTAAGGATAATTCTTTAATAACTGAGAAATTTTACCTTCGTAAAATATATATGTGCTAGAGGAATAGGGATTTTAATTGTCAGAATATGCAGCTAGAACATTTCTTTCTTTTTTTTTTTTTTTAATTATTATTATACTTTAAGTTGTAGGGTACATGTGCATAACGTGCAGGTTTGTTACATATGTATACTTGTGCCATGTTGGTGTGCTGCACCCATCAACTCGTCATTTACATCAGGTATAACTCCCAATGCAATCCCTCCCCTCTCCCCCCTACCCATGATAGGCCCCGGTGTGTGATGTTCCCCTTCCCGAGTCCAAGTGATCTCATTGTTCAGTTCCCACCTATGAGTGAGAACATGCGGTGTTTGGTTTTCTGTTCTTGTGATAGTTTGCTAAGAATGATGTTTATTGCAGCAGTATTCACAATAGCAAAGACTTGGAATCAACCCAAATGTCCATCAGTGACAGATTGGATTAAGAAAATGTGGCACATATATACCATGGAATACTATGCAGCCATAAAAAAGGATGAGTTTGTGTCCTCTGTAGGGACATGGATGCAGCTGGAAACCATCATTCTTAGCAAACTATCACAAGAACAGAGAACATTTCAACACAAGTGTTTTAGTCATATTAAAACCTTATGCTGGGGGTGGGCGAAGGAGAGTCATATCAAAATCTTATGGAAGGGCAAGGGGAGGGATAGCATTAGGACAAATACCTAATGAGTGCAGGCCTTAAAACCTACATGATGGGTTGATAGGTACAGCAAACCACCATGGCACATGTATACCTATGCAACAAACCTGCACATTCTGCTCAGGTATCTCAGAACTTAAAGTTAAAAAAAAAAAAACTATCAAAAACTCTCGTGAAAAGAGTTAGAATATGATGAAAATTTGCATCTCCTGAGATTAAGAAAACAAAAATATTTCTGAAGGAAAAAATCTTATGTTAATTTGTGTAGCACCATTAAAAAATTTATTTACTGTCAACATAAACCAAACACTCCTGAGTTGTATCTCATTACTATATAAACTCTTTAAGTTAGCAAAAGTATGAAAAAAAATTGATTAAAAGAAAATTTTATTGTCTCTTCATTTCATGTGACCAAACCTCTGTGTAGTAGACCAAAAAAAAAAAAAAAAAAAATGAAAGCTTGGGTGAAAATTGCAACATGTACAAAGGTTTTTCTGCAAAACATTTTTAAACCATGGGGAGGGAGTGAAAGAAGACAAAGAAAACAAAGATTTCTATTCATGTATTGCGTGAGATGTACAAAACAGCTTGAACACAGAACTTGACAGTGTAATTAACACTTCATTAAGAAGTGATATTTAGACCAGGTGTGGTGGCTCACGCCTGTAATCCCAGCACTTTGGGAGGCTGAGGCTGGTGGATCACAAGGTCAGGAGATCAAGACCATCCTGGCTAACATGGTGAAATCCCGTCTCTACTAAAAATAGAAAAAAAATTAGCTGGGCATGGAGGCAGGCGCCTTTAGTCCCAGCTACTCGGGAGGCTGAAGCAGGAGAATGGTGAAAACCCAGGAGGCGAAGCTTGCAGTGAGCCGAGATAGTGCCACTGCACTCTAGCCTGGGCGACAGACTGAGATTCGGTCTTAAAAAAAAAAAAAAAAAAAAAAAAAAGGAAGCGATATTTAAAAGTACAAAGTGACTTTTCCGTTAAAATCATAAAAAATACATTGCAGGATTCCTTTAAAAATATAGTAGTTCTTCAGAGCATTTAATTATTCACTACTTCACAGAAATGAGGGGTGGGATCAAGAAGACATCTTCAACTGACAAAAGGAAATAAAAGGTAAGAATCTTTTGCATTAGATACAAATCATAAAAATAAATTCATGTCATTTTCCAGGAATCTGACATGTCATTTTTCAAGAAAATGACAACTGTATATTTCATTTTTCTAGCAAATGACATGAATTTATTCTTATGATTCATATAATCATAAGCTGTAACATCTATTGTGTTAAATGTGGCACACTGCTATCACTAACAGAAAAATAAAAATTCATGATTAGAAAACAGGAATCACAATAAACTAAAAAAATTAACCTATTTCAAAGTAGGTTATGCAATGGCACTTTAATTGCAAATGCATTTTATTACAAATTACAAACTTAATTATAAATGTGTAAATTCCATTAGTAAAATAGCTTATGTACTTAAAATTTTAGGTAAAATATAAAGAATTATACCAATATAATCCAAAAGCAATTTTAACCCATTCTTTTCATTAACATCTGAAGCTTATCCTTTTCAACCTTTTCATGAATAAAAACAATGTAAAATTATATACCTGGCGATCAAGGTCAACATAGGCATCATTTCCAGCAGAGACAGGGGATTCTTTACTCATCAGCTGAAATCAAGATTTAAATGACTATAACTATAAGACAAAAAAGACATTCTACATAAAATACTTAACATAAGAAGATTAATACCCAGCCACTATAGAAATATAAAAATTAAAATGAAAACACAGACGTAAAACACTTTGCATTACATTAAAGCTTCTGAGTCTGGAACTTTTTTTGTCCCCACTCCAGAATAATGCCTTCATTTAAAATTAGAGGGCTGGGAGGCAGAGGCGGGCAGATTATGAGGTCAGGAGTTCAAGACCAGCCTGACCAACATGGTGAAACCCGTCTCTACTAAAAATACAAAAATTAGCCAGGCATGGTGGCGCCCACCGGTAATCCTAGCTACTCAGGAGGCTGAGGCAGGAGAATCACTTAAACCTGGGAGGCGGAGGTTACAGTGAGCCGAGATGGCACCATTGCACTCCAGCCTGGGTGACAGGGCAAGATTCCTCTCAAAAAAAAAAAATAATAAAAATAAATAAATAAATAAATAAAATTAGAGGGCTATCAGCACCATAAGACAGGGCAAGAGAAAAAGAAGTAAATAAAATAATAAATTGAATTAGAGATCTAAATCCTGATGCTCTTTTTCATTGCAAGCCTAGTAATAACAATCTAGTATTACTTATTCTTATCACAAAAACAAGTTATTAAAATTAAAATGTGGCTACATACTTAAAAATAGTGGCTTCTCACTAAAAATAGCAATACCATTTATTTCTAAAGAACAAATGTGGACAACATCAGTATTAGCGAAAATTACTGGCTAATGTTTAATGATAACACACACACACTGACGCCCTAACTCTTACGTTGCAAAGAGAGAAGATCCAGAGATCTTCTGGATCTCTCGGGAGAAGGGAACAGAATTCTGGTTATGACAACTGTCAGGGAGAGACTCAAATGGTCCCAGTTGCCTGCTGTTTCCTTCTTATATTCTGTTTTAAAGACAAAAGGGAGAGGGACAATCAGTAATGTGGGGATGTATAACTGGGTGTTGTGGTACACACCCTTTAGTTCCAGCTACTCGGGAGGCTGAGGTGGATGGAATGCTTGAGCCCAGGAGTTGGAGAATACAGTGAACTGTGATCACACCTGTGAATAGCCACTGCACTCTAGCCTGGGCGATGCACTGTTGAGATCTTGTGATTCCAGCAACAGCTCTCAATAAAAATCTAGGTATCCTACTTTGAGCACAACCATCTCTCATCGTAGGCCTCTCATTATATTTTATCTGTTCCTCAACATCAATAAGACTTCTGGGCCCCATCCCTCTGTACTTTCTCCTTGTCTTTCAGTCTTAGCCCACCATTTCACTTTCTTCCTCACTTAGCTCAGACTTGATAGTGAATGTAGTTGATTTCTTCTGCTAACATTGTCTACCATTGTCCCCTCCTTATTTTCGATTCCTAGGTTCATCACTTGTTTAATCAATTATTTTCTCTAGATTTCATGTCTTTCTATGACTTTTGTCAATATTCTCTACTCTCCTCTGACCTCATTTTTTCTGTCAAAATCTCAATCCAAGATTAATCCAGCTACAACTGCCTATACGCTACCTACACCCTGACTGCTAAAGTCACCCCACGGTATAGATGGGGAACTGGTTCTAGGACTCAGGCATATATCAACATGCACACACTCAAGTCCCACAGGCAGCCCTGCAGAACTTCCGAAAAGCTGGTCTCTGTACATGTGAGTTTCACATCCTGCAAAGACAGTATATTCCATCTGTGTTTGGTTGTAAAAAAACCAAAAAACCAAAAAAAACAAAACTGCGCAAAAGTAGACCTGTACAATCCAAACCTGCATAAAATAGACCCATGCTGTTTAAGGGTCAACTGTATTGAGAAGGTAAAAAAATTTAAAAACCACAAAACTGGTGTCATTATTAATAAAGTTTTCAATCTCAACTGGGGCTTCAATGCTACTCAAAAAGCACAGCTGTTTTCCCCAGCCAGCAGCCTCATTTTCATCAGAGATTATTCCACACTGTTCCTGCTTCTCAAACCTCACCAACTCACCCACACTCATCATCAGACTATCTTGCCTTCAGATAAGAATTTCCAATACCCTAATTTACAAACTTAGTGACAGGCATGCCCACCCCTTCCTTTCTTCATTTCTGTTACAACACAAGGGCTCTTCTTCTCACCCAAGGCTAATCCCCAACTGTGCTTTCAACTCCATCTCTTCCAGCATCTCCTATGAGACTTATGCTTTGTGAGGCAAGAGACCATGTCTATCTTTTTCATGGTTGTATCCGTAGTGCTGACTACAGTGCTTGGTACATACTGGGTACTCAATAAGTATTTGCTAAATGAATATGCAAATAATAGACATATTAAAACTCTAATTGGGATTCTATTTTACATACAACTTTATATCTTGTTCTGGTCATTTGACATTTAAAATTTTTTCCTTCTGTCCTAAGATACCCTTTAACACATTTTTATCAACTATGTAATATTCCATCATATGGATGTACCACAATTAAAACACTGGCTTACCAATGGATATACATTGTTTTCACGTTTCTGTTAATATAGAATAGTTTGATAAACATTGTTGTGTCCAGTCTTGGTCTGAGTTTTTAAATAATTCCTTGGGATAGGTTCATAGAAAGTCACTTGGTCACAGATTTAATTTTAAAAAATTCCTGGTTATAGATATACCACCTATTATAGAAAAAATTTAAAATATAGAAAAGGGTAAAGAAAATTCGGGATAGGTTCATAGAAAGAAAGTCACTTGGTCACAGATTTAATTTTAAAAACATTCCTGGTTATACATATACCACCTGTTATTACAGAAAAATTTAAAAATATAGAAAAGGGTAAAGAAAATTCAGCTATTTGGAGAGTTAACATTAAGTAAGTTTATTTGTTTTCCTTCATCTTAATTTTTAACAGAAATGGGATCATATTGTTCATGTGCTTTCTATCTACCTTTTTAAACCTAGTATGACTTTTCCCTTATGTCATTAAATATTTTTCAAAGATATGCTTCAATATCTATGCCAGTATATTGGTATACCATAATTTATTTATCCATTGTCCCACCGCTGGGTAGTTATTTCTAATGCTTTAGTACTAGTAAATAATACTGAAGCACACTATATTGCGGGGATATAGCACAATGGTTGTAGGTATGGGCTCTGCACTCAGATTGCTTAGACCTGAGTACTATCTCAGTCACTACTTCCTGTGTGAACCTGAGCAAGTTATTCAAACTCTCTCAGTTTCTTTTTATAAAATGAAGACAATAATATACACCTCACAGGATTGTAGTGAATTTTCCTTTATACTGTGATAAATATACATGACAAAAATTGCCATTTTAACCATTTTAAGTATAAATTTGGAGGCATTAATTGCAAGTGTACAGAAATTTAAATGGGCTAACAAATGGAAATTGCTTAGTCACAGCCCAATCAAATGCTTGTTATGACCATTATTATGTATCTTTGTATTTTACTTTTTCTTTCTGAGATGGAGTCCCGCACTATCACCCAGGCTGGAGTGCAGTGGCGCAATCTCGGCTCACTACAACCTCCACCTCCCAGGTTCAAGCCATTCTCCAGCCTCCCGAGTAGCTGGGATTACAGGTATGTGCCACCACGTCCGGCTAATATTTCTATTTTGAAAGTAGAGACAGAGTTTCACTATGTTGGCCAGGCTGGTCTTGAACTCCTGACCTCGTGATCCACCCACCTCGACCTCCCAAAGTGTTGGGATTTACAGGTGTCAGCCACCGCGCCTGGCCGTATTTTACATTTTTTTTTTTTTTTTTTTTTTTTTTTTTTAGGATAAATTCCTAAAAGTGGAATTACAGGATCAACTACAGTAAAGCAGAATGGTTGGCGGTCCTCTTATTCTTTTCCCTGCTCTTGCTTAGTAACAGAAGCCTGGAATTTTGGTTGGGTCCTTGACTATCTAGAATAAGGACCCCATTTCCCAGACTCCCCCATGTGGCTAGGTGGGTAATATCTGGCTAACAGGAGTGAGAATTCCTGCAAATTTACTTGTAGGAGGTGGATAAACCTTTCCTCAATCCTTTCTGCTGGCTGGAAATACAAACGTGAAAGCCAGCACTGAACCACTAGCTGGGAATCACGTATTAAGAATGGCACAGCAGCAAGATGGAAGAAAGCTGGGTTCCTGATGACTATAGAGCCTCCACATCAACCCAGGACCACTTGAGAGCAAATTAAACTCATATCTTGGTTGGGTAACTATAGTTTGGTATTTTAACATGACCAGTCTAATCTTATATTATATAAAAGGGGATAACATTTTTAAAAGATACACCAGTTTGCATTCCTGCCATCTGGTGCTGACTGCTAAACTAATGAACTCGTTAAAAACTTTGCGGGGTAATAAAGAATTTCCCTAGAGATAGGAGTCGTCTTTGCTATTCGCAGTGGGCCCCTAGATAGTTTAAGCTAACGAGATGACTCCAGATAGGAGCTGGCCACTCCAGAAAGACCAATCATGTGATCAGAAGGCTGGGGCTTTGTTATCGGCCTGACCTCTGGGAAACAAAGGAGGCTGAAAATTGATTTGGACATCATGGTCACTGATTGAATCAAACATACAGATGTAATGAAACCCCAACAAAGATTCTGGATATAAAGGCTCAGGTAAGCTTCTCTGGTTGGCAATACTCTGCATATTGCTACCATGGGGTGGGGGACAAAAGAAACTGCATTTGGGACCTTCCCTGACCTCACCCTATGCATTTTTTGGTTTAACAGAAACTTAATCCAGAAATGCATTTAATTTTATTTATATCCATTTGCTGTAATAAAGCTGTTATCCTTCCTGACTTCTGTTAGTTGTTCCAGTAAATTACAGAATGTGTGGAGATAGTGGGAATCCTGGAATTTGTAGGCAGTTGGTCAGATGACAGGGTGGACTGGAGACCCCTGAGCCTGGAGCTGGTGTCTGAACTGTGGGCAGTCTGTAGAGAGTGATACCTTTAAATCTGTGAAGTTTGGCCTAACTTTGGGTAGTTGGTGTCAAAAGTCATTGCAAGATTTTTTAAGCACAACTTCATCTTAATTTGCATTTAATTGAATATTTTTCATGTTTTTCTTTTGTATTTTTTTCTTTTTTTTTTTTTTTGAGATGGAGTCTCACTCTGTCACCAGGCTGGAGGACAGTGGTGCGATCTCAGCTCATTCCAACCTCCGCCTCCTAGGTTCAAGCGACTTTCCTGCCTCAGCCTCCCGAGTAGCTGGGACTACAGGCATGTACCACCACACCCAGATAATTTTTGTATTTTTAGTAGAGACGAGGTTTTACCATGTTGGCCAGGATGGTCTCAAACTCTTGACCTTGTGATCCGCCCGCCTTGGCCTCCCAAACTGCTGGGATTACAGGTGTGAGGCCATCGCACCAGCCTGTCTTTTGTATTTTTCTATGTTAGGTGCATATTCATGTCCTGCATACACTTTGTGATTTCCCTTAAGGGTTTCTTCCACTGCTTTTATGATTAAAAACATTCTCACATCCTGAACTTGACCAGCTATTAATCTCTATTTTATTTTTACTTTTACAGTTTTAGGTTTTACATTTAAAACGTAAATATTCATGCAGAAATTGCTTTGGGAATGGCTGGAGGTGAAGATTCATTTTCTACCAAACAGGAAACCACTAGTTAAGTGTGAGGAAGACTGCTGGTTTAAGATAGATATTATTTGGCCAGGCGCCATGGCTCACGCCTGTAATCCTAGCACTTTGGGAGGTTGGGGAGGGTGGATCACCTAAGGTTCAGGAGTTCGAGACCAGCCTGACCAACATGGTAAAACCCTGTCTCTATTAAAAATACAAAAACTAGCCAGGCATGGTGGCATGTGCCTGTAGTTCCAGCTACTCAGGAGGCTGAGACAGGAGAATTGCTTAAACCTGGTGGCAGAGATTGCAGTGAGCCAAGACCACGCCATTGCACTCCAGCCTGGACAACAGAGTGAGACTCGGTCAAATAAATCAATAATAGATATTATTTATTATTAGCTTTAGGAATTAGTCTGCTATTACTATTTCATTAAGGGCACTTTAAAAAATTAGGAATAGTTGGCCGGGCATGGTGGCTCACACCTGTAATCCCAGCACTTTGGGAGGCCAAGACGGGCAGATCACGAGGTCAGGAGATCGAGACCATTCTGGCTAACACGGTGAAACCCCATCTTTACTAAAAATACAAAAAATTAGCCAGGCATGGTGGCACACACCTGTAGTCCCAGCTACTCGGGAGGCTGAGGCAGGAGAATCGCTTGAACCCAGGAGGCGGAAGTTGCAGTGAGCCTAGATCGCACCACTGCACTCTAGCCTGGGTGACAGAGTGAGACTCCGTCTCAAAAAAAAAAAAAAAAATTTTAGGAATAGTTATATATATATCTGCAAAATAAATGTTTAAGATTTAAATAAAATTGGAAAATTTAAATGAGTATGATTTTTTAGAACAAAAACAAGAAAAGTTATATCATAAATGTAAAGTAAAAACTCTTTAAAAATGAGGAAAATCTCTTTCAAATTTTTCTACTTGTATTATTTATACTCACGTTCACTCCTTTAATTTTTCATAAACTATAAGCATGAAGCTCCAACATACCTCTTGAATGGCTGTCATGACAACATGTTGAACAGACTCCTCCATCATCATAATGGCTTGGATGTACTCTGAAAACAAGAACAATCTGGAATGTCACTGTTCAAGTTAAACATGGTCAAGGCAGTTAAGGCTCATACTTCATAAATCCTTATAAGTCGTTCCCCTGTGTTTTGATTCTTCCTAGGAATCCCACATACACCATTAAATGTATTGGTCAAGTCCGAAAATCACACTATTCCTTAAGATCTTTGCTTTCCCTTTCAACATTCCTTCTAAAGTTGGGGCTATAGCTACAGGTCACGACAATGGAATATTGGCATGAGTACGTGCCAATGTAAAACGATGAAATGGTAAAGCCTGAAACCAGGATGGAAAAAACTCCGTATTTTTTTTTCTAACATCTAAAAATTACCTTTCACATTACTCTTTGCTATACAGTTAAAAAAAAAACCTGAATTCTGTGCTTTATTTTTTATGTGACATCAACGTGCTGCATTAATTTCTGCCTTAATATTTCCTTTTTTTTTTTTTTGAGATGGAATCTCACTCTGTTGCCAAGCTGGAGTACAGTGGTGCAATCTTGCCTCACTGCAACCTCCGCCTCCCGGGTTCACTCAATTCTCCTGCCTCAGCCTCCCAAGTAGCTGGGACTACAGGCATGTGCCACCACGCCCAACTACTTTTTGTATTTTTAGTAGAGACCTGGTTTCACCATGTTGGCCAGGATGGTCTCGATCTCTTGACCTCATGATCCGCCCGCCTCGGTCTCCTAAAGTGCTGGGATTACAGGTGTGAGCCACCGTGCCCAGCCTGCTTTAATATTTTCTTCAACAGCAAATAAAAAAAATGAAACTGAGAGCTGCTTAGGACAAAGAATTGAGATGAATTTAACATACAAATTGATACCATAGTTAAACAAATATTGTATAATCCCAGGCTTTAAAATAATTATTGACTGGTCTAAGGGTAGTGAGTTATCACAATTGACTGTTCACGGTTACAGATGAACTCCTTGTTCTACTACTTCCCCCTTCTCACTAAGGCACTTGAACAGTCAAACACAAAAAATAAAATGATCCACACCTCCAATAAGCTAAAGCAGCAACTTCATCAAATTCATCCTCACTACTGCCAAAAAATAGAAAGATCTCTTTGTTATTAGTAATGACAAACCTGAAAATAATTTCTTGCCTTCTAAAAAAGCCCCGGAAGCAGTTTTCATTTCTGAATCCAACAATGGATTACAAAAGTGATATTAAGGATAAAAAGGCAATAGCCCAGGTGGACTCCAACAAATACGGTAAATATGTTGCAGTAAGAAACACGTAAAAAAGTAAAGTAATTAGGAAATTTTAGGCTCAACGTACCTCTCCAACCCCATACATCCAAACAACGTACACAATAAAACCTCACTCCTTGAGGGATCTTACCATGAAAGACCCCTCAAGAGTACTTTGATAGTTTCAAAGTACTCTTTTGACAAGAGATTCATGTAGTTGAAATGACAATTGTAATCCTCTACCCAATAGAGGATTTAAAATAAATGAGGTATTTTTACAATACTATTAAATTATGACTTCTGGTTAATGCTAAAGCTTTAGTTTATCAGAAACATGTTTTTAAGGAAGCATTGTCCTAAGGCTACTTGTACCCAATCGTTTGGTTGTAAGTACAAACATACATAACACGACTAAATCATAGGCATTGTTCTTAGGCCAACAATAGGAATATCATAACTTAATCACTATTTAGTAAAAAAAGAATTCCTTTAGTCTGAGCTCAATTTTTAGTTTTGTTTTCTTAATGAGAATCACCCTATGAGTGTTGGAATACAGAAAGGGAGATTTTAGATGCCCTGTTCAAAAGTATCGAACACAGAATTCAAAGGCTATGAAGAAACCAGCACAGGTAGGATGATTAAACAGCTCTAAAAGTGACACTGTGAACATGGAAGAGAAGCAGCAGCGGCACTGATAATGGGGAAGGAGAATTTAATGACAGCCTGTTGAAAGTGAAGGAAATAACAGTGGACTCGAAGGGTGAGGGGTTAGTAGGTGTGAGAGGGGAAGCGTTAGTTAAGAAGCGGTGTTGCCACGTCAAGGCCCTTCCCCGCGAACACCGTAAAATGCTAAATGATAAAATGATGATGAGAACTAAATTACAGTACAGTTTTTTAAATAAAAAAATTTGTGAATCTTTAAAAGTCCAAAATACAAATGATATGATATTACTGGGTGTGTGTCTATGAGGCAATGCTGGAAAATGAGGTGTGCTATGTGAGGCAGCTTATCCTGAAGGCTTCACTGTCTAAAATTCACAGCATAGTTTATCACAGGGAATATTAAGTTTAAATGTGGAAGAAACATGAGTTTTTGTCCTTGTCTAGCCTCTCACAGGTAGGAAGTATTGGGCAAGTCACATAACACTTAAGAGTCCCAGCTTCCTGGTCTGTAAAAAGCATTTTTAGGTACCAGACAGAAGGAAGATAATAAATAACAATTATCATTAGTGTGTCTTATACTACTAATCTTTGTTTTTTCAAATTTACCACCATTTTATTTGCCCCAATTTGAGAAGTAAGATAGCCAAGACAAATGTGCACTGAGTCAACATCCCCAACAGATGCTCCTCACAACTTCTAATTAGCAAACACATTTAAACATAAGCCCCTTTTAATCTGTACAGTGTTTTATGGAGTACAAAGCACACACACACACAATTTCATTCACTCTTCATGACAACCAGCTTTTACATCCTTATTGTGCAGACAAAGACACAGGTTAAGTATCTCATCCCAAGTGAGTCAGGCAGTAAACAGCAGAACTGCTTTAGTGAGTTTTATGTTATATACCATAAATATGCAGTGACAGCTAATATTTAACCACTCAGACACTCATGTACTTGATTCATAGCACTCTACTGTGTTCCTGAGAGCAGAGGATGTCCTGAATCTAGACAAATGAGATGTTAAAATTTTGTTCAATAAGTTTCCATTATTTACACAATTTTGGGGGGAACTCAATCTAGGTGTTCCTACAGAAAATTTGTTCTGAGTGAGAACTTCAAAAAGTATTATAATTGACTATCTTCTTTCCCATTGGAATATGCATATAGGTAACACTTCTGTCTTTTCCTAGTCCTATTCTGTAGTAAATATAATTAGCTGACTCTCAACAGTTATGCACTTCCAAAGACCCCTACATATTAAGGAGAATTCCAGAAGTCAATGAATTTCCTAAAAGGATCAACTTTAATTAAATAATTTCTATTCCTACCTTAAAATCAAAGCATCTACTCAGAGATTTAATGTCTCAAATCTTATGTATATGAATCTCCTAATCTATGACAGAAAACTTGTTAGACACTTCAGGAATATACATAGATCACAATTTCAGAAAATTCCATATTTAATTCTTGAGTTAAACTGAATAAGCAAACTAAAATTTACTATAAGAAAATGGTGGCTGGGTGCGGTGGCTCACGCCTGTAATCCCAGCACTCTGGGAGGCCAAGGCAGGCGGATCATGAAGTCAGGAGTTCGAGACCAGCCTAACCAACATGGGGAAACCCCGTCTCCACTAAAAATACAAAAATTAGCCAGGCGTGGTGGTGCGCGCACCTGTAATCCCAGCTACTCAGGAGGCTGGGGCAGGAGAATTGCTTGAACCTCGGAGGCAGAGGTTGCAGTGGGCAAAGATTACACCACTGTACTTCAGCCTAGGTGACAGACTGAGAATCCGTCCCCCGCCCCGCCCAAAAAAAAGAAAGAAAGAAAACGGTATGATAAAATAGGAATGGGGCTAGATAGAGAAATACATTGTTTTAAAAAATACTGAATTAGAGACCAATAAAAGTAGTCATAGCTTCAAGAAAATAATGCTGTCTATTTTTAAACATACCACGGAACACCAAAAAAGTACAAACAACAAGTTAATAGAAATCTGCTTTGCACTACAAGGGGTAAAGGGTGCGGAAACAAGAAAAAAGCCTTTGGGCTTAAAAAAAAATCCATCATCTTCAACATAAGTAATAGTTACATACTGTGCTGTCATCACTTATAATAGCCCCTATCTCTTGCCTAATTTTCCTTCATCCTTTTCTCACTATACCCCAATTATAGTTTGGCGGGTTTTCTAATTCCTCAGAGATAACCTAGGTCTTTCCTACATTCAGTTTCCACTATTTACATTACTCTTAACCCACTGTCTTCCACAGTTTTACTTAAATAACTTCCCTGACCCCAAACCCAGGCTATCTCCCTTTAAGCTGTAGCTGCGGAACACTCACCTCTGCGCTCACCATACAGGTTATCTGTGGCATTATTTAATGTCCTTCCACTCAAGTTCCTCCAGGGCAAGCACTTGTCTGTTCTGTCTAATACTGTGTTCCTAGCCCCTAATGTAATGTATAAGTTCAATATTTGTGAAATAAATTGAATATAGAAGAAAAAATGAATGTAAGGTAAAACTGATCTGCTTTATTGCATAAATTTGAACTGCAGCTTTTAGAAAACAAGTGATTTCTATGCAAATCAGTAGTTGTCAATAGAGGAAAAAAGCTATTTAAGATTAGATAAGCAGTTTGGAAGAACTATAAAAAGATATTAATTACATTATTATCTATATATCAAGACTGGTCTTCAAGTAGCTTCAACAAAGTGCAAATCTGTCAACTTGGACTTGCTGTACACATAAAACTACATTTAATTAACAAAATCTGTAAATTAAAAGTTAACTTACTGAGAATAGCCTTCTCTAATTCTACTTTAGTGGTTTTACTAATTTACATTCCATTTATTGATAAAATAAATATAATCATTGCACACCACCTAATGACATTTAAAAAACTGTGGCTACTGCCGGGCGCAATGGCTCACGCCTGTAATCCCAGGACTTTGGGAGGCCGAGGTGGGTAGATCATGAGGTCAGGAGATCGAGGCCATCCTGGCTAACACAGTGAAACCCCGTCTCTACTGAAAATATACAAAATTAGTCGGGCGTGGTGGCGGGCGCCTGTAGTCCCAGCTACTCTGGAGGCTGAGGCAGAAGAATGGCGTGAAACCAGGAGGTGGAGCTTGCAGTGAGCTGAGACTGCGCCACTGCACTCCAGCCTGGGCAACAGAGCGAGACTCCGTCTCAAAAAAAAAAAAAAAAAAACCAAAAAAGCAAACAAACAAAAATTGTGGCTACCTGAAAGTTCACAAAAACACACAATAAAACAATTGAACAAAAATGTTTTAAAATACTATATATAGGCTGGGGTGGTGGCCCATGCCTGCAATCCTAGTGCTTTGGGAGGCTGAGGTGCATGGAGTCAGGAGTTCGAGACCAGCCTGACCAACATGATTAAACGCTGTTTCTACTAAAAATACAAAACATTAGCCAGGCATGATGGTGCACGTCTGTAATCCCAGCTACTCAAGAGGCTGAGGCAGGAGAATCGCTTGAATCCAGGAGGCGGAGGTTGCAGTGAGCTGAGATCATGAAACTGCACTCCAGCCTGGGCAACAGAGCAAGACTCCATCTCGAAAAAATAAAATAGAATAAAATATTATATGTAAAACTTATAATGTGTTCACGTTTCCTAGTAATAACTAATGTTTTGTGAACCACTACTATGTGCAAGACACTGTACTGTTCTATATACGCGATCTTATTTAGTTTCCACAATAACCTTAGGAGGTAGGTACTATACTGAATCTCTATTTTACTAAAAAACTAAAATACAGAGATTAAGTGATCTACTCAATGTCCTTCAGATTGTCTGCAAGAGGTGGAAACGAGTGGAAATTCACGGGTTGAGGCACACTGCAGCTCATGCTCTTAATCTTGTACTTCAATGTAATAACAATGATATAATATATTGGGTCATTTCAGCTCTGGGAGCTTAAAATGGGGTATTTTAGATTGCAATACAAAGGACATGGGAAAAAATAAAAGACAGTTTTCAGATTTACACGCTTAGTGAGAAATTTTTCTAGCAGTGATAGATACTATTAATTTATTTTATTATTTTTTTCTGAGAAAAAGTCTTGATCTGTCACCCAGGCTAAAGTGCAGTGGCGCGATCTTGGCTCACTGCAACCTCCACCTCCCAGGCTTAAGTGATTTTCCTGCCTCAGCCTCCCGATTAGCTGGGATTACAGGCGCCCAATAAGGCGTCCGGCTAATTTTTGTATTTTTAGTAGAGATGGGGTTTCACCATCTTGGCCAGGCTGGTCTCAAACTCCTAACCTCGTGATCCACCTGCCTCAGCCTCCCAAAGTGCTGTGATTACAGACCTGAGCCACTGAGCCTGCCCCCATTAATTTTACAAGCCTGTTTATCGATGTGAAAATTAATCCCAAGGTTTTCCAGGTTTTTCAGGGTTTTCTTGCCAGAGTATGTGAATACAAAATATCCTGTGGTATTCCTTTTCTCTTTTTTTGAGACATGGTCTTGCTCTGTCGCCCAGGCTGGAGTGCAGTGGTGTGATCTTGGCTCACTGCAACCTCCGCCTCCCAGGTTCAAGTGATTCTCATGCCTCAGACACCTGAGTAGCTGGGATAAAAGGAGTGTGCCTCCACACTCAGCTTATTTTTTTTTTTTCCTTTTTTTTCTAGTAGCGACGAGGTTTCACCATATTGGCCAGGCTGGTCTCCAACTCCTGGCCTCAAGTGATCCGCCCACAGTGGCCTCCCAAAGTGCTGGGATTACATGCATGAGCTACCGTACCCGGCCTCCTATGGTATTTCTAAAAGTTGTACAATTATTTAAAAATAAATTAAACAATTTTGATATACATAATACTATTCTTTCCTTTAAAAGACAGTCAAGGCAACATCTAAAATATAAGTCAGGGAGTAATTTCTTTTCTATTTATTATTATACTTTAAGTTCTAGGGTACATGTGCACAACGTGCAGGTTTGTTACATACGTATACATGTGCCACGTTGGTGTGCTGCACCCATTAACTCGTCATTTACATTAGGTAGATCTCCTAATGCTGTCCCTCCCCTCTCCCCCTACCCCACAACAGGCCCCAGTGTGTGATGTTCCCCTTCCTGTGTCAAAGTGTTCTCATTGTTCAATTCCCACCTATGAGTGAGAACACGTGGTATTTGGTTTTTTCTCTTTGAGATAGTTTGCTGAGAATGATGGTTTCCAGCTTCATCCATGTCCCTACAAAGGACATGAACTCATCATTTTTTATGGCTGCGTAGTATTCCACGGTGTATATGTACCACATTTTCTTAATCCAGTCTATCATTGTTGGACATTTGGGTTGGTTCCAAGTCTTTGCTATTGTGAATAGTGCCGCAATAAACATACCTGTGCATGTCTTTACAGCAGCATGATTTATAATCCTTTGGGTATTTACCCAGTAATGGGATGGCTGGGTCAAATGGTATTTCCAGTTCTAGATCCCTGAGGAATCGCCACACTGTCTTCCACAATGGTTGAACTAGTTTACAGTACCACCAACAGTGTAAAAGTGTCCCGATTTCTCCACATCCTCTCCAGCACCTGTGGTTTCCTTTTTAATGATCGCCATTCTAACCAGTGTGAGATGGTATCTCATTGTGGTTTTGAGTTGCATTTCTCTGATGACCAGTGATGATGAGCATCTTTTCATGTGTCTGTTGGCTGCATAAATGTCTTCTTTTGAGAAGTGTCTGTGCATATCCTTCGCCCACTTGTTGATGGGGTTGTTTTTTTCTTGTAAATTTGTTTGAGTTCTTTATAGATTCTGGATATTAGCCCTTTGTCAGAGGAGTAGATTGCAAAATTTTTCTCCCATTCTGTAGGTTGCCTGTTCACTCTGATGGTAGTTTCTTTTGCTGTGCAGAAGCTCTTTAGTTTAATTAGATCCCATTTCTCAATTTTGGCTTTTGTTGCCATTGCTTTTGGTGTTTCAGACATGAAGTCCTTGCCCATGCCTATGACCTGAATGGTATTGCCTAGATTTTCTTCTAGGGTTTTTATGGTTTAGGTCTAACATTTGTCTTTAATCCATCTTGAATTAATTTTTGTGTAAGGTGCAAGGAAGGGATCCAGTTTCAGCTTTCTACATATGCCTAGCCAGTATTCCCAGCACCATTTGTTAAACTGGGAATCCTTTCACCATTTCTTGTTTTTGTCAGGATCCCACAGAAATACAAACTACCATCAGAGAATACGATAAACACCTCTATGCATATGCAAATAAACTAGAAAATCTAGAAGAAACAGATAAATTCCTCGACACACACACCCTCCCAAGACTAATCCAGGAAGAGGTTGAATCACTGAATAGACCAATAACAGGCTCTGAAATTGAGGCAATAATTAATAGTCTACCAACCAAAAAAAGTCCAGGACCAGATGGATTCACAGCTGAATTCTACCAGAGGTACAAGGAGGAGTTGGTACCATTCCTTCTGAAACTATTCCAATCGATAGAAAAAGAGGGAATCCTCCCTAACTCATTTTATGAGGCCAGCATCATTCTGATACCAAAGCCTGGCAGAGACACAACCAAAAAGAGAATTTTAGACCAATATCCCTGATGAACATCGATGCAAAAATCCTCAACAAAATACTGGCAACCGAATCCAGCAACACGTCAAAAAGCTTATCCACTATGATCAAGTGGGC
The DNA here is from genome assembly GCF_047675955.1 of Chlorocebus sabaeus. Classification (NCBI taxonomy): domain Eukaryota; kingdom Metazoa; phylum Chordata; class Mammalia; order Primates; family Cercopithecidae; genus Chlorocebus; species Chlorocebus sabaeus. The sequence goes on along the minus strand of NC_132911.1, from coordinate 42,769,862 downwards.
TTCATCCCTGGGATGCAAGGGTGGTTCAACATATGCAAATCAATAAACATAATCCAGCATATAAACAGAACCAACGACAAAAATCACATGATTATCTCAATAGATACAGAAAAGGCCTTTGACAAAATTCAGCAGCCCTTCATGCTAAAAACTCTCATTAAATTAGGTATTGATGGGACATATCTCAAAATAATAAGAGCTATTTATGACAAACCCACAGCCAATATCATACTGAATAGGCAAAAACTGGAAGCATTCCCTTTAAAGACTGGCACAAGACAGGGATGCCCTCTCTTACCACTCCTATTCAACATAGTGTTGGAAGTTCTGGCCAGGGCATTCAGGCATGAGAAAGAAAAAAAGGGTATTCAATTTGGAAAAGAGGAAGGCAAATGGTCCCTATTTGCAGATGACATGATTGTATATCTAGAAAACCCCATCGTCTTAGCCCAAAATCTCCTTAAGCTGATAAGCAACTTCAGCAAAGTCTCAGGATATAAAATCAATGTGCAAAAATCACAAGCATTCCTATACAAAAATAAAGACAAACAGAGAGCCAAATCATGAGTGAACTCCCATTCACAACTGCTTCAAGAGAATAAAATACCTAGGAATCGAATTTACAAGGGATGAGAAGGACCTCTTCAAGGAGAACTACAAACCACTGCTCAACAAAATGAAAGAGAATACAAATGAATGGAAGTACATTCCATGCTCATGGATAGGAAGAATCAATATTATGAAAATGGCCATACTGCCCAAGGTAATTTATAGATTCAATGCCATCCCCATCAAGCTACCAATGACTTTCTTCACAGAATTGGAAAAAACTACTTTAAAGTTCATATGGAACCAAAAAAAGAGCCCACATTGCCAAGTCAATCCTAAGCCAAAAGAACAAAGCTGGAGCCAAAAGAACAAAAGAACAAAGCACGTATCACGCTACCTGACTTCAAACTATACTACAAGGCTACAGTAACCAAAACAGCATGGTACTGGTACCAAAACAGAGATACAGACCAATGGAACAGAACAGAGCCCTCAGAAATAACACCACACATCTACAACTATCTGATCTTTGTCAGGGAGTAATTTCTTAAGGAAAAGTATGTACCAGATTTTGGGTTAGGAAACCCAATTCAAAATTTCTTTTTATTATTTAAACATTGCATATAATGATACTCTTCCCTCTCTTTTTCCCCACAGCAGAGGCAAACTTGCAAATGTTTTCCAAATACAATATGCCTAAAAAAAGAAAAGGAAAACCTGAAGGCATCTGTTACAGATATATGTTGGGAAAGCAGACCTGAATATCTATTAAACTGCTGTATGTCTCTGCTCATTTTTTCCAGATTAGGTAGATGTTGTCAATTTACCAGCAAATTTCACTGCATTCAGTGTCATTATCTACTCAAGGAATTGTGTGGTATTGTACAAAGGAAAAAATATCACCCAATCAAATTTATTTTAATGTGCAAAATTCATTTAAGCTTAAAAACAAATTACTAGTAAAACTGTAGAAAAAGGCATTCTTTGGGGGTGGTCTTAAACAGATGTTACTGTTGGTACTGGTGATTTATATATAAAATATACAATATACAATACTTTCCTTATTTTAAATGCAAACATGAACTTGAAACAAATTACCTTGCTTCTGTTCACAGTTCACAGCACAGCCTAAGATGAGCTGAAGCATCCTTCCAAGCTCTGCTGCATCAGAATGCTCCCCAATAAGGTTGACATCAGGAAGGGTAAAGTCATTAATTTGCTGTCCTAAAATCTGAATGGAGATAAAAGGATTATAATTGCATTTACATTTATATGACCAAAAAAAAAAAAAAAAAAAAAAAAACTTGATCAAGGTTAGTTTGTTTTACCAGAAACTCATTGCCAAGGACAGAATTATTATGTTCCATTTCACTCCCAATTTCTATTTTTACCTACCATACCCTAAATTATAACTATCTTGAGTTACAGCAACTTAGTTCCTAGTCTGGTATGTGGCATGTACATCGAGATAAAAAACAAAACAAAACTGAGTACTCCAAGAAGAAAGGTGTGTATATTCTTTGAAGAAGTAGACCTAGAGAGGTTAAGAACTAGGAGGAACCAGAAAGACCTGAGATTAAATATAAATTCATGTGCCCAACAGTAAGATTCTTACTAGTCACCTTCACTCCATTTGATTGCCAAAACACTGGCAGCAAAATACGTATGTCAGGGAGGAGCATGAAGGATTTCTTTATAGGGAAACTGACTGTTCCCACATGAAATGATTCATATGCAGACAAATGGGCAGGTCTCTGCCTGACAATCCTACAGTGAAATGTACCACTCAAAAAGCACCCCCAACTCAGATTCCAATCAGTTTTCGATAGTGGTTTACTTTTAAATGTCAACAAACAACTAAGGACCATTAAAATATTTGAGGCATTTCCAACATCAAAAATAGACAAAAACAATGAAAGCAAACTCAGAGAAAAGCAAATAATGCAGCAAATGAAGAAAATAAAATTTTAAACATCCTATAACTAGATGTACACACAGGTGGTAAAACTATCAACACAAACAAGAAAATAATTATTTAAAAACCTGGGAATCATGGTTTTCCCTGGATAGGAGGTGAGGAAAGAGGTTGTGATCAAGAAGGTAAACACAAGCCCTGGTAGGTGCTGGTGACATTCAACTGACCTATGTCACATGGCTGCTCACTTCACAATTACCTTTAAAATGTACATGTACATACAGTATGCTTTTCTGAATGTATGTTTATTCTACACTGAAAAACTACTGGGGGTTTTGGAGGAGTGGGACTGGTATTTTATTTTTTATTTCTTTTTTATTTTTTTGAGACTGAGTTTTGATCTTGTTGCTGGAGTGCAATGGCATGATCTTGGCTCACTGCAACCTCCCAGGTTCAAGTGATTCTCCTGCCTCAGCCTCCCGAGAAGCTGGGATTACAGGCGTGTGCCACCACACCCAGCTAACTTTGTATTTTTAGTAGAGATGGGATTTCACCATGTAGGTCAGGCTGGTCTCGAACTCCTGACCTCAAGTAATCCACCTGCCTGGCCTCCCAAAGTGCTGAGATTACAGGCGTGAGCCATCACACCTGACCAAGGGATTGGTATTTTAGATGGATGGTCAAAGAAGCCCTCTATGCTAAGTTTAAAACTGAGCAGAATCCTGGAATGAAGAGGCAGACCATACAGTTACAGGTGGGGGGATGCAAGACAGAGGTTACGACGGGCAGAGTTATGAGGTAGCAGTGCACTTGATAAACTCCAAGAACAGTAAGGTCAGTGTGGCTGGGGAAGGGGTGGAAGACAAGGTCCAGGGCTCAGGATCGGGGAGGCATGTCACTTAGGTCCTCATAAGTTACGTCAAGAATGTGGGTTTTATTCTAAATAATAAGGAAAACAAATTGAATTAAATGAATAGAAATATACCACCAATCAGATTAAATTAAATTTTTTTCCTTGAATACAAAAATCAGTTCCTAAAAGGACAGAAAAGAAATTGCTGGCCAGACACGGTGGCTCATGTCTTATTTTTTTGTTTTTTGAGACACCGTATTGATCTGTCGCCCAGGCTAGAGTGCAGTGGCGCAATCTTGGCTCACGGTAACCCCTGCCTCCCGGGTTCACGCCATTCTCCTGCCTCAGCCTCTCGAGTAGCTGGGACTACAGGCACCCACCTCCACGCCTAGCTAATTTTTTTTTTTTTTTTTTTTTTGCATTTTTAGTAGAGACGGGGTTTCACTGTGTTAGCCAGCATGGTCTTGATCTCCTGACCTCGTGATCCACCCGCCCCGGCCTCCCAAAGTGCTGGGATTACAGGTGTGAGCCACTGTGCCCAGCTGGCTCACGCCTTTAATCCCAGCACTTTGGGAGGCCAGGGCGGGTGGATCACCTGAGGTCAGGAGTTCGAGGCCAGCCTGACCAATATGGTAAAATCCCATCTCTACTAAAAATAAAAAAATTAGTTGGGTGCGATGGCAGGCGACTGTGGTCCCAGCTACTCGTGAGGCTAAGACAGGAGAATTGCTTGAATGTGAGGCTAAGACAGGAGAATTGCTTGAACCTGGGAGGTGAAGGTTGCAGTGAGCCGAGATCGTGCCACTGCACTCACTCCAGCCTGGGTGACAAAGCAAGACTCCATCTCAAAAATAAATAAATAAATAAATAAATAAAATAAACAAAATGAAAAGACCAAACCTATGTTTGATTGGTATACCTAAAACTGATAGGGAGAATGGAATCAAGTTGGAAAACACTCTTCAGGATATTATCTAGAACTTCCCCAACCTAGCAAGACAGGCCAACATTCAAATTCAGGAAATACAGAGAATGCCACAAAGATATTCCTCAAGAATAGCAACCCCAAGACACATAATCGTCAGATTCACCAAGGTTGAAATGAAGAAAAAGATGTTAAGGGCGTCCAGAGAGAAAGGTCAGATTGCCCACACAGGGAAGCCCATCAGACTAACAGCAGATCTCTCTGCAGAAACCCTACAAGCCAGAAGAGAGTGGGGGCCAATATTCAACATTCTTAAAGAAAATAATTTTCAACCCAGAATTTCATACCCAGCCAAACTAAGCTTCATAAGCGAAAGAGAAATAAAATCCTTTACAGAAAGCAAATGCTGAGAGATTTTGTCACCACCAGGCCTGTCTTACAAGAGACCCTGAAGGAAGCACTAAATACGGCAAGGAAAAACTGGTACCAGCCATTGCAAAAAACATACCAAATTGTAAAGACCATTGACACTATGAAGAAACTGCATCAACTAATGGGCAAAATAACCACTAGCATCATAATGACAGGATCAAATTCACACATAACAATATTAACCTTAAATGTAAATGGGCTAAATGCCCCAATTTAAAGGCACAGACTAGCAAACTGGATAAAGAGTCAAGACCCATCAGTGTGCTGTATTCAGGAAACTCATCTCACATGCAAAGACACAAATAGTCACAAAATACAGGGATGGAGGAAGATTTACCAAGCAAATGGAAAGCAAAAAAAAAGCAGGGCTTGCAATCCTAGTCTCTGATAAAACAGACTTTAAACCATCAAAGATCAAAAGAGACAAAAAAGGCCATTACATAATGGTAAACGGATCAATTCAACAAGAAGAGCTAACTATCATAAATATATATGCAGCCAATAAAGGAGCACCCAGATTCATGAAGCAAGTCCTTAGAGGCCTACAAAGAGACTTAGACTCCCACACAACAATAATGGGAGACTTTAACACTCCACTGTCAATGTTAGACAGATCAAGAAGACAGAAAATTAACAAGGATATTCAGGACTTGAACTCAGCTCTGGACCAAGCAGATCTAATAGACATCTACAGAACTCTCCACCCCATATCAACAGAATATACATTCCTCTCAGTACCACATTACACTTATTCTAAAATTGACCACATAATTGGAAGTAAAACACTCTTCAGCAAATGCAAAAGAATGGCAATCGTAACAGCTTCTCAGACCACAGTGCAATCAGATTAGAACTGAGGATTAAGAAACTCACTCAAAACTGCACAACTACATGGAAACTGAACAACCTGCTGCTGAATGACTACTGGGCACATAACGAAATTAAGGAAGAAATAAGTAAGTTCTTTGAAACCAATGAGAACAAACACACAATGTACCAGAATCTCTGGGACACAGCTAAAGCAGTGTTTAGAGGAAAACTTACAGCACTAAATGCCCACAGGAGAAAGCAGGAAAAATCTAAAATCGACACCCTAACATCACAATTAAAAGAACTAGAGAAGCAAGAGCAAACAAATTCAAAAGTTAGCAGAAGACAAGAAATAATTAAGATCAGAGCAGAACTGAAGGAGACAGACACGAAAAACTCTTCAAAAAAAAAAATCAATGAATCCAGGAGCTGGTTGCTTTTTTAATGATTAACAAAATAGACCACTAGCCAGACTAATGAAGAAAAGAGAGAAGAATCAAATAGACACAACAAAAAATGATAAACAAGATATCACCACTGATCCCACAAAAATACAAACTACCATCAGAGAATACTGTAAACACCTCTATGCAAATAAACTAGAAAATCTAGAAGAAATGGATAAATTCCTAGACACATACATCCTCCCAAGACTAAACCAGGAAAGAAGTCAAATCCCTGAATACACCAATGACAAGTTCTGAAATTAAGGCAGTAATTAACACCTTACCAACCAAAAAAAGCCCAGGACCAGACGGATTCACAGCCGAATTTCCCCAGAGGTACAAAGAGGAGCTGGTACCATTCCTTCTGAAACTATTCCAAACAACAGAAAAAGAGGTACTCCTCCCTAACTCATTTTATGAGGCCAGCATCATCCTGATACCAAAACCTGACAGAAACACAACAAAAAATGAAAATTTCAGGCCAATATCCCTGATCAACATCAATGCAAAAATCCTCAGTAAAATACTGACCATCTGAATCCAGCAGCACATCAAAAAGCTTAACCACCACCATCAAGTCGGCTTCATCCCTGGGATGTAAGGCTGGTTCAACATACTCAAATCAGTAAATGTAATACATCACATAAATAGAACCAATGACAAAAAACATACGATTATCTCAATAGATGCAGAAAAGGCCTTCGATAAAATTCAACATCCCTTCATGATAAAAACTCTCAATAAACTAGGTATGGATGGAATGTATCTCAAAATATTAACAGCTATTTATGGCAAACCCACAGCCAATATCATACTGAATGGGCAAAAGCTGGAAGCACTGCCTTAGAAAACCGGCACAAGACAAGGATGTCCTCTCTCACCACTCCTATTCAACATAGTGTTGGAAGTTCTGGCCAGGGCAATCAGGCAAGAGAAAGAAATAAAGGATATTCAAATAGGAAGAGAGGAAGTCAAACTGTCTCTGTTTGCAGATGACATGACTGTATATTTAGAAAATCCCATTGTCTCAGCCCAAAATCTCAAGCTGATAAGCAACTTCAGCAAAGTCTCAGGATACAAAATCAATGTGCAAAAATCAAAAGCATCCCTATATACCAGTAACAGACAGAGAGCCAAATCATGAGTGAACTCCCATTCACAACTGCTACTAAGAGAATAAAATACCTAGGAATACACAACTAACAAGGGATGTGAAGGACCTCTTCAAGAAGAACTACAAACCACTGCTCAAGGAATTAAGAGAGGACACAAACAAATGAACAAACATTCCATGCTCATGAATAGGAAGAATCAATATTGTGAAAATGGCCATCCTGCCCAAAGCATTTTATAGATTCAATGGTATCCCCATACAGCTACCACTAACTTTCTTCAAATAATTAGAAAAAACTACTTTAAATTTCATATGGAACCAAAAATGAGCCAGTATAGCCAAGACAATCCTAAGCAAAAATAACAAAGTTGGAGGCATCAAAATACCTGACTTCAAACTATACTACAAGGCTACAGTAACCAAAACAGCATGGTACTGGTACCAAAACAGATATACAGACCAATGGAAGAGAACAGAGGCCTCAGAAATAATGCCACACATCTACAACCATCTGATCTTTGATAAACCTGACAAAAACAAGCAATGGGAAAAGGATTCCCTATTTAATAAATGGTGCTGGGAAAACTGGCTAGCCATATGCAGAAAACTGAAACTGGATCCCTTCCTTACATCTTATACAAAAATTAACTCATGATGGATTAAAGACTTAAAGGTAAGACCTAAAACCATAAAAACCCTAGAAGAAAATCTAGGCAATACCATTCAGGACATAGGCATGGGCAAAAACTTCATGACTAAAACACCAAAAGCAACTGCAACAAAAGCCAAAACTGACAAATGGGATCTAAGTAAACTAAAGAGCTTCTGCACAGCAAAAGAAACTATCATCAGAGTGAAAAGGCAACCTACAGAATGGGAGAAAATTTTTGTAATCTATCCATCTGACAAAGGGCTAATATCCAGACTCTACAAGGAACTTAAACAAATTTACAAGAAAAAAACAACCCCATCAAAAAGTGGGCGAAGGATATGAACAGACACTTCGCAAAAGAAGACATTTACATGGCCAATAAACATATGAAAAATAGCTCATCATCATTGGTCATTAGAGAAATGCAACTCAAAACCACAATGAGATACCATCTCACACCAGTTAGAATGGTGATCATAAAAAGTAAGGAAACAATAGATGCTGGAGAGGATGTGGAGAAATAGGAATGCTTTTACACTGTTGGTGGGATTGTAAATTAGTTCAACCATTGTGGAAGACAGTGTGGCGATTCCTCAAGGATCTAGAATCAGAAATACCATTTGACCCAGCAATCCCATTACTGGGTATATATCCAAAGGATTATAAATCAATCTACTATAAAGACACATGCACACATATGTTTATTGCAGCACTATTCACAATAGCAAAGACTTGGAACCAACCCAAATGCCCATCAATGATAGACTAGATAAAGAAAATGTGGCACATATACACCATGGAATACCATGCAGCCATAAAAAAGGATGAGTTCATGTCCTTTGCAGGGACATGGATGAAGCTCAGAAACCATCATTGTGAGCAAACTATCACAAGAACAGAAAACCAAACACTGCATGTTCTCACTCATGGGTGGGAACTGAACAGTGAGAACACATGGACACAGGGAGGGAACATAACCCACTGGGGGCTGTTGCGGGGTGGGGGGCTGGGGGAGGGATAGCATTAGGAGAAATACCTAATACAGATGACGGGTTGATGAGCAAACCACCATGGCACGTGTATAGCTATGTAACAAACCTGCACATTCTGCACATGTATCTCAGAACTTAAAGTATAATAATTTTTTAAAAAATGGAAGTAAAAAATATCTTCTATGATTAATATTCTCATAGACATAAGAGACACTATATATTCATAAAGCAAGAACAGGATATAAAAGTTATATTCAGAAAACAAAAAGTGCTCTAGCAAATTAAAAATATGATAGCAGAAATGAAAAATTCAACAGGCAAGCTAGAACAAGGTGTATAATCACCTCAGTAAGTAGAGCAAAAACACAAGAGAGAATAAAGGAGAGACAGGGTTAGATAACTAAAGGATTAACCCAGGAGGTTCAATAGCTAAATAGTTCAGAAAGAGGACAGAGAAAGTAAAGAAAAATAAAGTAGTAAAATAACTAACTAACTAACTAAACAAATAAATGAGATAAAATAAATAATAATAAGAAAATTTCCTAAAACTAAAGCTAGTAGGCATTCAGACTTTAAGGGTATGCTAAGTGCCAAGTACAATAAAACAAAAGAAAACAACAACAACAAAACTCCTTCTCATACCAAAGCACAGCAGCATGAACATGGAGATAAAAAGGACCTAAAAGGTTCCAGAAAGTGAACAAGTTACCAACAGGAAGTGGGAGTCCACATGAGAGATGTCAGCAGCAGCATTGGAAGCCAGAGGGCATGGGCATGGAGCAATGATTTCAAAATACGGAGGAATGACTTCCAACCTGGAATTCCATATTCAACTCAACCACAGTGTAAAGAGAACTAAGATTATTTTCAGATTTGTGGGGCTTAAAATAAGTATCTATCATGTATTTTTCTGAAGATGCCACCGGAAAATGGACTCTACCAAAACATGAAAGTAAACCAAGAAAAAGAAAAACACAGAATTCAGCAAACAAAATAAGACAGGAGAAAGACAAAGGAATTCCCAGGAGGAGGGTGAAAGGTAATGACAGAACCATGAATGTATTCTTCTTGTTTATCCTAGAGTGAATAATCTTACATTTTGCTGCAGAAATGTTAATATAATGGAATAATGGTGTAACCCCAGGCCCCACTGGGGTATTTATACAATATGTGGTGTATGCATCATGTTACCTTTCTAAAAATCTGAAAAACTCTGGATTCCAAAACGAATGTGGGCTAAAGGATTGGGATCTGAAATTGTGGACCTGCATATACATTTTTATAAACACATTTATGTATATTCACATAAAACTGGTATCATATGGCATATACAATCTCACACTTTTATCTTATTAAAGAATATTTATACATACGTATTTTCATGGCTGAATGGCATTTGTCCTACAAAATGTTTCATAATTTTCTTATTGTTAGACATTGGGTTATATTCAGTTTTTGCCTACTATGAAATAATGGTGAGGTGGATAGCCTAATGTAGATCTTGAAGACCAATTTCTAGAAATAGAACTATGATGTCAAAGAGGTATGCATCTGCAAAACGTTTAAATTTACAGGCAAGTACCTTCATCTAGTTTATGAAGTAGAACACACAAAATGAATTAGTAAATGCACAAAGAAATATATAATTCAAATCACAGTAAGCAGTAAGAAGGAAAAGAACCTTGGGCTATGAGAATAAATGGGGAAACTGATACTGAATCATATAGGTATGGGCTCACTAAATGGCAGTGCAGGCTCAAATTAAGCAAACTGCAACTACACATACTAATTTTAGTTTTACTCATGCTCCAACTCTTTCTCCTAATCATGTAGTAATGAATATAATTAGGTTTCTAAAAGGGGATAAGTTCCAAAGACACCACACCATTTTCAGAGAGTGGATTTCTTCTTCCTCTCAGGCACGCTCAGGCTAGGGGATGCTATGTGGGGCTACAAGTAACACCAGCAGGCCTAGGACCCAGAAATGCCAGGGGGCTGGGTGAGGGGGAGAAAAAAAGGAAAATTACAAGAGGGGAAGAGAAAGAGGTACACACGTGCCTCGGTTTCTTGTGTATGAGGCGAGGATAATGGCTCAGACTTCCTCTGGGTGGCTTCCACTGAGCGAAAGAGTTGGCTCAGGATGACACTCCTGAAACAGGATCACTATCTTCAATGCCATACATTTTCTATTCTTTTTTATTGTAATACTTTTTTTAAAACTACTTTTTTAATATATAATAGGCATGATGCTCAGAACAAAACCGATCACTTCTCCTAAGCCCAAAAGATCTAGTAAATGTAAGCACTTCTGGACGAAGGAAAAAAAAAAAAAAAAACACTTTTTGTCAACACGTCTAATACCAACCCTATGTTCACACTTACATGTATCTTAAATATGTTTTTCTTGGAAATTAACATTTATTTGACGAGATTAGGAAACTCTGAGTGCCTGCAGTGTGATAGCACTGTCCTGAGGGCTGGGATGTACCAATGACTACATCAGGTCTGGGTCCGGCCTCATTTCATGGCTCTAAGAACATAATGGGGTGGCCAGGCACAGTGGCTCATGCCTGTAATCCCAGCACTTTGGGAGTCCGAGGTTGGTGAATCACAAGGTCAGGAGTTTGAGACCAGCCTGGTCAATATGGTGAAACCCTGTCTCTACCAAAAACACAAAAATTAGCTGGGCATGGTGGTGCATGCCTGTAGTCCCAGCTTCTCGGGAAGCTGAGGCAGGAGAATCGCTTGAACCCAGGAAGCAGAGGTTGCAGTGAACCAAGATTGCGCTACTGCACTCTAGCTTGGGCGACACAGCAAGATTCTGTCAAAAAAAGAGAAGAGAAGGCCGGGTGCGGTGGCTCATGCCTGTAATCCCAGCACTCTGGAAGGCCAAGGCGGGTGGATCAGGAGGTCAGGAATCGAGACCATCCTGGCTAACATGGTGAAACCCTGTCTCTACTAAAAATACAAAAAAATTAGCCTGGCGTAGTGGTGAGCAACTGTAGTCCCAGCTACTTGGGAGGATGAGGCAGGAGAATGGCATGAACCCGGGAGGCGGAGCTTGCAGTGAGCCAAGATGGCACCACTGCACTCCAGCCTGGGCGACAGAGCGAGACTCTGTCTCAAAAAAAAAAAAAAAAAAAGAAGAGAAGAGTATAATGGGATGAGACAACCAAATAATAAACCAACAAATAAAGAGACTGCTGATATGGCCAGGATTAAAGGGAATAAACAGGGTGATGTGACTGAGTAAATGGGGCTGAGGGGTGAATGTGGCCCTGGCTGAGACAGCATATGCTCAGGGAAATTCTCTGTAAGGAGGTGACAGAAAGTTCAAATAAGCAAGAGCAATAAATGCCAGGAGCTGAGGGAAGAACACTGCACATGGCAACAGCAGTGGGGCAAAGGCTAAGGAAGAAAAGGACTTGGCAGATTCCAGGCACAGAAGGAGAGGATGTGGCTCCAGTGCCTTAGGTGCGGGAAAAGTAGTTAGGAAGTCGTTCATGGTAAGAATTTGGATGTGATTCTCAATGCAAGGAGAAACCACAGAGGACTTTAAGAATACTGATGAGATCACCTTTGAATTTTTAAAAATTATGCAACAGTGAAATCAGGGTCACCAGCAAGACTACTTTAGTAACCTAAGCAAGAGTGAACGATGGCTTGGCATAGTTGGTGGCCACACAGCTGAAGAAAGCTCTATTTTGAAGGTTTGACTAATGGGTCTTGCAGATGATATTAGAAGAAAGAAGGATTGTAGGAGGCTTTCTAGGTTCTGGGGTTCAGTAAGATGGTGAATGGTAGGGTCACTTACTGAGATGGGGAAGATCAGTGCTACGGGTATAAACATGGGTACTAAATGCAGGTAAAGCTTGCAGGAAAACACAGTAGGGAAATAACTAGGGTATGGTATTGTGTCCATTTGGCATCTTTGATTGTGAAATTTAAAGTAAAACTAGTTATTTCCACTGCCTGATTTCTTCCCCAGCAATGACTGTTCTGATGCAGACTCAGAGGACAAACTGAGTTCATCTAGGCGTGGGTGGTTTGCCAAGGAATAAAATGAAAGTAGACAATGGTGCATGAACTCTAAAACTATCTTCACAAGGAAGAAAAGACAGAATTAATAGATGACATAAAGTAAAATTTGACATTAATTAGTAATCATTTACAAACTACCCATAATACAGTGAAAAGGATCATCCATCTATTAACTGACTCACAGATGGTTGGTTGAACCATCATCCTATTATAGAAACTATAAAATGAAGGACAAACTGATGATTAATTTTGAAAGCAATTTTTCCTTAACTTGAAACTATTATAAATTAAACTATCCTATAGTAATACTTCTAAGCAGAATGAGAAAAAAGTCTTTACCTCATGATTATAATCCAAGATTCCTTTTAAAATTTTCTTTAAATTGCTTATCTGTTTAAAGAGAGAGAAAACTGGGTAAAAGGCATGACAGATGAAAACATAATTTAACACAAAAAATTTCTGAGCCAACCAATCACTGCAGTTAATCATAAAGTAAATATTAAAAAATAAAATTCAAAGGCATATTTGAATTATTATCATCATCATCAAAAAGTACTATTATGGCTTTATATAATCCAAGAGATTTATAAAACAAATTATGTTTCCAATTATGTAGAATTTTCAATGTTATGACCACACTGACAACAACTGGAGGGTAACTGAATGAGACTTAACAATAAGATTAAATTATTTAGGTTTTCTGTGGGTAAAGTAAAAATATGCCATCCTTAATGAAGACTTGAGTTCAGAGCTATTCTCCCCAGAAAAGTCAAACTGCATCTACATAGAAATTAACTTCTAAAGAGAGTATTAAGCAAAAATTATAGTAAAATCTCTTTAAAATAACCCATAAAGTATAATGTCTTTAAATTCTTCCCCTACCAGAAAAAAAAAAACAACAACTGTTTCTTCAGTTGATCATCAAACTAAATGTTTATGAGCCATGTTAGGTGAAGAATGGGCAGAATCACCTGCCCTGTTTATTGTAAACTATAATTTTTTCTTTTTGTTTGACCCAACTCATACAGTTTTGTGTTAGGTTAAATGGGCATGTGATATAGCTCTATTGATTTTATTTTATTAATCTAGCTGTCCCTGGCTGGTGTCTGTAGTTGAGACATCCTAGAAAACAAGCTAGTAGGGACTGAGGCTTTCAAATAAGAACGTGAATCACAGCAACGTGATCCAGTACTTAATTAAAGGCATATTTATTTGAAAGGAAGAAAATAAATTGAAAACTTGCTTATTTATTTTTACAGGTCTCATAAAATTAACATGCTTAAATGTCTATAAAAATTTGTAGATATGGAAAATGCATAATACGCTTTATCTCTTTCATTCTAGGATGTTCATTTTCCCATATTTTTAATGTTTGAAATTAAAATGCCTTGCAAATCAACTGCCATTCATTTAAAATTGTAGTTTTTTAAATCACATCACAAAAAGCTATATCTTATCTTTATTTATTTATTTTTTGACACAGAGTCTCCCTCTGTTGCCCAGGCAGGCTGGAGTGCAATGGCGCGATCTCGGCTCACTGCAACCTCTGCCTCCCGGATTCAAGCAATTCGTGTGCCTCAGCCTTCTGAGTAGCTGGGATTACAGGCACCTGCCACCACACCTGGCTAATTTTTGTATTTTTAGTAGAGATGGGGTTTCACCATGTTGGCCAGGCTGGTCTCGAACTTCTGACCTCAGGTGATTCGCCCACCTTGGCCTCCCAAAGTGCTGGGATTACAGGCGTGAGCCACCGTGCCCGGTCGTATATCTTGTCTTTAATCAATGGCATCATAAAATTGAAGTACAGCATAAAATATAGAGAATAAGAAGGTCAGTTCTGAGTGTTAAGACTATGATAAACTTTTCTACCTGTCTCCATATACTACCACTGCCCTACTCATGACACTGGGGACAGCATATGTGGGTATGTATAGATATACATACCCACATACTCCCAGCATCTGTGTGCCTGCTGGGAGGAGATATACAACTCCTGATCAAGCCAGTAAACAGACACAAAATGATTAGTAGCATTATTTTAAACATCATAAATTGTTTTAAACATGCTGTAACATTAAAAAAAAAATTTTTTTTTTTTTTTGAGACTGAGTCTTGCTCTGTCACCCAGGCTGGAGTGCAGTGGTGCAATCTTGGCTCACTGCAACCTCCGCCTCCTGGGTTCAAGCAATTCTCATGTCTTAGCCTCCAGGGTAGCTGGAATTACAGGCACCCGCCAAAAAACCTAATTTTTTTTTTTTTGAGACGGAGTCTTGCTCTGTCACCAGGCCGGAGTACAGTGGCGCCATCTCAGCTCACTGCAACCTCTGCCTCCAAGGTTCAAGTGATTCTCCTGCCTCAGCCCCCTGAGTAGGTGCGACTATAGGTGCGCAATACCACGCCCAGTTAATTTTGTATTTTTAGTACAAATGGGGTTTCACCATGTTGGCCAGGATGGTCTCCATCTCCTGACCTGTGATCTGCCCATCTCGCCCTCCCAAAGTGCTGGGATTACAGGTGTGAGCCACCGTGCCTGGCCTAATTTTTATATTTTTACTAGCAACAGGGATTCACCATCTTGGCCAGGCTGGTCTTGAACTCCAGACCGCAAGTGATCCACCTGCCTTGACCTCCCAAAGTGCTGGGATTACAGATGTTAGCCACCGCGCCTGGCCTGCCAGGTTGAGGCAGGAGGATGGCTTGAGCCTAGGAGTTCGAGACCGGACTGAGCAATATAGCAAGACCTCATCCCTACAAAAATTTAAAACATTAGCCTGGTGTGTTGGCATGCACCTGTGGTTGAGCTCAGGAGGTGGAGGTTGCAGTGAGCTGAGACTGTGCCACTATACTCCATCCTGGGTGACAGAGTGAGATCTTGTCTCAAAAAAAGTAAATAAAAATTATAAATAAACTGCCTGCCCTTGAAAGATTGTTTAGAAATTAAAACAGGGCCGGTCAGGCACAGTGACTCACGCCTGTAATCCCAGCACTCTAGTTACAGAAGCAGCACAGGAAGCTGTGTGGTGACGGAATAGTTCTGGGTCTTCACTGTGGTGGTAGTTATAAGAAGCTACACACGAGACAGAGCTACACAGAACTGCACGCACTAACACAGAGTGCAAGTAACCTTGGTAAAATCTGAATAAAATATGGACTGTACCAATGCCAGTTCCCTAGTTTTGATATTGTATTATAGTTATGCAAGATGTTACCACTGGAGAAACTGGGTAAAAGGTACACATAACCTCTTAGTACACGTTTTTTGCAACTCCTTGTGAATCTATAATTATTTCAAAATATAGGCCAGGTGTGGTGGCTGATGCTTGTAATTCCAGCACTTTGGGAGGCCAAGGCGGGCGGATCACCTGAGATCAGGAGTTTGATACCAGCCTGGTCAACAGGGTTAAACCCCATCTCTACAAAAATGCAAAAATTAGCTGGGTGTGGTGGCGGATGCCTGTAATCCCAGCTGCTTGGGAGGCCGAGGCAGGAGAATCACTTGAACCAGGGAGGCAAAGGTTTCAGTGAGCTGAGATTGCACCACTGCCCTCCAGCCTGGGGGACAGAGAAGACTCCATTTCAAAAAACAAAAACCAAAATATAAAGTTAAAAAAATAATTTAGTGGATTACAACAAACATTTTAAAAAATAAAATGCAAACATCACTGCCTAACATAAGGGCAAAAACCTGTTCAGCTATATATATGCACACATTTAGGTGGGAAATTGGTTGCAATGTAAACTTTTTTTCTTATTGTAAGTTTTGGTTAAAGAAGCTTGTAAAATACTTAAAGGTTACTAGGAAGGAAATGGAAATGTTTCATTCTCTGAGTGTTTAGGATACAGTTAATAATGAACAATATTATCTTATAACTACCACATGTACTGTTCTAAGTACTTGGCATAATAACTCATTTCTGTGAGGCAGAAGCTATATTAATCCTCATTTTACAAATGGGGAAACCAAGGCAAAGGAAGGTCACAACACTTCCCCATAGACAGTAAATGGCAGAGCTATGATGTGGACACAGGCACAATGGCTCCATGCCCTTGGTCGCTATGCGTTACTAACTCATATTATGTTATGCGTAGGTGCACAACTCCAGGTGAGTTCAATCTTCAATTCTACATTATTTCATTGCAGGCTACCTAAGTTTCTAAAGCTCACCGGATACATTAGACCAAAAAAATCAACAGATATTATACACATACAAATATTTAAAGATTTAACAGATGGAAAAATACCTTTAGCCTCCAATTATCTCCTACTTCAGTTTTGATTCTGTTTAGCCAATTTTCATCAAAATATGCAGGATCTCTGCAAAATAAGAAAAAGCTTACATATTAAGATCATGTAGCTATCAAGCTAAACAAAGAAAATTGAATCTTATCGCATATCATCACTTAACTGTAACATAAAAATGTATTTGACACATATCAGCCACTAAATAACTTTACATGTTAGTAACAGTCAAGTTGGCCAGGTGTGGTGGATCACCCTGTAATCCCAGCACTTTGGGAGGCTGAGGTGGGCGGATCACTTGAGGTCAGGAGTTCAAGACAACACCTGGCCAACAAAGTGAAACCTTGTCTCTACTAGAAATACAAAAATTAGCCTGGTGTGGTGGGACACACCTGTAATCCCAGCTACTGAGGAGGCTGAGGTGGGAGAACAACCCCTTGAACCTAGGAGGCAGAGGTTGCAGTGAGCCGAGATTATACCACTGCACTCCAGCCTGGGCGACAGAGTGAGACCCGGTCTCCAAAAGAAAACCAACAACAACAACAACAACAACAACAACAAAGAACAGTCAAGAATCTACCATAATTGCAGATTCTCTTAAAAGTCAACTTGACTGTTAACACATAATTAATGACACATTTTTTGGTTGTTTTTTTGTTGTTGTTGTTTTGAGACAGAGTCTCGCTCTGTCACCCAAGCAGGCTGGAGTGCAATGGTGCGATCTCAGCTCACTGCAACCTCCACCTCCCAGGTTTAAGCAATTCTCCTGCCTCAGTCTCCCAAGTAGCTAGGATTATAGGCCCACACCACCATGCCCGGCTAATTTTTGTATTTTTAGTAGAGACGGGGTTTTACCATGTTGGCCAGGCTGATCTTGAACCCCTGACCTCAGGTGATTCATCCACCTCGGCCTCCCAAAGTGCTGGGATGACAGGCGTAAGCCATTGCCCCTGGCCAATGACGCAGTCTTTAAACTGATAAATATATAAAGAAAGTTAAAATAAGTTTTTCAGTTAATATTTCAATGAACTCCATCACCTAATACTTCAAAGGTCACCAATAACATCACTAAATTCCGATTTATTCAAATAATATAAACTGAGATTCTATTTTCTCAGATGTAGTACTAGGCTTTGGACACATCTGAACACCACTGTTGTTTGCAAAAGACTTAAAAAATTTAAGATAAAACACCAGTATGGACAAACACATCGAAACGAGGATAGAATCTGAATATCCTTTATATTTTCCCAGGAAAATTTTCTATGGGAAAATTTCCCATATTTCTAACAAACACTAGGAAGGAAGGAAGGAAGGAAGGGAGGGAGGGAGGATAAAACTTTTCAAACTCAGCATGAGCCTCATTTTACAGGTTTTGAAATTGATCCTCTAAAAATTAATTAATTATCTAAGACCACAGACAGAACATCTAAGTTTGTCCTGCTTGAGCAATTGCTAAGTCCAAAAATCTTTCCATAACACTACAACTGTCTCTATTCACCTCAAAAAAACAGAAAGACAATGAGACTGATAGGTTAAGAAAAAAACATATGTTTCAACTTTTACTGTAACTCATACTGATACACAATCAGTATTAAATTTTATTCAAATTAGCTTAAAATGAAGCAACATGATATTCAGAATTTTTACCTATTATGAAAAAAGAAAACTGTATTTATTTTAGGTAATAAGCATGTTTTTTTAAAGTTACAACTAAGTTACCTCTATAGAAATCTGTTATGATTATTTTTGAAGCCTGTCTCATATCATTGGATAACATATTAACTTCATTATTTACTTTTAAAAACAGCTTTATTGAGAAATAACTCACATGACACAACTTACCCATTTACAGTAGACAATGCATTTTAGTATAGCCAGAATGGTACACCTATCACCACAATCAAGTCTTAGAGCACTTCCATCTTTCCAAAAAGAAACCCTATCTCCATTAGCCATCACTCCCGTTTCCCCTTCTCTCCAGCCCCTGAAAATCAATAATCTACTTTCTGTCTCTATGAATTTGTCTATCCTGGACATTTCATATAAATAAAATCATACACTATGTGGTCTTTTGTGTCTGGCTTCTTTCAATCAGCATGTTTTCTAAGGTTTATCCATATTACAGCATGTATCAGTACTTCATTCCTTTTTGTGGCTAATTAATATTCCATTTATAGATATATCACATTTTATTTATTCATTTATTTGCTGATGTAACTTGGGTTATTTCCACTTTGGGGCCATTATGAATAATGATGCCTTGAACACTGCTGTACTAGTTTCTGTGTGGACATTTGTTTCATTTGGGTATATGCCTAGCAGTGAAACTGATGGGTCCCATGTTTAAAATGTGAGGCAAGGCCAAACTCTTCCAAAGCAGCTATATTTTGCATCCTCACCAGCAATGTATGTTCTCTACAGCCTTGCCAACACTCATTATTGTCGGTCTTTTTAGTTATAGCCCTCCTAGTGGATGTGAACTGGTCTCACGGTGGTTTTGATCTGCAATTTCCTAATGACTAATGATGCTGAGCATCTTTACATGTGCTTGTTGGCCATTGTATATCCTCTCTGGACAAAAAGCCTACTCAATTATTTGCACATTGAAAAACTGTTGCCTTTTTTATTGAATTGTAAGAGTTTTGGTTTTTTGTTTGTTTTAATATTCAGGATACCAGCCAACAGACATATGACATGTGAATATTTTCTCCCATTTTGTAGGCTGTTTTTCCACTTTCTTTTCTTTTTTTTTTTTTTTTTGGAGACAGAGTCTCACTGTGTTGCCCAGGTTGGAGTGCAGTGACACAATCTCAGCTCACTGCAACCAATTCTCCTGCCTCAGTCTCCCAAGTACCTGGGGTTACATGGCGTGCACCACCATGCCCAGCTAATTTTTGTATTTTTTAGTAGAGACAGGGTTTCATCATGTTAGCCAGGCTGGTCTTGAACTCCTGACCTCACCTGACCTCAAGTGATCCGCCCACCTCAGCCTCCCAAAGTGCTGGGATTAGAGGCTCGAGCCACTGTGACCGGCCATGTCTTTCTACTTTCTTGATGGCATATTTTGCAAACAAAGTTTTTAATTTTTTTTAAGAGATAGGTTCCCACTCTGTTGCCCAGGCTGGAGTGAAGTGGCATGATCACAGTTCACTATAACCTTGTATTCGTATTCCTGAGCTCAAGCCATCTTCCCACCTCAGCCTCCAGAGTAGCTAGTGGTAAGACATACCACCATGCCTGGATAAAATTTTTTTCTTTCTTTTCTTTTCTTTTTTTTTTTTTTTTTTTTGGAGAGATGGAGTCTCACTATGTTGCTCATGTTGGTCTCAAACTCCTGGCCTCAAGTGAGTCTCCTGCCTTGGCCTCCCAAAGTGCTGAGATTACAGGCATGAGCCACTATACCAGGTCAACGGTGTCAAATTTTGATGAGGTTCAATTTATCTATCTTGAACTTTCTGTGTCATATCTAAGAGGCTCCTGCATAATCGAAAGTCATGAAGATTTATTGGTATGTTTTCTTTTAAGTTTTATATAACTTAGCTCTTACATTTAGGTCTATAATCCATTTGTGCATGGTGTAAGAAAGGGAGCTAACTTCATTGTTTGACACGTGGATAATCATACTCATCTATTATTATTTTAAGCTACTTTATTTGAGGTTCTTCTGAGACCTAATACCATAAAAACCCTAGAAGAAAACCTAGGTAATACCATTCAGGACATACGCATGGGCAAAAACTTCATGTCTAAAACACCAAAAGCAACGGCAACAAAAGCCAAAATTGGCAAATGGGCTCTCATTAAACTAAAGAGCTTCTGCACAGCAAAAGAAACTACCATCAGAGTGAACAGGCAACCTACAGAATGGGAGAACATTTTTGCAATCTACTCATCAGACAAAGGGCTAATATCCAGAACCTACAAAGAACTCAAACAAATTTACAAGAAAAAAACAAACAACCCCATCAAAAAGTGGGCAAAGGATATGAACAGACATTTCGCAAAAGAGGACATTCATACAGCCCACAGACACATGAAAAAATGCTCATCATCACTGGCCATCAGAGAAATGCAAATCAAAAGCACAATGAGATACTATCTCACACCAGTTAGAATGGCAATCATTAAAAAGTCAGGAAACAACAGGTGCTGGAGAGGATGTGGAGAAATAGGAACACTTTTACACTGTTGGTGGGATTGTAAACTAGTTCAACCATTATGGAAAACAGTATGGCGATTCCTCAAGGATCTAGAACTAGAAGTACCATATGACCCAGCCATCCCATTACTGGGTATATACCCAAAGGATTATAAATCATGCTGCTATAAAGACACATGCACACGTATGTTTATTGCGGCACTATTCACAAGAGCAAAGACTTGGAATCAACCCAAATGTCTATCAGTGACAGACTGGATTAAGAAAATGTGGCACATATACACCATGGAATACTATCCAGCCATAAAAAAGGATGAGTTTGTGTCCTTTGTAGGGACATGGATGCGGCTGGAAACCATAATTCTCAGCAAACTATCACAAGAACAGAAAAACCAAACACCGCATGTTCTCACTCATAGGTGGGAACTGAACAATGAGATCACTTGGACTCGGGAAGGGGAACATCACACACCGGGGCCTATCATGGGGAGCGGGGAGGGGGGAGGGATTGCATTGGGAGTTATACCTGATGTAAATGACGAGTTGATGGGTGATGACGAGTTGATGGGTGCAGCACACCAACATGGCACAAGTATACATATGTAACAAACCTGCACGTTATGCACATGTACCCTAGAACTTAAAGTATAATAAAAAATAAAAATAAAAATTAAAATTAAAAAAAGAAAGAAACCAATTTGAGCAAACTTATGCAAAAAAGGCAACTTACTGTAAGATCACTGATACTATAGTACTAAAGATAGCTGGGTCTCACCAAGTATTGGACAATACTCTCTGACTTTCATCTTTGTTTCTTTCTATCCATCTATACCATTTTCTCTCCATAGACCAGCCTTTTCCTATTTCTCCATAAACAATACTAAAAATGGCTGCAGGTATGTTCCAAGCCTGTATCACTTCAGTCCAAGCAATTTGTTTGAAGACCAGCTGTCATTCAGTCCCAATTCTAAATCCCCAGGAAAACCTCAATGATCCAGAAAGTCTCTTTTTTCATTCCTGGTCCAATTATATGCAGCGAAAAGGATGGGGGCTGCAAGGAGGACACACAGGACTTTAGGGACCAACTGAAGTGATTTCTACTAAAACATTAAAGAGTTATAAAAATCAATTCAGAAGTCAAAAAATATTCAATATTATTTTTGATCCTTAACCTAAAAAGCTATCACTTAAAAAGCACAATCATTAGCAATCAAGTCTTGCTTTCCAACTAAAAAAGACTCACACATGAATCTGGTGCCCTGCAGCTGATGACCATCCAAAGCCAAAGAAAGGCATGAACCCACCAGAACCTACCACCTGAGAGGCAAGTCAGGTTCACTCAGTTGAAGGACTTAGTGTTACTCTCACCAGAAAGACCTTTACTTAAAAAAAAAAAAAAAAAAAAAATTTAAAATGTCCAAGAAATTATGTACTCCAAGATCTCCGAGGTTATAAAACACTTCATGCACAATTTAGAGTAATACATCTTATGAATAAAAGAACTCAGAGAAGTTCAAATACAATGTTTCAAATCAGGCATCATGATACAGCCTGCTTATTCCTTAAAAGACTACCAAATCAAAACCTAAGGATCATGTCTGAGCTCAGAAGGGCAGACAACAAAATCAGTTGCTACTATCATGTACACCATGTATGACACCAGTAACATCTGTATTATATCAGCAACATACCAGGCATTGAACTAGGCACTGCACATTCACAAAAGCACTGCAGGTAAGGTAGGTATTATTATCCTTATAGTTAAGGAACATCAGACTCAGAAATTAAGTAATTTTCCCAAGCTCAATCGGACAGTTAACTGTCAGAGTTGATAGTACAATTATTTTTGTTAAAACAGATCAGGAGAGTTCAACACATAACCAGTTCTAGTAAAACACTAAGGTCCTGTGGCTAATTACCCCCTTCATGCTCTGTAAACTAGGTCACAAGTAGAAAAAGACCAGCGTCATTCTATTACCTTCTTGTTCATGAAGGGCAGGCATTTCCTCTTATTCCTTGCTATCCTTCCCAATCCCTTGTGGCTGGCACACAGCAGCTTCTCAGTAAATTTGGTTAAAGGGACAGCACTTAATAAGTTTCCAATCTACTACTCAGGCAAAATACACCAGGAATGGTACTCTTTAGCCTTCTCATATTCAATATTACTTTCCCTGGTAAACTCTGAAGCCACATAGGCAGGCATCTAGCTGTAGCTTCCATTTCCGTAAGTACCTCACAATTTCAGTAATGTTTTCTAAAGATTCCTTAATTAATGGTCGCAGGCTAAAACAAAACAATATAAAGGTAACTTTCTCAAAACTCTTAAGAGATGACGGTTCTGCATAGGTATGTAAATAACAAGTGGTAATCTTACTGGGGAAGCTCTTCATGAGTAAGAAGCTATTATTAGCTTCTTGTAATGTCTTAACCCCTGCTAAAAGAAAATACACAAAATCATTTCCTTAATTTGCCAGTAACACATTTACTTGTTTATAACTTTTGTACCAGTCATAGCTTAAGCTAAAGGAAAAGCCCACTAATTTTAATTCTTAGAAAAATTCCAGAAGTATATTGTCTTCTTACATCAAATGCCTTCACAGAAATTAAAAAAAAAAAAATTAAATTTTACTTCTACTATTAGAATTATTTAAGCAATGCAATTTTCTTTCTTTTCTTTTTTTTTTTTTTTTTTTTTTTTTTTTTTTTTGAGAGAGAGAATGTCTCGCTTTGTTGCCCAGGCTGGAGTGTAATGGTGATCTCTGCCTCGGGGATTTAAGTGATCCTCCCACCTCAGCCTCTCCAGTAGCTGGGACTATAGGCATCCATCACCAGGCTGGGCTAATTTTTTATTTTTAGTAGAGACAGGGTTTCACCATGTTGGCCAGGCTGGTCTCGAACTCCTGACCTCAAGTGATTCACCCACCTTGGCCCAATGTAATTTTCTTAATGAAAGCAAATTAAGATGGGATCCAAAACAAACGTATTTGGTTTCATTTCTTAACCAGGGCATCTTTACTAGCAAATTTTAGTGTTTTTTACAGATACGTTGATTCTTAGGCATGACTATTTCCTAATAACCTTTTAATGACCTAAAATAATCTTGGTACTCTGCCATTAAATGTGATTAGAGTTGACTATAATAAAATTTCACATCCATAATGACAACAAAAATTTGGCAATTTACACTAAGGCCCTAAGTCAAAATAAACAATACAGGTACATAAGGGATAGATTCCAACAGACAACTTAGTGTACTATAAAAAATATCCATTTATGAGACATTCCAGCAGGGTCCACAGCTTGACTTTCATCCTATTTTCTTTTCCCCCTTCTCGAACTTTGAAAACAAAAACCAGTGGCACTTGGAGGCACAACTTGGCACTTCTGACCTTACTCTTTCAATCAAGCATGTGGTTGTGTTATAATAAAAAATATATTTGGTCTCTGTCCCTTATTTTCTGGCACTGATCTCCTAAACTCTTGGAATTTCCTGAGTGGAGTGTCTTTTGTAGTTCATAAGGAGCTCCTTTAAACCATACCAGAGTTTGTCAGCCCCTTTATTGCTTCAGGATGGGGGCTTGTCACAGAGGAACCAACCTTATTAGAGGTTGGAACATTCAGCCCCAAAGGGAAAGGGAGGAGGTACTGGAGACTGAGTTCAATCACATGACCAATGACTTCAATCATACCTATGTAATGAGATCCCAAATAAAAACCATTAACAACAGGGTTTGGCGAGTTCCCAGGCTGATGATCACCTCAACGCGCTGGGTGGGAGGCATGCCTAGAGAGGGCAGGGAAGCTCTGCACTGCCCCCAGTTTTGTTTTTTGCCATATGCTTCTTTTACATTGGCTGTTACCGAGCTGTATCCTTTATAATAAAACTGATTGTAATTATAGTGCTTTCTGGAGTGCTGTGAGTCATTCTAACAAATTATCCAACTTAAGGGCCCTGCTCTTAAAGCCCCTGCTGGTCATGGGCACCCTTGAATCTGTGGTTGGCTGGGTAAAAGTACAGGTGCACTGAGGACTATTTCCAACTAGTTGTCTTTTGGCACTGGGACCTTAACTTGAATTTGTGGGGTCTGTACTGTCAACCCAAAACGAAGAGGATGAAGCACAAAATATGATTTAAAGAGTTTACCTGATTGGCCGCGCGCGGTGGCTCAAGCCTGTAATCCCAGCACTTTGGGAGGCCGAGACGGGCGGATCACGAGGTCAGGAAATCGAGACCATCCTGGCTAACCCCGTGAAACCCCGTCTCTACTAAAAAATACAAAAAACTAGCTGGGCGAGGTGGCGGGCGCCTGCAGTCCCAGCTACTCGGGAGGCTGAGGCAGGAGAATGGTGTAAACCTGGGAGGCGGAGCTTGCAGTGAGCTGAGATCCGGCCACTGCACTCCAGCCTGCACTCCAGCCTGGGTGACAGAGCGAGACTCTGTCTCAAAAAAAAAAAAAAAAAAAAAAAGTTTACCTGAGCCAAAGCAAAGACAGCTGCCAAAAACACTTAGACCCAAGTAACCTTGGATATGAGCTCCATTTTGCCTTTGTTATGTGCAGGTTTGTATTTAAAGGTTTCAAAAAAGGGGGAGTGGGGAGACAGAGAGTAGGTTGATACAAAGTTGTTAGGAATTCTCACTGATTTACAGAGATAGCATTGATTACTGACTGGCTAGACACCTTTAAGTTACAGGTGTGGATTATACTGTCCGGTGCGGCTTTATTAGGTTAATGTACAGCTACTTGTGGCAACAGCAAGCACTTTCATGAGATGAACACACAGTGCAAAGCGGGAGTAGGATGTGACTGCTGACCCATCTTAACGTCTCTCTGGGTCTTATAATTTAAAAGGACTCATTCCTCAGATAAAAGTTCTTTTCTCAATACTTATTCTGTGTAGTTCCTGTCAGAATTGAAGGATTATGCCCTTAACTTGTGAGGTCTGAGCTAACTCGGGTAATTAGGATCAGAATCCAATGGAACCACAGGGCACCTAATTGGTGTCAGAGAAAATGTTGACAGAAAACAAGAGTGGTAAACCCTTCTTGAAAACAAAAAGCCAAAAAAAGATAAATTAGCTTTCTTTTAATTTTACAGTTAAATTGTATAATTCCATATTCATTTATTCAACAAATATTTTCCGGACACCTACAATAGAGCAGGATAAGAGGAGGTGGCAATATTAAAAAGGGTGGGCAGGGCAGGCTCCACTGAAAAACTGACCAATGTCGGGGGTGCTGGAAGGTGGTGAGGAGAGTGGGAAGGGAACACCTGATAGAGAGGCAGAGGATCACCCACACCAAAGCATTTAGGCATGAGATATTTGGTGGGCCTGGGATGAGCCAGGGAGCCGCTGTGGGAAAGAATGCTGGGCGAATGAGGCCAGAGTGGTGACAAGTGGCCCACATCACTTAGGATCTCATGTACTACTGTAAGTACTTTGGTTCTTAGCCTGAGTGAAATGGGACACTAATGCAGGGTTCTCAGGAGAAAATCTGATTTTTTACTAAAGAACCACTTCAGTATCCTGGAAGTCAAATTTTAAATGTGTTACAAGGAGGTAAACAGGATAAGTGTTATCAAATGACGCTGACAGGTTAGGAGAAGAACTGAGAATGGACCAGTTAGCAATGTATGGCTGGGCACGGTGGCTCATGCCTGTAATCCCAGCACTTTGAGAAGCCGAGACGGGCGGATCTCCCGAGGTCAGGAGTTTGAGACCAGCCTGCCACGGTGAAACCCCTAAAACACGGTGAAACTCTACTAAAAATACAAAAATTAGCTGGGCATGGTGGCGGGCACCTGTAATCCCAGCTAACTGGGAGGCTGAGGCAGGACAATCACGTGAACCCAGGAAGTGGAGGTTGCAGTGAGCCAAAATCGTGCCAATGCTCTCCGGCCTGGGCAACAAGAGCAAGACGCTGTCTTCAAAAAAAAAAAAAAAAAGCAATATATACATCATGGTAGCCCTGGCAAGTGCAGGGTTTTTGGGCCTTGTTTTGTTTTGAGACAAAGTCCAGCTCTGTTGCCCAGCCTGGAGTGCAGTAGCACAATCCGACTTCTAGACTCAGTGATCCTCCTGCCTCAGCCTCCCAGGCATGGGAGGTTAGGACTACAAGCATGCGCCATCATGCCCAGCTAATTATACTTTACATTGTAGAGACTGAGGAAAGCAAAAATCACCTGGTGACCACTGGACAGACCCTGGAGACAAAAACTTCTCATCTGAGGAATTTAGAAGGGAGCAAAGCCCACCCAGTGACTAACAGGCCACCAGGAGGCAAAACTCCTTATCTGGGGAATATTAGAAAAAATCAAACTTTCCTGGTATCTAAAGTCGGCATCTAGTTCCTGGCCTCTTCCAACTTTTATAAGTAATTTCTATACATCTCTGGAATGCCATACTGAAACTCAAGTGATGGGATTTCAGGTGCCCATGTTGGCCAGGCTGATCTTGAACTCCTGACCTCAAGTGATCCGCCCATCTCCACCTCCCAAAGTGCTGGGATTACAGGCATGAGCCACAGCGCCCAGTGGAGAAATATTTTTAAAGATAAAAGAAATAACAGTTTGCTTCTATGCTTAAGGATATGATCCAGTAGAGGAGGGACAACTGATGATGCAGGAAAGAGGGGAGAACTGGTAAAGAGATGATTTTGAGTAGATTTAACCAGAGTTGTGGTACTGTCAAACAAATACAAAGAAATATGAGAAGAGTCAAGGAACTAAAAATGTGTACAAAGAGCGAATACGATTGGCCATGGAATCTCAACTGACTAAGAGGAAGAGACAGAACAGCATACAGGTGAAGGGCCATGTTGAAGTCCCATCAGTGCTAGAGAACTGAAGAATTCTTGGCATCTTGGTACCAGAGCAAGAGACAGGGAATGACAGGAAGTAGTGATCAAATAGAGGTAAATAGAAAACTGAGATTGTTGAGGGATTACATATTATTCATAATTATAGGGTATAGGGCATAATCATGGGAATGAGTAGGTGAAGATGGAAGTTGGGTGGAAAACAAGATTAATGGAGAACAGCTCAAGAAACTGAGAGGCAACAATATGAAAAATCATCTAAGTGCATACTTAAATCACTAAGAGTTTAGACAAGAGTACTATATCCATCCAAATTGTTGGGAAATGAGGGAAAATTACAGTAACAATGAAGGGCAGAGAATGTTGTCACAAGATTCAAAATTACAGGGCTTTAGAAAAAATGAAGGTGTGGCTAGAAGCAGTATGGAGAAGCACCACCATGAGTTTCCTGGTATATGAAGCCTGTGGGAGAAACAACAGCCATCACTTGAGAAGTCTGACAAACTAGTCCTGTTAGGAGAGAACCAAATTTCTTTCAGATCAAGGTAAAGGGAACCAAAGTTGAATCAGGGCAAAGCATTCACTGTATTTCTGGCATATGTACCGTGTAGGTTCACCAAGAACTAACTACAAGTTCTACATCATCAACAATGAATTTAAATTCTTTTTTTTTTTAATGACTGGCAAAGGAAACATCATTAATCATTATTGAAATGAAAATTAAAACCACTAGACAGCCACTAGAATGGCTAAAATGAAAAGACTGACCTTAGCAAGTGGTGGTGAGACTATGGAGCAATAGGAATCCTCATACACTGTTGATGTAAACGTAAATGTCACACTGGCTTTGGAAACAGTTTGGCAGTTTCTTGACTATTAAGCATAGACCTACCATATGATCCAGCCACTCCTCTCCTAGGTGGAACAGAATACACCCAAGGGAAATTGAAGCATATGTTCATACAAAGAATTGTACACTAATGTTCACAGCACCTTTATTTGTAATAGCCCCACTGGAAATAACCCACATGTTCATCAACAGATGAATGGATATGTAAATCGTGGTATATCTATACAATGGGAAATGTACAAACTATTAATACAGATAACAACATGAATCACAAAATTATACCACATGAAAGAAGTAATATTTCTTCCCTCAAAACACACTGAGTCCATTTATATAAAATTTAGAAAATGCAAATTAATCTATAATGACAGAAAGCAGAGCAGTGTTTGCTTGGGGATGAGAAAGAGGATAGCAGGAAAGAAGGGGTTACAATGGGACATGAGGACACTTTTAGAAGTGATGAATGCATTCATTGCCTTGATTGTGGGGATAGCTTCACAGGCATATACACAGGTCAAAATTTATCAAATTTTTTCTTTTAAAAATGTGCGTCCATTACATGTCACTTTCATCTCAATAACGCTAAAAAAAAAAAAAAGGTGGTAAGCTCTAAAAAGAAATGAGCCATCAAGTCACAAAAAGACACAGAGGAACCTAAAATGCATACTGTAAGTTAAAGAAGTCAATCTGAAAAGGTTACATGGTGTATGGTTCCAACTATATGATAGTCCAGAAAAGGCAAAACTATGCAGACAGTAGATAAAAAGATTAGGGCTTCCCGGGTTTGGGGAGAGGGATAAATAGGTGGAATACACAGGATATTTATGGCAGAGAAACTATTCTGTTATACTACAACGGTAGATATATAAAACACATTTGTCAAAACCCATAGGGTGTACAACACCAAGAGTGAACACTAATGTTCACGATGGCCTTTGAGCAGTATTGATGTGCCAGTGTTGGTTTATCTATTGTAACAAATATACCACTGTGGTGGGGGAAGGCAGTGTGTGGTGGGCAAGGGGGATGTAGGAACTCACTGTATTTTCTTGCTCATATTTTAAAAACTTTTTAAACATTGTAAAATATACACAACATAAAATTTACCATTTTAACCATTTTTAAGTGCACAGTTCAGTGGTATCAAATACATTCACACTGTTGCACAACCATCACCACCACCCACCTCCAGAACCTTTTCACCATCCCATACTGAACTCTTTTCCACTCAATTTTGCTCTGAAGGTAAAACAGCTCTTAAAAAGTCTATCAATTTTTAAAAACCTAAGTAGGGGACATGAATCTACATAGACAAAAAGAATGAGAGAGATGTCAAGAGCAATAAAATTCTGAAAGCTGTAAAGCAGATAAAACAAAACAACTTAAAAGACCAAACAGATATAAAAACTTGCACTAACAAAAAGCATACTTAGATCCATTCACATTTCAAATTTCTCCTAAAACTACAAAATGATGTCTCACTTGTCAGCTCAGACAAAATGAAAAGGACTGATGTTTCCAGTAAAATCCTCTTTTTGGCACCCACACTCACCTGGCTTTCCTCCTACCCCTCTGGCCGCTCTGCCAGTTGCTCCTCTACCCAACAATTAAAGGCCAAAGTTCAAGGCTCAGGGACAGATTTTTTCCTTCTTGCCCAATATTCTCCCCTAAAGTGATTTAATCCACACTTACAGCTTCAATTAAGAGATAGCCAAAGAGATATCTCCAGTTCGGACTCCTGTTCTGAACTCTAGACTGTCAACTTCACATTTCCTCTTGATTTTTCAATACCATTCGGATTTGATGTCCCCCAAACTACACTCATGACACATTCAGCTTCCTTCCACAGCAAATCTTCTTTCAGTTTTCCAATATCAGTGGTTTATACCCTCTGCAGTGTATTTGCTTAAGTTAAAAACCTGAAAGTCAACTCCCCCCATACCAACCATCAAAATATGCTGATTTTATATACCATTTTGAGTCCACCCAATTGTCTTCATATTCTTCAGCACCTCCTAGTCTAAGGTACCACTATCTCCCTTCTGAAGTATTACAAATTTCTTCCTAACTAATTATCCCTCATCACCCTGGCCTCTTCCAATTAATTTTATACCTGCAGCCAGAATATTTTTCAAAATGTAAATGCAATTTGTTAATCCCCCCAACCGCCAAAGCCTTCAACTGCTTCTTATAGCCCTTAGATTATGTCTTTTTTTTTTGAGACGCAGTTTCGCTCTATCGCCCAGGCTGGAGTGCAATGGCACAATCTCGGCTCACTGTAACCTCCACTTCCCCGGTTCAAGCTATTCTCCTGCGTCAGCCTCCCTAGTAGCTGGGATTACAGGCGCGCGCCACCATGCCCGGCTAATTTTTTTACTTTTGCAGAGACGGAGGTTCACCATGTTGGTCAGGCTGGTCTTGATCTCCTGACCTTAGGTGATACACCCACCTAGGCCTCCCAAAGTGCTGGGATTAGAGGCATGAGCCACAGTGCCCAGCCTCTTATAGCCCTTAGAAAAAAGACACGGCTCTGCAAGGTCTGGCTCCATCTACCTTTTCATTCTGATCTGCACAACACTCACCCTCTGTGCAGTAAACACTCGCACCTTTCCTTTCCATAGCAGTGCTCACCATATTCCACCATCCTGCAGGGTCTTTGAGTAAGCTCTTCCCTCCATGAAGGTATCGGTGACTTTTAGATTTAAATTACCTTTACTTTCTCAGGTAAAATGTTCACGACCTCCTAAACTAAGTTAAAAATATACTCTGTGTAAACTTTCATAACATTGTACCCTTCTCTGTACCACTTGTTACAACGCAGTTTTGTTCTCATAGTTAATTAAAATGTTTTCCCCACTTATGAACCTCCTGAGGGTGGACACCATGTCTATGTGGCTGGTAGTTTTATCAGGGATGCTGGACACAAAGTAGCCATTCAATAAATATCAAATTGACAAAGAAGGAATCAATGTTGGTGAGACTGTATATATCATACAACTATTTAAAATAGATACTGTGTAAAAATATGGATAAATCTCACAGACATTATGTTGAATTTAAGACAAACACGAGAGTACATACTGTATGATTCTACTTACAAGACATTCAAGAACAGGCAAAAGTAATTAATGGCAGGGAAGTCAGAATCATGGCTATCTCTGGCATAGAGGTATTGAGTAGGGAGGAGCTGGAAATGTTCTGTATCTCAATCTGAGTGGAGGTTATAGGAGATATGCAAAACATACATGCAAAATTATCACTGTTTTTAGAATGCTTTTCTGTGTGTGCCATATCTCAACAAAAGGAAAAAAAAAAAAAAGGAAAGCATTCTAGGAAGAAAGAAAGATTGAAAACTAAGTATTAATAAGAAATATGCCTATAAGACTTTGGTAAATGAAAAGACCACTTTGCGGAACACAATGTATATCTTGTTTATTTCAATTCATGAAAAAAATTTTTCAAAATTTACATTGACAAACTGTATTTATGGGTACAAACTGATATTATGATATATGTATACAATGTGGACTCATTAAATCAAGCTAATTAATATCCATTGCCTCAAATTTTTGTTTTATGGTGAGAACATTTGAAATCTGCTCCCGGCCGGGCGCGGTGGCTCAAGCCTGTAATCCCAGCACTTTGGGAGGCCGAGACGGGTGGATCACGAGGTCAGGAGATCGAGACCATCCTGGCTAATATGGCGAAACCCCATCTCTACTAAAAAATACAAAAAAACTAGCCAGGCGAGGTGGCAGGCGCCTGTAGTCCCAGCTACTCGGGAGGCTGAGGCAGGAGAATGGCGTAAACCCAGGAGTCAGAGCTTGCAGTGAGCTGAGATCCGGCCACTGCACTCCAGCCTGGGCAACAGAGCGAGACTCCGTCTCAAAAAAAAAAAAAAAAAAAAAAGAAATCTGCTCCCTCAGAATTGCAAAATACACATTATTATTAACTATGGTCACCATGCTTTGCAATAAATCTCAAAAAAATGTATTCCTCCTAACGGAAACTCTGTGCCCTCTGACTATCATCTCCCCATTCCCCTCGGCCCCCTGCCTCTGGTAAACACCATTCTATTCTCTGCTTCTATGAGTTCAATTGTTTTAGATTCCACATAAGACTTATTTGTCTTTCTGTGCCTGGCTTGGTTCACTTAGCACAATGTCCTTCAGGTTTGTCCATGTTGTTGAAAATGACAGAATTTCCTTCTTTGGGAGCATGGGCACTTTGGCTTATGCCTTTAATCTCAGCACTTTGACAGGCCAAGGAAGGAGGACTGCTTGAGCCCAGGAGTTCAAGACCAGCCTGGGCCACACAGTGAGACCCCATCTCTACCAAAAAAAAAAAAAAAAATGGCTGAGTGTGTGCATCCCTGTGCTCCCAGAAGCTACTAGGAAGGCTACAGCGGGAGGATCATCTGAGCCTGGGAGTTTGAGGTTGCAGTGAGCCCTGGTCAATCTACTTCACTCCAGTCTGGGTGATAGAGTGAGACCCTGTCTCGATCAATCGATGAATAAAGGCTGAACAGTATTTCATTGTGCACATATACACCACACCTTTTTTATCCATCCATTAGCTAATAGGCACTTACGTTGCTTCCATAAATTGGATACCTTGAATAATACTGCAAGAAATGTGGAAGTGCAGGTATCTCTTCAACATACCAGTTTCAAATCCTTTGGCTATATACACAAAAGCAGGATTGTTGGATCATATGGTAATTCTATTTTTAGCTTTTTGTACAGTTTTCCATAATGGCTGTACTAATTTGCATTCCCAACAACAGTGCATAAAGGTTCCCTCTGCTCCACATCCTCACCAACACTTATCTTTCACCTTTTTGATAATAGCCATTCTGATAGGTGTGAGGTGACACCTCATTGTGATTTTAATTTATATTTCCCTGGTGATCAGTGATGAGCATTTTTTCATATGCCTGTTAACCAGCTGTATATCTTCTTTTGAAGATGTTTATTCAGGTCCTTCATGCTTTTTAAATTCAGTTATCTGTTCCCTTGATATTCAGTTGCTTAAGTTCCTTATACAGACTGGATAGAAACCTCTTATTAGATGTATGGCTTGCAAACATTTTCTCCAATCTGTAGTTTGTCTCTTCACTCTGTTGCTTGTTTCCTTTATCATGCAAAAGTTTTTAGTTTGATGTAATCCCATCTGTCTAGTTTGATGTAATCCCATCAAAACGGTAACAGTTGTTACCTGTTTTGGGGTCAAATTCAAAAAAATCATCTCCCAGACCAATATGAAGAAGCTTTCCCCCTATGTTTCCTTCCATTCGTTTTTCAAATTCAGGAGGTATGTTTAAGTCTTTAATCCATTCTGAATTGATTTTTGCATGTGGTGTGAGATAAGGGTCTAACTTTATTCTTCTGCATATGGATATCTACTTTTCCCAACACCCTTTACAGAAAAGACTTGTCCTTTCCTCACTGGGTGTTTGCAACACCTTTGTGGAAAATCAACTGACTACAGATGTATCGGTTCACTTCTGGAATTTCTATACTGTTCCACTGGTCAATGTGTCTATTTTTATGCCAGCACTGTGTTGTTTCAAATACCACAGCTTTGCAATAGAGTTTAAAATCGGGTAGTGAGATTTCTCCAGCTTTGTTCTTTTTGCTCATGATTGCTTTGGCTATTTGGGGTCTTTTGCCATTTCATATGAATTTTAGGTTTGTTCCTTATTTCTGTGAAAAAGGTTATTGGAATTTTTATAGGGAATGCATTAAATCTGCAGATCACTTTGGGTAGTATGGACAGTTTGTTTTTTTTTAATACTTTAAGTTCTAGGGTACATGTGCACAACGTGCAGGTTTGTTACATATGTATGCCTGTGCCATGTTGGTGCGCTGCACCCATCAACTCATCAGTACCCATCAACTCATCATTTACATCAGGCATAACTCCCAATGCCATCCCTCCCCGCTTCCGCCTCCCCACAATAGGCCCCGGTGTGTGATGTTCCCCTTCCCGAGTCCAAGTGATCTCATTGTTCAATTCCCACCTATAAGTGAGAACATGCAGTGTTTGGTTTTCTCTTCTTGCGATAGTTTTCTGAGAATGATGGTTTCCAGCTGCATCCATGTCCCTACAAAGGACACAAACTCATCCTTTTTTATGGCTGCACAGTATTCCATGGTGTATATGTGCCACATTTTCTTAATCCAGTCTGTCACTGATGGACATCTGGGTTGATTCCAAGTCTTTGCTATTGTGAATAGTGCCACAATAAACATGTGTGTGCATGTGTCTTTATAGCAGCATGATTTATAATACTTATAAAAAATATTTATAATAATTTATAATATATACCCAGTAATGGGATGGCTGGGTCATATGGTATTTCTAGTTCTAGATCCTTGAGGAATCGCCATACTGTTTTCCATAATGGTTGAACTAGTTTACAATCCCACCAAAAGTGTAAAAGTGTTCCTATTTCTCCACATCCTCTCCAGTACCCGTTGTTTCCTGACTTTTTAATGATCGCCATTCTAACTGGTGTGAGATGGTATCTCATTGTGGTTTCGATTTGCATTTCTCTGATGGCCAGTGATGATGAGCATTTTTTCATGTGTCTGTTGGCTGGATGAATGTCTTCTTTTGAGAAATGTCTGTTCATATCCTTTGCCCACTTTTTGATGGGGTTGTTTTTTTCTTGTAAATTTGGTTGAGTTATTTGTAGGTTCTGGATATTAGCCCTTTGTCAGAGGAGTAGATTGCAAAAATTTTCTCCCATTCTGTAGGTTGCCTGTTCACTCTGATGGTAGTTTCTTTTGCTGTGTAGAAGCTCTTTAGTTTAATTAGATCCCATTTCTCAATTTTGGCTTTTGTTGCATTGCTTTTGGTGTTTTAGACATGAAGTCCTTGCCCATGCCTATGCCCTGAATGGTATTACCTAGGTTTTCTTCTAGGGTTTTTACGGTATTAGGTCTAACATTTAAGTCTCTAATCCATCTTGAATTAATTTTCGTATAAGGAGTAAGGAAAGGATCCAGTTTCAGCTTTCTACTTATGGCTAGCCAATTTTCCCAGCACCATTTATTAAACAGAGAATCCTTTCCTCATTTCTTGTTTTTGTCAGGTTTGTCAAAGATCAGATGGCTGTAGATGTGTGGTATTATTTGAGGACTCTGTTCTGTTCCATTGGTCTATATCTCTGTTTTGGTACCAGTACCGTGCTGTTTTGGTTACTGTAGCCTTGTAGTATAGTTTGAAGTCAGGTAGTGCGATGCCTCCAGCTTTGTTCTTTTGTCTTAGGATTGTCTTGGCAATGCAGGCTCTTTTTTGGTTCCATATGAACTTTAAAGCAGTTTTTTCCAATTCTGTGAAGAAAGTCATTGGTCGCTTGATGGGGATGGCATTGAATCTATAAATTACCTTGGGCAGTATGGCCATTTTCACAATATTGATTCTTCCTATCCATGAGCATAGTATGTTCTTCCATTTGTTTGTGTCCTCTTTTATTTCACTGAGCAGTGGTTTGTAGTTCTCCTTGAAGAGGTCCTTTATATGCCTTGTAAGTTGGATTCCTAGGTATTTTATTCTCTTTGAAGCTATTGTGAATGGGAGTTCATTCATGATTTGGCTCCCTGTTTGTCTGTTACTGGTGTGTAAGAATGCCTGTGATTTTTTGCACATTGATTTTGTATCCTGAGACTTTGCTGAAGTTTCTTATCAGCTTAAGGAGATTTTGGGCTGAGACGATGGGGTTTTCTAAATAGACAATCATGTCATCTGCAAACATGGACAATTTGACTACTTCTTTTCCTAACTCAATACCCTTTCTTTCTTTCTCTTGCCTGATTGCCCTAGCCAGAACTTCCAACACTATGTTGAATAGGAGTGGTGAGAGAGGGCATCCCTGTCTTACGCCAGCTTTCAAAGGGAATGCTTCCAGTTTTTGCCCATTCAGTATGATATTGGCTGTGGGTTTGTCATAAATAGCTCTTATTATTTTGAGATACGTTCCATCAATACCGAATTTTATTGACAGTTTTTAGCATGAAGGGCTGTAGTATGGACATTTTAACAATAATTCTAATCTATGAACACAGAGTATCTTTCCTTTACTGGAGACTTCAACTTCTTTCATCAATGTTTTATGGTTTTCAATGTACGGATCTTTCACCTTGTTGGTTAAATGTATTCCTAAGTCTTATATTTTACTTGGTAGCTACTATAAAAGGGATTGTTTTCTTGATTTCTTTTTCAGATAGTTTGTTGTTAGTACTTAGAAACACTACTGATTTTTGTAGGTTGATTTTGTATACTGCAACTTTACTATATTCATTTACCAGGTCTAACAGTTTTTTCTGGAGTCTTTGTGGCTTTTTGTATGTAACATCACACTGTCAGGAAACAGTGACAATTTCATGTCTTTCTTTCCTGTTTAGATACCTTTTACTTTTTTATTTTATTTTACTTTATTTTGCCTCATTGCTCTGGTAAAGACTGTTGAACAGAAGTGGCAGAGTCGACATCCTTGTCTGGTTCCTGAAATCTTGTTTTGATGAAACAATATATATATATACTTTCTTTCTCCTGGTTTCTCTAAGTGATAAAGATCCTACTCAAACTAGCTTAGGCAAAAAAAAAACCATGTATTGACCTATACCTGTAAAGTTCACTGAGCTAAGCCCACACACTCAAATAATTTTTATTAAGAACTTCTAGAGTGAAACTCTCCAGACAATGGGAAGGCTAAAATTAGGGCACCACTCAGAGGGGACCATGAAAATGACAAAATTACTCTTCTCAGAGTGCTCAAACCAGGGCAGGGCAGGTTTCCAACAAGACTTTTTTTTTTTTTTTTGAGACGGAGTCTTGCTTTGTCGCCCAGGCTGGAGTGCAATGGTGCCATCTCGGCTCACTGCAAGCTCCGCCTCCTGGGTTCATGCCATTCTCCTGCCTCAGCCTCCCCAGTAGCTGGGACTATAGGCTCCTGCCACCATGCCCAGCTAATTTTTTTTTTTTTTTTTTTTTTGTATTTTTAGTAGAGACGGGGTTTCACTGTGTTAGCCAGGATGGTCTCCATCTCCTGACCTCGTGATCCGCCCGCCTCGGCCTCCCAAAGTGCTGGGATTACAGGTGTGAGCCACCGCGGCCGGCCCCAATGAGCCTTCTTGAGCTTCATTAAAAAACCTGTGTGCCTATATATCTGGAAAAATGTACCATGCACTTTAAGTTATAAAAGAAAGTAAAAACAAGCTGTAGAGTTCAAACATGAGTCCCCAGTTCTAAAGGCAAAGAGACAGATAATCTGAAATGTTGGTATCTGAGCTCTATGGCAACTCTATGCAGCTAATTGCAAAGTAAACCAATAATTCACTTAATGATGACACTGATTTTCAACAGAAATGCGGGGCAACCCAGCTAGTGATATGTAAATCTTTTTAAATCATCAGGTTGACAAGTGTTCATGGCTTCAAAGTATAAAAGTATCAGCAAATTACAACAAACCCAATGACTTCTTAAATTCACACATAATCCTTTATTTTAAAAAATTCCTAGGTCAAAAGTTGATAGTCATATAATACCAATTTCATAACTATTATGTTTTCAGAGTACTTAGAAGAATTGGGTATGTTTTATATATCCCAAACAAATACGCCTTCCTTTAGTCACTCAACAAACATAAGCACCCACAATGCATATTAAACTAGGAGGAACTGCTGATTTTGATCATTTTGACCTATAAAGAAGAGCAATTTCATATGGTTCAACATGAAACCAGGCATTTGCCTGTTGCTTGTATACAACAGTGAAAACAAATTCCCTGGCTCCATGTAGAGTTTATATTCTGTGTATATGTGTTTGGGGATATTGGGGCATATAAATGAACAACCAAATATATGGTATATCAGATGGTGTTACAAACTTGAAAGAAGAACACAAAAGCTTAAGGCGGATAGGAAGTATAAGGGAATTGTCATTGCCATTTTATATGGCTACTCAGGGCAGGTGTCACTGATGAGATGATATTTCAGCAAAATTCTAAAGAAAAATGGAGTAAGCATCTTAGATACCCCTTTAACGGCAAAATCTGGCTACTAACAAGAAAATTTCTGCCAAGTTTATGCCAAAAAATATAAGAACAAATAATTCTGCTAAAACCATTAGAGTACTAAAACAATTACAGCCCTTATTAAACTTGCAACCCAATCTATCCCTAACAAGTACATTCCATGTGCTGTTAAAAAACTAGTGCTGCTGCCACCTACAACTCTTACTCTACACACGTTTCATGTAAGTACTTTGTTTTTTAATCTATGTTTTCAATCTAATAAATATCCATGTATAAGAATATACATAAAGATAAGCAATTTATTCTTACATCTTTTGAAGAACCTGGGCCATCACAACCCCATTCGTTAAATCT
This sequence comes from Chlorocebus sabaeus, assembly GCF_047675955.1. Taxonomy (NCBI): domain Eukaryota; kingdom Metazoa; phylum Chordata; class Mammalia; order Primates; family Cercopithecidae; genus Chlorocebus; species Chlorocebus sabaeus. The sequence goes on along the minus strand of NC_132911.1, from coordinate 42,730,668 downwards.
TCCACAGTCTGGCATGGTGCATCCACATTAAATGTCTGGATCTGAAGGGAAAAAAAGGGGGTGGGAAGAGATTCTGTGGTTACCTATGTAGAAAATTTCTTAGGCTTTTTTTTTCTTTGAGACAGAGTCTAGCCCCATCACCCAGGCTGGAGTGCAATGGCCCGATCTCGGCTCACTGCAACCTCCACCTCCCAGGTTCAAGTGATTCGCCTGCCTCAGCCTCCCAAGTAGCTGGAATTACAGGAACGCGCCACCACGCCCTGCTAATTTTCTGTATCTTTAGTAGAGACGTAATTTCACCATGTTGGCCAGGCTGGTCTTGTACTCCTGACCTCAGGTGATCTGCCCGCCTCGGCCTCCTGAAGTGCTGGGATTACAGGCGTGAGCCACAGCACCTAGCTGAAAATTTCTTAGGCTTTTTTTTGGGGTGATTATCTCATATTAGGGATTGGAATAAATTTCAAAAAGAAGTCTTAATTGGAAACTTTTGCCTTTAAGGGAAATGTCCTGCCAAGTATTACCGTAATTTTTCCGCATTGGTAAAAGAGAAATCGTGGTGGATACTGGGTGGCTTTCCAGCATCCATTCTACTCACACAACATCAATCTACAAAAATCACGGCACCTTCATCCCCTCTACCAGTGACTGACTCAGGGACACACAGGGAAAAGACAATTTGAACTAAAGAGAGATAAGGAGATGCTTCTGGGAAAGAAAAGCCAATCTCCTGTTGATTTAAGTATGCTGCCTCCATTACTGTGAACAGTCATCTCATGACTACAAAGGCAATCATCTTAAGATTAGGCCAGTGCAGTGAAAGGCAGAGAGAAGAACTAGAAAGAACTACATCCCCTCCACCATGGCCCCCACACCAAAAAAAAAAAAAAAAAAAGAAAGAACGAACTATGTCCTTAAGGTAAAAACTGTACTTAATTTAAAGAATCTTGATGCCTCCTGGTATGTGAGATGAATTCATTTATTATTTACGCCTGGTGAGGTTCCAGTTTCTGTTACTCGGAGGTCAAATATGTTTATAAAAATGTAGAAGTCACTCTTAGAATGGTTAGGTTAAATACTCACTTCATTTTGATTTCAAATATATTCTAAAACTTTGTACTAATCAACATGATGTAGCCAAGAAATGTACTTTCCCTAACAATATAAATTATCTCTCAAAGTAAAAAAAATGTAGCTGAGCCAACAATGATTATACCCAGTAGTGTACTCAGGATTTAGCAGGAAATCAATCCCTGAGAATAGACACAGGCCATCCTCTCATAGAACTTACAACTAGGAAAAATGAAACAGTATAATAGAAGTGTCAACAGCAGGCACAAAGATGAGAAGGGAGAGTGGGATGCAATCTAGGTATGAAGAGCAGCTTGGTATAGATTGGGTAGGGGTAAGAAGTGGAGGAAGAGACAGAACAGGGGAAAAATAAAACGGTGAAAGGGCAAAAAACTGAAGAATTAACATGTAAAACCTTAGAAGCCACATTAGGACCTTATCCTTTGAATAAAGTAAACAAAGGATTTGAATCAGGAGAGTAAGCCATGAGGTTTACATTGTATTAATATAAAATCTGGCCGGGGGCAATGGCTCATGCCTGTAATCCCAGCACTTTGGGAGGCCCAGGCGGGCGGATCACGAGGTCAGGAGATCAAGACCATCCTGGCTAACACAGTGAAATCCTGTCTCTTCACTAAAAATACAAAAAATTAACCAGGCGTGATGGCACGCACTTGTAGTCCAAGCCACTCGGGAGGCTGATACAGGAGAATCGCTTGAACCCAGGAGGCGGAGGTTGTAGTGAGCCAAGTTCATGCCACCCACTGCACTCCAGCCTGGGAGACAGAGCAAGACTGTCACAAAAAAAAAAAAATGAAAAAAGAAAAAAAAAAGATCACACCGGCTGCAGTATGAAGGAAGGAGTAAAGGGAAAGAGACAGGGAGACCCATTTGTGTAGGTTTACATATTAACATCGATGAAGCTAAACTCAGTACTGACAATGGGAATACTGGGAATATCACTCAGGTGACCATATGTCTTCACACATATTTTTATTTATTGGGTTTGAAAAGAAGTAAAATTGCTAAGTCAAAAAGTGTATGAACATTTTAAGGTTTTTGATAAAACTGTCAAACTGCCCTAAATATACACTGTAGCAATTTATTCTCTTACTAACCGTGGATGAGTGGCTACTTCTCTGCACCGTATCAATTATCAAATCTTTTTTTTTTTTTCTTTTTTTTTTGAGACAGTGTCTCGCTTTGTCGCCCAGGCTGGAGTGCAGTGGCGCAATCTCGGCCCACTGCAAGCTGCGCCTCCCGGGTTCGCGCCCTTCTCCTGCCTCAGCCTCCAGGGTAGCTGGGACTACAGGTGCCCACCACTGTGCCAGGCTAATTTTTTGTATTTTTAGTAGAGACGGGGTTTCACCATGTTGGCGACGAAGGTCTTGATCTCCTGACCTCATGATCCACCCGCCTCGGCCTCCCAAAGTGCTGGGATTACAGGCGTGCGCCACCGCACCCAGTCAATAGTTGTCTTTTAAAGATTTGATAAATGAGGTCTCTACTAAAATGAGGTCTCTACTTTAGTAGAGAAACCCCATCTCTACTAAAAATACAAAAAATTAGCCGGGCACAGTGGTGGGCGCCTGTAGTCCCAGCTACTCGGGAGGCTGAGGCAGGAGAATGGCGTGAGCCCGGGAGGCGGAGCTTACAGTGGGCTGAGATCGCCCCACTGCACTCCAACCTGGGCGACAGGGCAAGACCCCGTCTCAAAATAAATAAATAAATAAATAAGACAACTATTAACAGTACAGTCAGTAGCTTCTTCATATATAATACAGGAGAGTCTTGCAGGTAGAGACAGTTATGGTGGTAGAGGCCCAGGGAATTATCTTAAAGATCCTCATAATAAGTTTTTACTTAAGTGTCTATTTGGAAAGGTGGTAAGAGGATCCTTCCAAGCTACCCTGACACAAACCTAATACCTGGTAGAGGTGCAATAAATGATTAGTAAATGAATAAATGAAACAAATAAACACCATCTGCAGGAACTGATTTTGAATTTTACTCCATACTATCTCCAGCTGCCTGCTCACTAGTAAAAGAAATAAGCACTTAAAAGAAATAAGCACTTGCTTTCATTTTATAGTTGCTAAGTCTATGACCCATTTTCAAAAAAAAAAACACACCAATCTCTTTCTTGTAGGTTTGTTTAGAAGGAAAACAGGGACAGCAGTGAGGACCATGTCTCATTCTTCTCTTTATCACTGACCTCAGCACAATGCCTGATACCAACAAGCCCTCAGTGAACGCCACTTTGAATGAAAGGAGCTAATTCTAATCCCTACTTTTGCCCTGTAAATTTGGACAGGATATTTCATCTCTCTCAATATCAGTTTTTCCATATAAAGAAAGATTGAGGAAAAAATAGCTTATAGAAGGGTGTGTTGCTTCAGAATGAAAGAAAGAATGAATGCCCATGAGGTATTTTGCAAAATCTAAAGCAATGGTCCCAAACCTGGGTGTGTAGGGGAATCATCTGGGAGATTTCCATTTTGAAAATACACATTTTGGCTGGGCATGGTGGCTTATATCTGTAATCCCAGCACTATGGGAGGTCAAAGATGGAGGATCACTTGAGTCCAGGAATTTGAGACCATGCTGAAAAACATGGCAAAACTGTGTCTCTACAAAAAATACAAAAATTAGCTGGGTGTGGTGCCTCATGCCTATAGTCTCTGCTATTTAGGAGGCTGAGGTGGAAGGATCACTTGAGCCTGGGGGGTCAGGACTGCAGTGAGCTGTGATTGCACCACTGCGCTCCAGCCTGGGCAATAGAGTGAGACCCTGTCTTAAAAGAGAGAGAGAGAAAAAAAATATACACATTTCTTGGCTCCCCCTACTGAATCAGAATCTGTGTGTAGGAAGCTGGGGATCTATTTTTAACAAGCTCATCAAATAATTCTTACACAGCTGGGCACTGGTTTGGCATTCAGAATCCTATGATCTAAAGTACTACTAAAGGGAAGGGATGCAAGATTGGAAACCAGACTCTGGCCAATCAGAAGCAGCAACTCAACAAACAGGTAATTCAAAAAAGCAAGTAACTTAGGTGTTAAGACTTGATCTGGGCCCGACGCGGTGGCTCATGCCTGCAATCCCAGAACTTTGGGAAGCCAAGGCTGGCAGATCTTCTGAGGTCAGGAGTTCGAGCCCAGCCTGGCCAACTTAGTGAAACCCGTCTCTACTAAAAAATTCAAAAATTAGCCAGGCGTGATGGTGCATGCCTGTAATCCCAGCCACCAGGGAGGCTGAGGCAGGAGAATTGCCTGAACCCAGGAGGTAGAGTTTGCAGTGAGCTGAGACTGTGCCACTGCACTCCAGCCTGGGCAACAGGGCAAGACTCCACCTCCAAAAAAAGAAGACTTGATCTGTTTTTTCTCTTGGGACTTAGGGAAAACTAAATTTTCATTTGTTTTTAAAACGTGGTTTTATTCAATTATTTTCTCTGTATTAGCCCTGGAGGTACATAGTTGCTCACAAGGGTCAGAGATGTCCACCTCTGCTGCAAGACCAAAGTGAAACAGATCCTAAAGAAAATTTATCCCCTACAGAGTTTATTTTTGGGGTGATGAAAATGTTCTTGGAACTAGTCATGATGACTGCACAATCTTGTGATCATACTAAAAACCAATAAAGTATACACTTCAAATGGATGAATTTTATGGTATGTAAACTGTACCTTAATTTTTAAGAATCTGTCACATACCAGTTCTCTGAGCGGACATCTATGGAGTATTTCAGGATAGCAATACAGTAAAACTGAAAGACAATTGCACCTAACTGCATTAAGGCATGAAACTTTCTACCTGAAGGGTTCTAATCTTTCTTTTAATTCCAAGAAGCTCTATTACCCACCACCCAACCTCTACCTCCCCCTCCCCAACAAAAGCATAAAAAGAGTAAAGCATGAGATCACCTGGAATTACTATCTCTAGAGTAATGGATAATTTTGCTCCAGAGGAGACATTTTTGGCTGTGAGTTGGGTGCTATTGTCATCTAGCTGGTTGAGGCAATGGGATGCTACTATTAAACATAACACATAGTGCAGTGCCCACAGCAAAGAACTGTCCAGTGCAAAATGTCAAATAATTTTCTAGAGTCATGGTTCTCAAAATGTGGTCCCTATATCACCAACAATGGCATCACCTGGGAACCTATTAGAAATGCAAAATCTCAGGCCCAGCCCAGACCTACAGAACTAGCAACTCTGGGCATCCGTGCTTTAGCAAGCTTTCCAGATGATGCAGATCAACACTAAAGCATGAGAATCTCTGAAGTTAGCAAACATAAAGTTAAATATCAACGCAATCAAAACACAGAGGTGAAGTTACAAAGTCACCTACAGTTAGTATAGAACAAAACCAGGATTTGAACCCAGGCTGCCTAATGTCAGAATCTGTATGTACTCTTAGGCTATACTATCTTTTAAAGTACTTTAACTTTTGTACAACAGTGACTTATTCTTCCATTAGAGGACAAAAGTTGTTGGCAGAATCGAGTTAGGCAGAGGCGGATGGAATGGGGGAGATACCACCATAATAATTATACCACCCTCAATTCTATACACTAGTATGCATTTTATAGGCTGCCAAATAAGTAATATGAAAACAATAAGAATATATTAATGTTGTTAGGTTACCCCAAAGTGTACTGAACCTATGTGATGACTTTTTTTTGGTCATAACTCGGTAACATCGAAGACTTCGTTTTTCAGTCTCTAAAACCTGGAAAAGTCCTATTTCTTCATTGAGATTCACATACAGTTCAAGAAATTAGGCTTGACAGGTGTAGCAGGCAGGGCAGATTTTGACTCACAGGGTGGAGAGGAGACACAGTGGAAATTTTCAAGCATGTCCTGCTGAACTTGCTTGCATAAACTTTGATTTGGAATTTAAGCTTAAGATGTTTCCCCTTGGTAGGATGATACTTAACTGTAACTCTCTTTCAACAAAAATTTGGAACTATATGGTTCTTGGGCCAGTAGGCTGTCTGATAAAAGGGCAATTTATCCACCATGTGAGGCAATGAGACGTTCCATTGAGTTCTGTATAGGTGACAGAATCATCCCTTTAAGTGCTTGAGCTTTTATTACCGTAGCCATTTCTAGAGGAATAATTTCTAAAATGTACTATATACATCTGTCCAATCTCAAACTAAATGCTATGTAGTGAAAACAAACTTTTATCTGATACTCAGGAATATAATTATGATCTTCAAAAATTGAACATGGAGGCTCTAAAAGTACATAAGGCTGTCATCCCAAAGACGGAATCACTCAGCTCTTGGATCTTGTCTGTCTCTGACAGTTGTCTGCATTTTGCTGAGTGTCAGTCACCTTCTAGCTTACTGTGTGAGAGCAAAACCCCCCACACAACCAAATTGACTAGAAGTTGACATAAAATCAAGAAAATTAATCTAAATGAGTCTTTTCTTTGGAGTGTACATTTTTGCTTGCAGTTGGTTTTAGAATTGTACTTAGCATTAATCTGGCTTACAGATAGGAGGGGTGATATTATACATTTAAATGTCATCAAACATTGCTCATTGAAACATTTATTCTGCTTTTTATAATGACAGCTAAAAGAAAACAAACCCAGCATTTAAACTCTATTTTGAAACGTGTTTTAAAGTGTTTCCAAATCTTAGAACTGTACATCTTCAAGAACACTGCCCTCCAGTTTTGTCACTGATAATCTCTAATCTTATCCAGAAATTTTCATTGATGAGTTTCCAGTGACATTTCAAAAAGACTATTCTACGATACCACACTCCCTGACCTCTCTACAGCTGATAATGTGGATTACCCGTTTTCTTGACATTTTAGGAGATTCTAAATAGATTCTCTCATGTTGTCAGGTTCTGTCAGTAGCCCTTCAAACTTCTAAGATTTTTCTTCTATATTTTTATCAGCATTTCTCACTTAAATAAACGCAATTACTACGTACCATATTTTGTGGATGCCATTCAAATACAGACGGTCCCCAGCTTAGGATGGTTTAACTTGAGACTTTTCAACTTTACAATGATGCAAGAGATACACATTCAGTAGAAACCATACTCTGAGTGCCCATACAGCCATTATATTTTTCATTTTCAGTACAATGCTTAATAAAGTGCATCAGATATTCAACACTTTATTATAAAATACGTTTTGTGGTAGATATTTTGCCCAACTGTAGGCTAAGGTAAGTGTTCTGAGCACGTTTAAGGTAGGCCAGTCTAGGCTACGGTGTTTGGACGGTTAGGCGTATGAAATGCATTTTCAACTTACAGTATTTTCAACTTATGATGGGTTTACCGGGATGTAACCCCATTGCAAGTTAAGGAGCCTCTGTACACCTCTTTATTTCCATGTCTTTCCCCCCCTCCCAGATTTTAAACAATGTAGCCCTACTTAGATTCAATTAGCTTCATCTTTGCTTTCTTGCTTCTTTTTCTAGCACAAAGGGAAGCACTACTTGCACACTCAAAAACTTAAATCTTAAGTTTCTCAGCATTCTGTTTACAGATGTACAGATTATGCCAAATCTATTCCTTCCACAATATCAAAGAATTTAATAATTCTTTCCCCTCTCTCTCCCCTGCCTAGTCAAACCTCGGCCACATTACGCAACTTTACCAGTTTTCCTCTCTTCTGAAATACAGCAGTCAATGCCATCTCCTTGCCTGGAGGCAGAACTCATCAGAAGTGTAAGCTGCACGCTAACTACATATTGCTGCTAACGATCTAAAATCCCCTAAATGGTCTGATATGCAACTGGCTACGCAAGCTCCACCAAGTCTATGTTTCAGGGACAGAAATTGATTCGTGACGTAGCCAAATTATAAAAACCTCAGACTATTTTTACTAATTTTTTTAACAACCAACGTAAGGCAATACTTCTCCAGTCTTTCCAGCAAAGTGCCTTGCACAGGATCGTGACGTCTACACTCCAAGGATCCTGACTCGTAACCCAAGACACTGCTAAGCAGAATTTCTCTCACATCCGTATTTTACCTTTAAAAGTAATACAAATGCTGTAGTCGCCTCCATAAACACATCCGTAAACATTTAATTAACATTCTCAGCAATGAGTGAAACGGAGGCTCCCGAAGGCAGCGCAAGGTCCGCCCCGGCTCTGCGCATCCCTCTCCCTCCCCGGCCGACGCCGCGGCAAGAACGACTAGAACCCGGGCGTCGGTTCCCCGGCCGCGTCCTGAAGACTCGGCTTCAGGAAGGCGCGGCCGCTGACGTGAGAGGTGAGTGTGTATTTACTTCAAAGTGTGAGAAATCTAAAACCGTTTAAGAATTCAAAATCAGAATCCCACACGCTGTCCCGCAAGGCCTTCGAGTTCCATTGTTGACGCCCAGACACCTCCAGAGTCCTTTAAACGTCTGCCCGACGCCTCTGACAGACGTCCGCCCCTCGCGCACTCCCATCCCCAGGGGCGCCTCGCATCGGAAACTGGGTCCCCGGGCGCCTCCCGCATTCTCCCCACGCTCCCTCACAGGTGCTATCAGTTCCCGGGCCGGGGCCGGGCCCGTCCTCCGCGAACGCTGCAACAAAGGCGAGGAGCCGCGGCGGGTCCCGGGCGCAGGGCAGTCAGGCTCGGCCGCCCCCGGAGCTCGGCGCAGCCCCAGCTGCGAGCAGCCGTGCGGATCCCAGAGTCGCCCGCCGCGTCCCCAGCCCAGCCCTGGCCGGGGTCCGCCCGGAGTAGCGACGCGTCAGGCCCGGCAAGTTTCTCTCGGACCCTGGGCCGAGCCTCCTCGCCCCGCCTGCCCCGGGCCCCGGATGTGACGGCACCTTCGCCCGCAGCGCTCGCCCCCCAGGCCGCGCGTGGAGGGTCCCGGTAGCTGGCGGGGGGAGGGGGTCTTCCCGCCAGCCCGCGGCCCCCACATACCCAAGTGAGGAGGCTCTCGCACAGCTCCGCCCGCTCCAGCGACTCTACGCTGAACATCTTCCCCGCCGCGGCCGGGCAGCGCCTCCCGCCTGGCCAGACACCGCCGCCGCTCGGTGGGGGGATCCGGGGGCCTGCGCAGCTGACTCGGCCTCAGGCCCGCCTGCTCCTCGGATTCAGCCGCCGACTCTCGCCCAGGGCTGGCAGCGGCTCCGCACCGTCACCCCCGGCGCCCCTCCTTCTCCTTTCAATCGGGACCGCGCGCCAACCGCGCGCGACTCCGGCCACGCCCGCCGGCCCGCGTCCCCGCCCCCGGCCGCCCACACCGCTCCTCCCCGGCGCCGCCGCCCTGGCTGGAGCCGCGGCCGAGGAGCCACTGCGCACGCTCGCGCCCCAGCCGACCCGCGCCGTCGCCGCCGCCGCCGCGCGCGCCCCCGCCACCAGCTCGCTGCGTGTCGCGGCGCGCGCGCGAACGAGCACGCGCCCCGCCCTGGAGGCTGCGGCGGCGGGTCCTCCTCCGCCGTCCGGTCGCGCCCTCGCGGAAGCTCGGCAGTGCGCGTGCGCCCGCACCCGCACTCCAAATTAGAAAGGGGACGTCTACTGGGTTGCCCGGGAGGGGTGGCGGGAGCGGTCCCGGAAATAATCTGTCCTCTGTCACCGGGAACTGGCGAGGTAGTTCCTTCGCGGTGGAGAGGTACGTCCGGCGCGCGGCGGCCACGCCCACCCTATCGGGGCCAGCGGAGCCGCGGACGGCGGGGCCTGGCCTTCTTGGGGTAGCTCTGGCCGCCGAGGCTCTGTGGGTCGGCGGGAATCGCCGCCTCCTCCCCCCGCCTCCTCCCCGCCCTCCTCTGGAAGCCCCAGAATCGCTCCGCGGCTGTCCGGAGTTGCCGGCGACAGTGGAGGGGCCGACGCGGAGAGCGGCTGTAGTGGGCTTGGCCGGCAGCGAGGACACCGCCGCTCCCTCTAGGGTCGCTCGGAGCGCGACCCTGAGAACTCTCCTTAATGCAGGAGGGGTGTGCGCCCGTTCGCCAATCCGTAAGGACCCCGGCCGACCCTGGGCCTGCGTTTCTCAGCGTTCGGAGTTGGCTTCGCTTAATGGCAAGGCGGATCGTTCTGGAGCTCCCGCCTCTTTAGAGGCACGATCTCTCTGCAGGGCTGCCGATAAATTTTTAACAGATATAGCATACGCAAAAAAGTGCATACGACATACACATTTAAAGAAGAATAAAACACCCAGATAAAAACGAAAAGGGCATTGCCGGCACCCCAGGAGTTTCTCACCCATACCCTGTGCTCCTTTCGGAGCCTGATTCTCTCAGCCTGATTAGTGTGATCTTTTCCTTACAGTTTTATCATCTGTGTGTGCATGCAATCTCGTTTTCCTTTGCCTGTTTTCGAACTTTTGCGGGTAGATCACAGTGTGTTGTTTTGTGGTTTTCAATCAGTATTAAATTGGTGTACTGTGTATCTATAGGTAATTTTCATTGTTGCCTAGTATTCCAGTGCGACTAGAACAGTGAATCCATTCTACTCTGGGTGGGCGTTTTGTTCAGACTGATGCTACTCAGAGCATGGCTGTAAACATTCTGGTGTACCTGGAACCTAGTGCAAATGTGTTGGAATATCCAGGACATGCGCCTTGGAGTCCTTAGAGAATTGTCGATGCAGACAGAGAGTATGCGTAACTACCAGCCAATGCGAGTTTTTATTTGGAGTGTGACAAAGCTAACTTCCCAGGACAGACTTTCACTTTGCTTTGTACTTCCTGGAACCCCTTTCCCCCACTTTTTTTTCCATTGAGAGTAGGTTTTCTCATTGAGCACTCAAAACTACCAAGACAAGGCCGGGCGCGGTGGCTCAAGCCTGTAATCCCAGCACTTTGGGAGGCCGAGACGGGCGGATCACGAGGTCAGGAGATCGAGACCATCCTGGCTAACCCCGTGAAACCCCGTCTCTACTAAAAAATACAAAAAAAAAACCTAGCCGGGCGAGGTGGCAGGCGCCTGTAGTCCCAGCTACTCGGGAGGCTGAGGCAGGAGAATGGCATAAACCCGGGAGGCAGAGCTTGCAGTGAGCTGAGATCCGGCCACTGCACTCCAGCCTGGGGGACAGAGCGAGACTCCGTCTCAAAAACAAAACAAAACAAAACAAAAAACTACCAAAACGGCATTGATTGGGGTTTTGTTGTTGTTGTTGTTGTTTTTTGAGAAAGGATCTTGTTCTGGAGTGCAGTGGCGCAATCTTGGTTCACTGCAACCTGCCTCCTGGGCTCAAATGATCTTCGTACCTCAGCCTCCCAAGTAGCTGGGACCACAGCTTCAGGCCACGATGCTCAGCTAATTTTCTTATTTTTTGTAGAGAGGGGGTCTCGCTATGTTGCCCAGGCTGGTCTCAAACTCCTGGGCTCAAGTAATCCGCCCGCCTTGGCCTCCCAAAAGTGCTGGGATCACAAGTGTGAGCCACCGAGCCTGAGCCAGCATTGAGTTTTTAAGGATGCCTTGCAGAGTACCACTTGATAGTTGATCCCTGATCCTTTAGCATTTTGTAAGTGTAAAAAAGAAAAAAAAACTTACCTGAAGTATTCTCAATGGTCTTTTTCTCAAACATTCTTCCCTACACCAAGGGCAGAGAAACCTTTAGAAATTACACATATGTGGCCGGGCGCGGTGGCTCGCCACTGTAATCCCAGCACTTTGGGAGGCCGAGGCCAGTGGATCACGAGGTCAAGAGATCCTGGCCAACATGGTGAAACCCTGTCTCTACTAAAAATACAAAAATTAGCTGGGCGTGGTGGCGGGCTTCTGTAGTCCCAGCTACTTGGGAGGCCGAGGCAGGAGAATCACTTGAACATGGGAGGCTGAGGTTGCAGTGATCCGAGATCGCGCCGCTGCACTCCATCCAGAGGACAGAGCAAGACTCTGTCTCAAGAGGAAAAAAAAAAAAGTTACACATGTGTATCTCGCCTGTCTTTGGTTCCTGTGTTGGTGCTTCTGGATATTTGTCAAACTAGAGTTCCTACATTCCTTATCAGGTTATTTCTATCGAATTTCTAGCACTTTTAAGTGACCTATAATCTTGTAGGCAAACAAATGAAGTCAGTGAGTATATGTCACATTGACTTACGCCGGACTCACATGCAGCTTGTCTTTAGATGGGCAGACAAGATGCTCGCCCTACTGGAGTGGCTGTGGCTGTGCTGTCCCGAGCACCCTTCCTCCAGTGGCCCGGGTTTTCAAGGCTTTGACACAATTGACCTAAAGCCTCCTTTTTCAAGCGTGGCTGCATATCCACAGTGCTTTTGTGCATGATGTTGCGTTGTTCTGGAGGTTTCATTTTGTAATTCCAGTTACCTTTGATGAAAGAAATTAGTAAAAACGTTTGGATGTGAGTAATTGCAGAAGCCATGTGGCTGTCAAGTTTCTAGATGAGCCTTAGGGTAAAAAGGCACTGAGATTCTCTCCTTTGTTCCAGGAAGTCCTGGAATTTCCTATTTTTCTCTTATTTTCTCTATGTGGTTTATTTTTTTCCTTCCCTGAAAGCTTTGGAAATGCCTGAGGAGAGGTGAGTTGAACTTGTCTTGGCTGTCTCTTACTCCGGTTAGTTGGAGGCTAGTTCTCACCCACAGCTGCTTATCGGATTAAAGAGGGCATATCCTGTGTGACAGTGCTCCAGATTGCATCCTGTCTTCCCAGGGAACACATACTTAGAACTGTGATTAAAGAGAGTTTGAGATGCTATGTGGAGCAGCTCTGGGGCAGGCATGGCTAGTTTTTATCGTAGTTCTGCTGAGTCCTTGGCAGTTGTTAATAATATTAACCAAAACACTGTAGCTTCCATTTACTGAGAGCCTATATGATGTGCCAAGCAGTATTCTAAATGCCTTACCTTCATTATCTCATTGTAAACTTCACAAGGCAAGGTACTTCCCCCCATACCGCCTGCCCCCAAAAAGAGTGGCAGTTTGATAAGGTTCAACCTAATGCCTTTTACATATGAGGAAGCTGCGACAGAGACTTTGCGTAAGTCCAGGGCTGTCTGACTCTGGAACTTGTGCTGCTTTGCTGTCTGAAGATACTGCTCAATAAGATGTAGCCAGCTGAGCAATAGCAAAGCCAGTTTCTTTGCAAACTTCTATCAGATATACTGCACAGTTTCCAAGATGGATGGGGTTCAGTTTTTGTGAATCTTAAACAGTTCAAAACCAAGTATTAGTAACTCTTCTTTTCATATTTTATAGGATACCATGAAATAGATTACATTCCATATTTTATGCATTTAATAACGTTGTTTTTGGGTTTAATGTAAATAACATTTAATGGCCACTACAACAGGTAAGACCCTGCTCACTACTAACAGGAATAAGATACGATGCCTGACTGAAAGGAGTTCATTATTTAAAAATGTATTTTTAATTTTTACGAATGTATAATAGTTGTACATATTTATGGGGTACCTGTGATGTTTTCATACAAATATATACAATGGGTAATTATCAAATCTGGGCAGTTTTTTGAGACAGGGTCTTGCTCTGTCACCCAGGCTGGAGTGCAGTGGTGTGATCTTGGCTCACTGCAACCTCTGCCTCCCAGGTTCAAGCAATTCTCGTTCCTCAGCCTCCCGAGTAGCTGGGATTACAGGCATGTGCCACCACATCTGACTAATTTTTGTATTTTTAGTAAAGATGGGGCTTCACCAAGTTGGCCAGGCTGGTCTCAAACTCCTGGCTTCAAGTGATCCACCCACTTTGGCATCCCAAAATGCTGTGATTACAGGCATGAGCCACTGCACTGGCCTGAATGTCCAAATAATGTGAAAAAATAAAATAAATAAATCCAGTAAGATGTCACTTTATATGCTTGGAACTAAGTGCTTAACATTCTGTGATTAATAATAAATTTTGAAGGTGAAGCAATTGAGCACAGTATCTACATATTCTAAAACTAAACTATAGTCACTTGTAGATTCTGTAAATATTTGGCACCAATAAACATTTTTGGCTGGGCGTGCTACTTCACGCCTGTAATCCTAGTACTTTGGGAGACCTAGGTGGGCAAATTCCTTGACCCCAGGAGTTCGAGACCAGCTTGGGCAAGATAGTGAAATTCGTCTCTACAAAAAATAAAAAAATTTTAGCTGAGCTTAGTGGCGCACGCCTATAGTCACAGTAGGAAGATTGATTGAGCCTGGGAGGTCGAGGCTGCAGTGAGCCAAGGGTGCGCCACTGCACTCCAGCCTAGGTGACAGAACAAGACCCTGTCTCAAGAAATAAATTTTAAAAATTAATTTATAAACATTAATTTGAGCAATATCTTTTTCAAAAAGGAAGTTCATGGTGTAGTGAGAGTGTTTAGCAGTTGACATGCCAGTCATGCCACTTACGTCAATGTAGGTGCCTCCGGAGTAGGCACCGTCAGGAAACTGAGCGACTGGGTGGTAGATGAGAATGGTCACTGACCGGACATTGAAGCTCAATTTGCATATCAAGAGAGGAAGCAAGTATTGGCTTTATTTTTCTTGTTAAAGTAATTCATACTTGAAAGAATTGAAACTGAAACTGTGTCCTAGGGAGGGTGTTGGTCTGACTTTGCCAGTCCAGCTGCTCTCTGATAACCACTCTAATGTTAGCTTTGATCTGGCCTTTTCTCTATTCTGAAACTCTGAATCAGAGAAATTTAGCAGTAGAAGGAAGTGAAGAAATCAAGTCACAGTTGTTAAGCTAAAATAATTTAAAAGGTCAAAATTGAGTTTAAAGAGAGTTTAAGTGTAAAGGTTGAGGACAGGCCACCTGGGAAAGGACAGATTTAAAAGCATGGAAGTCAGTGCTCTTAGGTATAGACATTTGGGATTGTTTATAGAGACAAAATTCTATAACAGAATTTTAATATCTTAATGTAAGGCTTAATGTACAGTTATAATGATCTGATTAGTCAAGGTGTCTTTTTTAGGGGAGAAAGAGTGTAACTGTCATGAGATCCCTGTTTGGGGCACCATCTGGTCTGAGTTCCATACAGGACAATAAAAGAGGCAGTTAATCTGTAATAAAGATCAGCAGTTAGAAGGAGGAGATCTGGTCTCTTTTAAAAAAAAGACTTAGTCTTTTCTTAGTTGTTTATAGAACAAGAACAATCAGGAAGAGTTAAGCTAAAAATCTAAGAAACAGAATTGTAAACCTGTTACGTGACCCAGATCATAGTCACATCTCTCTCAAGGCTTAAGGCGTTTTAGAGGTTCTAACAACTTTTAAATTTTATTTACTTTTACACAGTTGTTGTGACAATTGGAACTAAAATTCAGGGCTCTTCATGTCCAAGCAACAACTGCTTGGGCTTCAGTTTACAGCCTGTATGGTTGGACAGAATCAGCAGCACTGTTTAGTTCCGGATAATCACTGACTGAACAACAAAAGTTGGAGAACAGAAGTCCTCGATTTTGGAATTCATTTTCAGGACTGAGGTATATGTCATCTCCCCAAGTAGGAAATTTTGTTTCCTGTTTCTCTTCTGGAGTTTTAAATCAGACCATCCTCTTTCCAAACTGAAGTGATGGTACAATACCTCATTTTTAGGCACTAGCACCTACAGTTGCTTTTTTACTTCAATTTTATGAGAAACTATGGCAGAAGTTGTGCTATGTAAGCCCCCAACAAGCAGGTCAAACGGCATTAGTAGATCTCCATTTGACAGCCTGGCTTTTGTTGGGATTTCCATGGGACAAGAAAATGCGGTGCCCTTCTCTTTTCCTCTCAACACTGCTGGGAATATCTGCTCTCAAATGATGCAAATGAAATAATATGGCCATGCAATACTTGAATATCCTGGATCTCTGAGCTCTTGGAAATGTACATGAAGCAATATTTTAAGAGTATAATCGCAGGCCAGGCACGGTGGCTCACACCTGTAATCCCAGCACTTTGGGAAGCTGAGGTGGGTGGATCACCAGGTCAGGAGATCGAGACCATCCTGGCTAACACGGTGAAACCCCGTCTCTACTAAAAATAGAAAAAATTAGCCAGGCATGTTGGCCGGCGCCTGTAGTCCCAGCTACTCGGGAGGCTAAGGCAGGAGAACCCAGAAGGCGGAGCTTGCAGTAAGCTGAGATCGCGTCACTGCCCTCCAGCCTGGGCACAAAGCAAGACTGGTCTCAAAAAAAAAAAAAAGCATAATCGCATAGTAGTCAAATATAATATATATTATATGTATATGTTGTATAGTGTAATTTATTTGCATTACCATTGATCGCACCTTGAAGGACACAGAAACAAATGTAATGCATTTTTTAAGTACAAAATAATAAACTGCCTAAATGTATAGCATAGGAAAAAATGTGAGTAGGAATAATTACAGTGCGTTTGTTTATAGACTTAACTTACAAAGCACTTTCACCTCTGTTAATTTTTTTTTTTTTTTTGAGATGGAGTCTCGCTCGGTCGCCCAGGCTGAAGTGCAGTGGCGCGATCTCCACTCACAGCAAGCTCCGCCTCCCGGGTTCACGCCATTCTCCTGCCTCAGCCTCTCGAGCAGCTGGGACTACAAGTGCCCGCCACCACACCCGGCTATTTCTTGTATTTTTAGTACAGACAGGGTTTCACCGTATTAGCCAGGATGGTCTCGATCTCCTGACCTCGTGATCCGCCCGCCTGGGCTTCCCAAAGTGCTGGGATTTCAGGCGTGAGCCACCTTGCCCAGTCTGTTAATTTGTTTTAACCTTCATAGCTCTGTGGGATAATTAGAGGTTGGAAATCTTGACACGGGGGATAACATTTGGGTTATCTTTGAGCAGATGCAAGTAGTTCTCACTGCCCTTCGGACTTTTGAAACAGCTATAGCATCTCTAATTTTAAAAGAGGAAACCTGATGAAATAAAAATCTAAATTGACTCCATGTCCCACCTCTAGCTTATTTGAGGCTCTTCAGTTCAATTGGCAGCTCATTTAACTGTTCTTTTGAATAAAAATACTGCAATTAGAGCTCTTTCTGTGGGTTTCTTGGTGTGCCCCTTCGTAATGGCTATTTGAAACCAGTCATTAAAAGTTCCATGTATCAGGCGATTACTCCGTGTAAAGCTGATGAAAGCTGCCTTTCATCTGTTTGCGTAGGTTTCTTCCAGGAGCGATAATTTTCTTACTAGCAGCCAGTTCAGATTATTTTCAAAGGTGTTGAGACGTCTATACTCAAAATACCTGATTAGTGATGATATTGAATAAAACTTATTTCAGCTCATTAAGTTACATAAATGCAGAACTTTATTTTAATTATTCATATATATTTAATTGAATATTTCCTTAATTTCTCTTTAGGTGTATTATAAGACTTTGACACTTCCTGTTTTGTCTGAAAAAAATGTGAATTACCTGTGATATTTGGACTCCAGTGTGATTGGGCTATCTCCCCTCATACCTATAGAATTGGGTACTACCATTTTTCTCTAGAGTATGGGAAGGAAAGTTTCTTATCCTCCCTTTTCTCTTCATAAGGAAATGCAGCATCAGAGTGATTCTATATTCCAAGCAGTTCAAAGAATTCTGAACCATAAGCTGAGCTTAGTTTCAGGTGGGCAAATAGTTTTTCAAGCACCAGAATTTTCATTATTTCAAGTAGTTTTAGTATAACTATAAATGTTCTATAGCCTAAATGTCTTTTACTTTTCAAATTACTAACACTGTAAGTATGGTAAGTCACTTTTATTTAAACAAATATCGGCCGGGCGCGGTGGCTCAAGCCTGTAATCCCAGCACTTTGTGAGGCCGAGACGGGCGGATCATGCAGTCAGGAGATCGAGACCATCCTGGCTAACCCAGTGAAACTCCGTCTCTACTAAAAAAATACAAAAAACTAGCAGGGCGAGGTGGCGGGCGCCTGTAGTCCCAGCTACTCGGGTGGCTGAGGCAGGAGAATGGCGTAAACCCGGGAGGCGGAGCTTGCAGTGAGCTGAGATCCGGCCACTGCACTCCAGCCCGGGAGACAGAGCGAGACTCCGTCTCAAAAAAATAAAAAATAAAAATAAACAAATATCTGTTAGGTCCTATTATGTACAGGGTATATGCTAGAGAATATGAGAATGCTTACAGAAGACTATATTTTCTTTCCTGTCAATACATGGGAAATGCCACAAGACATACACATGCTGTGAGGGGGAAGAGGGATCTGATCTATGTAGAGAATTTATTTGCTATTCAGGAATAAGAAAAGAGCAGTTGGACAAGAATGGCTTTTATTTATTTATTGTTTTTGGCGGGGAGGGGGACAGGGTCTTGCTCTGTCTCCCAGGCTGGAGTGCAGTGGCGCTATCTGGGCCTCACTGCAACCTCCGCCTCCCAGGTTCAAGCGATTCTCCTTCCTTAGCGTCCAGAGTAGCTGAGATTACAGGCGCACGTCACCCGGCTAAATTTTGTATTTTTAGTAAAGACGGGGTTTCACCATGTTGGCCAGGCTGGGCTCGAATTTCTGACCTCAAGTGATCCACCTGCCTTGGCCTCCCATAGTGCTGGGATTACAGGCGTGAGCCACCGCATCCGGTCCAAGAATGGATTTTTTTTAAAAGGGGTTAAGCTTGAAGAGGAAAAAACATTTTTAAAAACTACATAAATAAATGATAAATTATAGTAATTGTTTTCTTTAAAAGAAATAGAATTTGACTGGGTGCAGTGGCTCATGCCTGTAATCCCAGCACTTTGGGAGGCCGAGGCGGGTGGATCACGAGGTCAGGTGATTGAGACCATCCTGGCTAACATGGTGAAACCCCATCTCTACTAAAATACAAAAAATTATCCAGGCAAAGTGGTGCACGCCTGTAGTCCCAGCTACTTGGGAGGCTGAGGCAGGGGAATTGCTTGAACCCGGGAGGCAGAGGTTGCAGTGAGCTGAGATCCATACCACTGCACTCCAGCCTGGCAACAGAGCAAGACTCCATTAAAAAAAAAAAAGAAAGAAAGAAAGAAAAGAAAAAGAAATAGAATATTGTACTCCACAAAATAATGTGTCTGGCAAATTTTAAAGAACTCAATGTGTACTTAATTGCAGCCTATCAGAAACTAAATATGTTAGAAGTCAGTTATATTTACATTGTTTTTATTAGTATATTCCATTTTCACTGTGTCATTTGTAACTCTCATCTTGTTTCTTCTATATTTTAGACCTGGAATGGCCAAATATCAAGGTGAAGTTCAAAGTTTGAAACTGGATGATGATTCAGTTATAGAAGGAGTAAGCGACCAAGTACTTGTGGCAGTTGTGGTCAGTTTCGCTTTGATTGCTACCCTGGTATATGCACTTTTCAGGTAAGACTAAGGACAAAAGAATTGAATACATTTGCAAGGATTGCTGACTTTTTGACCCCTAATAATGTATAATACTTAATATGAAAAGCAAGTAACAGAGCTCAGTGATTGTAGATGTTTACTAAGGTATGTTATTTTCCACAGAGCTTTGAATCTAACACATATATTTTTCTGTCATCAGCTGTCTTACCAGATAATAATTAAATTCATCATCCACATTTTGAATAAAATATTAGTATTTTCTATTGGTGTATGGCAATTAAAAAAACTTTAATTTTCATAATTAAATCCATCAACTTGTAGGTGATATAGATAATAAGTACAAAATACCTTGTTTTAAATGGAAAAATTAAGGCAAAAAAAGACTTGTATAGTAAAAAGGGAACTAATGTTAGAATTAATTTAATTTTTTAACTTATTTATTTATTTATTTATTTTTTGAAACAGAGTCTCACTATGTCGCCCAGGCTGGAGTGCATGGCACTATCTCAGCTCACTACGACCTCCACCTCCTGAGTTTAAGCGATTCTCTTGCCTCAGCCTCCCAAATAGCTGGGATTATAGGCACACACCACCACACCTGGCTAATTTTTTTTTTTTTTTTTTTTTTTTTTTTTGAGAGAGTTTTGCTCTTGTTGCCCAGGCTGGAGTGCAATGGCACTATCTCAGCTCATTGCAACCTCTGCCTCTGGGGTTCAAGCAATTCTCCTGCCTCAGCCTCCTGAGTAGCTGGGATTACAGGCATGCGCCGCCATGCCTGGCTAATTTTGTATTTTCAGTAGACATGGGGTTTCTCCATGTTGATCAGGCTGGTCTCGAACTCCCAACGTGAGGTGATCCACCTGCCTCACCCTCCCAAAGTGCTGGGATTACAGGCATGAGCCACTGCACCTGGCCCTAATTTTTTCATACTTTTTGTAGAGACAGGGTTTTGCTAGGTTGACCAGACTGGTCTCAAACCCTTACCTCAAGTGATCCACCTGACTCCGCCTCCCAAAGTGCTGGGATTACAGTCATGAGCCACTATGCCCAGCCTATTTATTTATTTTAGAGATAGGGTCTCGCCGCATTGCCCCAGTTGGACTTGAACTCCTGGACTCAAGGAGTCCTCCCATCCCAGCTTCCCAGGTTGCTGGGACTACAGGTATGCACCACTGCACCTGATTCTAAAATTAATTTAGGCTGGATGTGGTGGCTCATGCCTGTAATCCCAGCACTTTGGGAGGCTGAGGCAGGCGGATCACCTGAGGTCAGGTGTTTGAGACCAGCCTGGCCAATATGGTAAAACCCTCGTCTCTACTAAAAATACAAAAATTAGCTGGGCATGGTGGCAGTTGCCTATAATCCCAGCTACTTGGGAGATTGAGGCATGAGAATCACTTGAACTCGGGAGGCAGAGGTTGCAGTGAGCCAAGACCGCTCCAGTGCACTCCAGCCTGGGCAACAAACTGAAACTCTGCCTCAAAAAAAAAATTAAATTAATTTAAATTGACTATTATAGAATCAAGAACAATATTTAAAAGGCTTAGCTATCTGTCTACCAGTATGTAGAAACTAGATAATAAAGTAGAAATTTAAGAGTTAATACATGAAGATAAGTTAAATTTTGTATGAATTATAGAAAATAAATTTTTAAAATTATAAAATAGAAAAATGATTAATTCTAAAAATTACAAGTGTATTTCCTGTATAAATTATAGAAAGAATTATTAAACAAAATATGAAAACTTAAAAAAATGGTGATTAATTTACTTTTTTACCTCTGTATTGATAGTCTCTTTTTAGGGTAACATTATCTTGATTACAATAGGGTATTTTATAGAGTGATAATCCAGAGTGATTGATACTAGTGATACACTGTGCATATCGTGGGGGAAATAATGACTAGATGATAGCAGAGTTAAGTGAATTCCACCAAGCAGGTTGTTCTTAGGATTCATGACTAATGTTTTAATATACACCAAATAGAAGAATATTGTATATTGCTGCAGGGCTCTGTCCTTGGGCCTTTTCTATTATTATTATTATTTTTTTGAAACCCGGTTTCACTCTGTAGCCCAGGCTGGAGTACAGTGGTGGTATCACACCTAGCTGCAGCCTGGACTTCCCATGTGCAGGCGATCCTCCCACCTCAGCCTCCTGAGTAGCTGGGACTACAGGTGCACATCAGCATGTGCAGCTAATTTTTTTGTATTATTATTATTATTATGTTTTGGTCAGATGGGTTTTTGCCATGTTGCCCAGGCTCATCTCTAACTCCTGGGCTTAGGCAATCCACCTGCCTCAGCCTCCCAAAGTGCTAGGATTACAGGTGTGAGCCACTAATTGTCATTTGGGAGGGATAGCTAACATTGGTATAACAGAATTAAGATTCAGAAATAGTCAAGCCATGTATCTATGGCAACTGACCTTTGACAAGGGTGCCAGGACCACTCAGTGGGCAAAGGTTTCAACAAATAGTGCTAGGACAATTGGGTAGCCACATTCAAAAGATTAAAATTGGACCACACCACACCAGATTAACTCAACAATCTAAATATCAGAGCTAAATGTAGGGGTAAATCATTATGACTAAATTTAGCAAAGGATCTTAGATATGATAACAAAAGCATGAGCAATAAAAGAAAAAGTAGACAAACCAGACTTCATCAAAATTAAGGTATTTGGACAGGTACAGTGGCTCATGACAGGTACAGTGGCTCATGCCTGTAATCCCAGCACTTTGGGAGGATCACTTGAGCCCAGGAGTTGAAGACCAGCCTGGGCGACAGAGTGAGACCCTGGGTCTCACTCTGTCGCCCAGGCTGGTGTGTAGTGACTGGATCTCGGCTCACTGCAACCTCCACCTCCCAGGTTCAAGCGATTCTCCTGCCTCAGCCTCCCGAGTAGCTGGGATTACAAGCACCAGCCACCGCACCCAGCTAATTTCATATTTTAATAGAGATGGGGTTTCACCATGTTAGCCAGGTTGGTCTTGAACTCCTGACCTCAGTTGATCCACCCACTTCGGCCTCCCAAAGTCGGGGTTACAGGCGTGAGCCACCATGCCCAGCCTACCAAAAATTTTAAAATTAGGCGGGTGTGGTGGTGCACCTTGTAGTCTCAGCTACTTGGAGGCTGAGATGGCAAGATCACTTAAGCCTGGGAAGTCAAGTCTGCAGTGAGCTATGATCACACCACTGCATTTCAGCCTGGGCAACAGAATAAGACCCTGTCTCAGAAAAAAACAAAACAAAAAAATAAAAATACATGCAAAGGACCTATATAGACATTTTTCAAAAGAAGACATACAAATGGCCAAAAGGTTTATGAAAAAATGCTCAACATTACTAATCACCAGGGAAATGCAAATTAAAACCACAATGAGAAAAAACCTTATATCTTTTAGGATGGCCGTTATCAAAAAGATGAAAACAATAAAGATGAAAGAAGCATTGGCATGGGTGTGGAGCAAAGGGAACTGTGGTGCACTTTTTTGGGGAGTATAAAATGGCACAGTTGTTGTGGAAAACAGTATGAAGGTTCCTCAAAAAGTTGAAAATGGACTACCATATGATCCAGCAATCACACTTTAGGGTAGTATATATCAAAAGGAAATTACATCAGTATGTTGAAAAGATATCTGTGCTGCCATGTTCATTGCAGCATTATTTACAATAGCTGAAATATGGAATCAAGTTAGGTGTTCACCAGTGAATGAATGAAGAAAATGTGATGTAAGTATATAGATCTCTCTGTATACACAATGGAATGCTTTTCAGCCCCTAAGAAGGAAGGAAATTCTGCCATTTTCAACAACATGGATGCACCTGGAGGACATGATGTTCACTGAAATAAGGCACAGAAAGACAAATACTGAACAGTCTCACTTAACTGTAAAATATGAAACATTTGAATTCACAGAAGCAGAGAGCGGAATGGTGGCTGTCAGCGGATGGAAAGATGTTAGTCAAACAGTGCAAAGTTTCAGTTACACATATGCATTTTTAAAAAGAGAGGCAGGGCACGATGGCTCACGCCTGTAATTCCAGCACTTTGGGAGGCTGAGGCAGGCGGATCACCTGAGGTCAGGAGTTCAAGACCAGCCTGGCCAACATGGTGACTCTGTCTCTACTAAAAATATGAAAATTAGTCAGGTGTGGTGTCATATGCCTGTAGTCCCAGCTACTCGGGAGGCTGAGGCTGGAGAACTGCTTGAACCCAGGAGGCGGAGGTTGCCGTGAGCCCAGATCGTACCACTGCACTCCAGCCTGGGCAGCGACAAGACCAAAACTCCCATCTTTTGTTTTGTTTTGTTTTGTTTTTTGAGACGGAGTCTCGCCCTTTTGCCCAGGCTGGAGTGCAGTGGCGCGATCTCAACTCACTGCCAGTTCCGCTTCCTGGGTTTAGGCCATTCTACTGCCTCAGCCTCCCGTGTAGCTGGGACTGCAGGCACCCGCCACCATGCCCAGCTAATGTTTTGTATTTTCAATACAGACGGGGTTTCACCGTGTTAACCAGGAGGGTCTCAATCTCCTGACCTCGTGATCCACCCGCCTCGGCCTCCCAAAGTGCTGAGATTACAGATGTGAGCCACCGCGCCTGGCCCAAAACTCCATCTTAAAAAAAAAGAAAAAAAGAAAAAGATCACAAAACCTTAAGTAACCTATTATGTTTAAAATTATATTTATAAGACTATTTTTTTTTTTTTTAATTTTGAGACGGAGTCTGGCTCTGTAGACCAGGATGGAGTGCAGTGGAGCAATCTCGGCTCACTGCAAGCTCCGCCTCCTGAATTCAGGCCATTCTCCTGCCTCAGCCTCCCGAGTAGCTGGGGCTACAGGCGCTCGCCACCACCCCCGGCTAATTTTTTTGTATTTTTAGTAGAGACGGGGTTTCACCGTGTTTGCCAGGATGGTCTCAATCTCCTGACCTTGTGATCCACCCACCTTGCCTTGGCCTTCCAAAGTGCTGGGATTACAGGCATGAGCCACCGCACCCGGCCAAGACTAATTTTATTTTAAATATTTTTCTATTATCTTCTGATAATAGAAATAAAAATATTCTCTACTATGAATATTTATTATTTGCATAATAAAAGGGTTTTTTCCACATCGCCAGACTAGAATGATGTGAAGCCCAAACTAAAAAGTTTCCATTTTTGCCAGCACAGTGGCTCATACCTGTAATCCCAGCACTTTGGGAGGCTGAGGCAGGTGGATCCCCTGAGGTCAGGAGTTCGAGACCAGCCTGGCCGACATGATGAAATCCCCTCTCTACTCAAAATACAATAATTAGCCAGGTGTGGTGGTGGGTGCCTGTAATCCCAGCTACCCAGGAGGCTGAGGCAGGAGAATTGCTTGAACCCGGGAGGCAGAGGTTGCAGTGAGCTGAGATCGCACCACTGCACTCCAGCCTGGGCAACAAGCAAAACTCCATCTCAAAAAAAAAAAAAAAATTCATTTAATAAGGCAATTGTATATTGTAGATGCTGAAAACTGTATTGGCTACTTTTATAAAATTAATAGGTAAAGGTCAAATCTGCATTATGTTCAGTTTGGAACTAGCATTTTAAACTGGAAAACATTCAGGGGAGACTGTCAAAATAGGGAAAGCTGAGGAAACAAATCATAAAATGCTTGAAGGAAGGAGGGATGTCTAGCTTAGGGAAGGGACTCTTGGACAGTAAAACTGTCTTTGTGATGAGGGCTTGGTCTTGTTAAAGAATTAAAATTTTAATTTGTGCAGCAGCAATAGAAAAAGAAAAAAAATTAGAGCCAGGCTCAGTGGCTCACGCCTGTAATCCCAGCACTTTGGGAGGCTGAGGTGGATGGATCACTGGAGGTCAGGAGATCGAGACCAGCCTGACCAACATTGTGAAACCCCCGTCTCTACTAAAAATATAAAAATTAGCTGGGTGTGGTTGTGGGCGCCTATAACCCCAGCTACTCGGAGGCTGAGTCAGGAGAATCTCTTGAACCCGTGAGGCGGAGGTTGCTGTGAGCTAAGATCACGCTACTATATTCCAGCCTGGGTGACAAGAGCGAAACTCCATCTCAAAAAAGAAAAAAAGAATTAAATTTATTCTGCATGGTTTTATGGGCAGAACTGGGGCCACTGGGACAGTGAGTGGAGATAAATGATGAGATTTTCACTCAGCCTACAGTGACATCTTTTCAAGTTACATAATGTGCTCCCGATTACTTGGACATTGTCTTGAGGTAATCAGTGAAGTAATCGTGATTACTGAGGTAATCATGATGTGGGGAAGGGATGGCATGTGTAGTTTAAAATTCAGACAGGTCTTTTTTTTTTTTTTTTTTTTTGAGACAGAGTCTCACTCTGTCGCCTAGGCTGGAGTGCAGTCACACAATGTTGACTCACTGCAACCTCCACCTCCTGGGTTCAAGCGACTCTTCTGCCTCAGCCTCCTGAGTAGCTGGGACTATAGGCACACATCACCATGCCTGGCTAATTCAGACCATTTTTAAGTGTGTAATTCTGTGGCGTTAAGTACACTTCTATTGTTGTGTAACCATCACCACCGTCTACTTCTAGAACTTCCTCATCATCCCAAACTTTATTTTATTTTTTTATTTTTAAATTTTAGATTTCGGGGGTGTGTATGCAGGTCTTTTACATGGATATATTGCATAATGGTGAGTTTGGGCTTCTAGTGAACCCATCACCTAAATAGTGAACACTGTACTAAGGTAGTATTTCAACCCTCACCCTCTTTCAGTCTCCCCACTTTTGAAGTTCCTGATGTCTGTTATTTCCATCTTTATGTTTAGCTCCCACTTATAAGTTAGAACATGTTATTTTTCTTTCTTTTTTTTTTCTTCTTGAGACAGGTTCTCTCTCTGGCGCCCAGGCTGGAGTGCAGTGGCACAATCTTGTCTCACTGCAACCTTCACCCCCCAGGCTCAAATGATCCTCTCACCTCAGCCTCCCAAGTAGCTGAGACCACAGGCGCACACCACCATGGCCAGCTATTCTTTTGTATTTTTGGTAGAGACAAGGTTTTGCCATGTTGCTCAGACTGGTCTTGAACTCCTGGGCTCAAGCAATCCACCCACCTCAGCCTCCCAAATTTCTGGGATTACAGGTGTGAGCCACTGTGCCTGGCCTGACCATGTGGTGTTTAATCTTCCCTAACAGAAACTTTATGCCCATCTAAGTAACAACTACCATGGTTCAGCTCTGGGTAACCTGTGTTCTACTTTGTGTCTCCATTAATGAGCTGATTTTATGCACCTCATAAAGTAGAATCATACAGTATTTGTGCTTTTGTGTTTAACTTGTTTCACTTAGCATAATGTTTTCAAAGTTCATTTATGTTGTAACACGTATTAGAATTTCCTTCCTTTTTATTGATAAATAATATTTCATTGGGTATGGTGCTCACACCTGTAATCCTAGCACTTTGGGAGGCTGAGGTAGGAGGATTGCTTGGGCCCAGGAGTTGGAGACTAGCCTGGACAACAGAGCAAGACCTTGTCTCTAAAAAATATTAACATTTAAAATTTTTCATTGTATGTACGTACCATATTTAGTTTCTCCATTCATTTGTCAGTGGTCATTTGGGTTACTCCCACCTTTTGGCTGTTGTGAATAATGCTGTTAGGAACTCTGGTGTACAAGTGTCTGTTTGAGTCTATGTTTTCAACTGGAATTTCTGGGTCATAAAGTAATTTCTATGTTTAACATTTTAAGGAACCTCCAGACTGTTTCCCACAGCAACTGCCCTGCTTTATATTCCCACCAGCAAGGCACCATGGCAGTTTCTCTACGTCCTTGCCAACACTGTTATTTTCTATGTGTGTGTGTGTGTGTTTTAAATAATAACTATCCTTATAGGTATGAAGTGGTAACTCATTGTGGTTTTGATTTGTATTTCCCTACTGAGTAATTATGTTCAGCATCACTTCACATGGTTAGTGGCCATTCATCTGTCTGGTTTTTGAGGTTTCTTTTTGAGATAGGGTCTCACTCTGTTGCCCAGGCTAGAGTACAGTGGCGTGATTATGGCTCACTGCAGCCTCAAACTCCCAGGCTCAAGTGATCCTCCCACTTCAGCCTCCCAAGCTGGGACTATAGGTGTACATCACCATGCCCAACTAATTTTTGTATTTTTTGTAGAAACAGTGTTTCACCATGTTGCCCAGGCTGGTCTCAAACTCCTGGGCTCAAGCGATCTGCCCACCTTAGCCTCCCAAAGTGCGGAGGTTATAGGCATGAGCCACCGCTCCTGGCCCTAGTATTTGATTTTCTGTTTCTATATTAATTCACTTAGGAAAATCACCTGCAGCTGCATCCATGTTGCTGCAAAGGACATGATTTCTTTCCTTTTTATGGGTGCATAGTATTCTATGGTGTATATACACCACATTTTCTTTATCTAGTCCACAATTGATGGGCATCTAGGTTGAGTCCATGTCTTTGCTCCTGTAAATAGCAACACCAGAGTTTTGACCTGCTCTGTTTTCATCCTGGGCCAGTTCACTCCTCCTTAGGCAACCTGATGGTCCCCTGCTCCTGGGACGTCATCATATTGATGCCAAAGTTAGTGGGGACACCCAAGTGGCATATTGCATTACAGCTTAGAACTCCTGGGCTCAAACAATTTTCCTGCCTCAGCCTCCCGAGTAACTGGGACTACAGGTGTGCACCACCATACCTGGCAGTTTGTCTGTCTTCTGTGGAGAAT
Source organism: Chlorocebus sabaeus (assembly GCF_047675955.1). Taxonomy (NCBI): domain Eukaryota; kingdom Metazoa; phylum Chordata; class Mammalia; order Primates; family Cercopithecidae; genus Chlorocebus; species Chlorocebus sabaeus. The sequence continues at coordinate 42,702,750 of NC_132911.1, read as the reverse complement.
TGACTATTGAAGACCATTGCCCGTTTTTGAATTGGGTTGTTTACTTTTTTGTTTTTGAGTTATGAGTTCTATATATATTCTGATATTATTATCAGATACAGTCACACCCCATAGATATTTCAGGTTTGGTTTCAGACCACTACAATAAAATGAATAAAGCGAGTCATATGAATTTTTTGGTTCCCTAGTGCATATAAAAGTTATGTTCATATTATATCATAGTCTTTGAAGTGTACAATAGCATTATGTCTAATAAACAATATACATACTTTAATTATAAAATACTTTATGGTTAAAAAATGCTAACAGTTATCTATCTGAACCTTCAGCAAGTCGTAATGTTTTTGCTGGTGGAGGGTCTTGACTCCATGTCAAGGCTGCTGACTGATCAGGGTGGTGGTTGCCAACAGTTGAGGTGGCTGTGGCAGTGTGTGTTTTTTTTTTTTTTGAGACAGAGTATCATTCTGTCGCCCAGGCTGGAGTGCAGTGGCATGATCTCAGCTCACTGCAGCCTTCACCTCCTGGGTTCACGCAATTCTCCTCCCTCAGCCTCCTGAGTAGCTGGGATTAAAGGCGTGCACCACCATGCCCGGCTAATTTTTGTATTTTTAATAGAGACAGGGTTTCACCGTGTTGGTCAGGCTTGTCTTGAACTCCTGATCTTGTGATCTGCCCGCCTCGGCCTCCCAAAGTGCTGGGATTACAGGCATGAGCCACTGCACCTGGCTGGCAATTTCTTAAAATGAGACAACAAATAAAGTTGCCACATTGACTTTTCCTTTCACAAAAGATTCCTCTGTATGTAGCATGTGATGCAGTTTGATTGCATATTATCCACAGATTTCTTTTCAAAACTGGAGTCAATCCTCTCAAACCCTGCCTGGCTCTGCTGTATCTACTTTGTTTATGTAATATTTTAAATCCTTTGTTGTCATCTCAACAATGCTTACAACGTCATTACTAGGATTAGATTCCATCTTGAGAAACCACTTCTTTTGCTCATCCATAGGAAGCAACTCCTCATCTGATCAAATATGGTCATGATGCAGCAGTTTGGTCACATCTTTAGACTCCACTTCTAATTCTAGTTTCCTTGCTGTTTCCACCATATCTGCAGTGACTTCTTCCTCTGAAGTCTTGAACCTCTCAAAGTCATCCATGAGGGCTGAAGTCAGCTTCTTCCAAACTGCTGTAAATGTTGGTATTTTGATCTCCTCCCATGAATTAAGAATGTTCTTGGCGGGGCATGGTGGCTCACGCCTGTAATTCCAGCACTTTGGGAGGGCAAAGCAGGCAGATCACTTGAGGCCGGGAGTTTGAGACCAGCCTGGCCAACACTGGTCAGCACAGGGCGAAACCCTGTCTCTACTAAAAATACAAACATTAGCCAGACATGGTAGCACACACCTGTAATCCCAGCTACTTGGGAGACTGAGGCACGAGAATTGCTTGAACCTGGGAGACAGAGGTTCCGCCAAGCCAAGAGTGTACCACTGTACTCCTAGTCTGGGCAACAGGGTGAGACTCTGTCTCAAAAAAAAAAAAAAAAAAAAAAAGCTGGGCGCAGTGGCTCAGGCCTGTAATCCCAGCACTTTGGGAGGCCCGAGACGGGCGGATCATGAGGTCAGGAAATCGAGACCATCCTGGCTAACCTGGTGAAACCTCATCTCTACTAAAAAATACAAAAAACTAGCCGGGCGAGGTGGCAGGCGCCTGTAGTCCCAGCTACTCGGGAGGCTGAGGCAGGAGAATGGTGTAAATCCGGGAGGCAGAGCTTGCAGTGAACTGAGATCTGGCTACTGCACTCCAGCCTGGGCGACAGACAGAGCGAGACTCCGTCTCAAAAAAAAAAAAAAAAAAAAGTTATTGGCTGGGTGCGGTGGCTCACGCCTGTAATGCCAGCACTTTGGGAGGCCGAGGCAGGCGGATCACAAGGTCAGGAGATCGAGACCATCCTGGCTAACACAGTGAAACCGCATCTCTACTAAAAAATACAAAAAAATTAGTCAGGTATGGTGCAGGTGCCTGTAGCCCCAGTTACTTGGGAAGCTGAGGCAGGAGGATGGCATGAACCCGGGAGGCAGAGCTTGCAGTGAGCCGAGATCATGCCACTGCACTCCAGCCTGGGCGACAGAGTGAGAGACTCTGTCTCAAAAAAAAAAAAATTTTTTTGTTATTGAGCATAGCCAGCCTTCATCAATGATCTTAGCTAGATCTGGATAACTGCTGCAGCTTCTGCATCAGCACTTGCTATTCCTAAAATAAAAGTTTGCGCTTCGTCTTTCCTTAAATGTCATGAACCAACCTCTGCTAGCTTGCAACTTTTCTTCTGTAGCTTCCTCTCCTCCCTCAGCTTCACAGAATTGAAGGAGGGAGGGACTTGGTCTAGATTAGGCTTTGGCTTAAGGAAATGTTGTGGCTGGTTTGATCTTCTATCCGGAGTACTCAAACTTTCTCCATGTCAGCAATAAAGCTGTTTTGCTTTTTTATCATTTATGTGTTCACTTGATTAATACTTTTAATTTCCCTCAGGAATTTTTCCTTTTAATTCACAACTTGGCCAGCTAGCACAACTTTTGCCCTAGCTTGACTTTCGACATGTCTTTTTCACAAAACTTAATCATTTCTAGGTTGTATGTGAAATGAGAGACATGCAAGTCTTCCTTTCACTTGGACACCTAGAGGCCACTGTAGAGTTGTTAGTTGACCTAATTTCAATATTGTCAATGCCTCAGGGAATAGGAAGGTCTGAGGAGAGAGAGAGAGACCGGGGAATGGCTTGTCAATAGAGCAGTCAGAGCATACACAATGTTGATTGATTGATTGATTGATTGATTTTGCAAGTATAACCAAAATGTGACACAGAAACATGAAGCAAGTGCATGCTGTTGGAAAAATGGTGCCAGTAGTCTTGCTCAACACAAGGTTGTCACAACCTTCAGTTTGTAAAAAACACAATATCTGCTAAATGCAATAAAGGGAAACAAAATCAGGATGTCCTGTATATGATTTGCCAATATTTTGTCCCTTTCTGTGGATATTCTTCTTACTTTCTTAAGTGCCCTTTGATATACATAGTTTCTAATTTTGAGAAGTCATCTTTGTGTTTTTTTCCTTTTTTTGGCCTGTGCTTTTGTCTTATATATAAGGAATCATTGCCAAAATCCAGTGGCATGAATATTTTCTTGCTTTTTCCTATAATTTGTATAGTTTTAACTCTTAAGTTTAGCCCTTTGATGCATTTTGAGTTTTTATATTTTTAATGTGGATATTCAGTTTTCTGGCACTTATTTGTTGAAAGAGGATACTTTCTCTATTGAATGGTCTCGGCACCCTTGGCACCCTTGTCAAAAAGTATTTGACCATTGTCTAAAGTGGTTTGGCTTGTTATAACAAATAACCATAGGCTGGGTGTGGTGGCTCACACCTGTAATCCTAGCACTTTGGGAGCCCGAGGCAGGCAGATCACTTGAGGTGAGGAGTTCAAGACCAGCCTGGCCAACATGGTGAAACCCCGCCTCTACTAAAAATATACAAATTAGCTGGAGATCACTTGAACCCGGCAGGTGGAAATTGCAGGGAGCCAAGATTGTGCCACTGCACTCCAGCCTGGCAACAGAGCAAGATCTGTCTCAAAAACAAATTTGTGGCCAGGCGCGGTGGTTCACACCTCTAATCCCAGCACTTTGGGAGGCCGAGGCAGGCGGATCATGAGGTCAGGAGATCGAGAGCATCCTTGCTAACACAGTGAAACCTCATCTCTACTAGAAATACAAAAAATTAGCTGGGCTACTCGGGAGGATGAGGCAGGAGAATGACGTGAACCCGGGAAGCAGAGTTTGCAGTGAGCCGAGATGGCGCCACTGCACTCCAGCCTAGGTGACAGAGCAAGACTCCGTCTTAAAAAAAACAAAACAAAACAAAACAAAAAACAAGGCTGGGCATGGTGGCTCACGCCTGTAATCCCAGCACTTTGGGAATTCAAGGCAGGCAGATCATGAGGTCAGGAGATTGAGACCATCCTGGCTAACAAAGTGAAACCCCGTCTCTAGTAAAAATATAAAAATTAGCAGGGCATGTTGGCGTGCAGCTATAGTCCCAGCTACTTGGGAGGCTGAGGCAGGGGAATCGCTTGAGCCCAGGAGGCAGAGGTTGCACTGAGCTGAGATTGTGCCACGGCACTCCAGCCTGGGCAACAGAGCAAGACTCCGTCTCAAAACAAAACACACACACACACACACACACACACACACACAAAACAACCCCCCCCCCCCCCATAAAAACAAATAACCATAGACTGGGTGGCTTAAACAACAAACATTTATTTCTCACAGTTTGAGAGCCTGGGAGGTCTAAGATCAAGGTGTTGTCAGATCTGGTGTCTGGCGAGACTCGGCTTCATGGGTTGTGGATGGTGGTTTTCTTGCTGTGTCTTTATACGGAAGAGAGTAGAACAGGGAGCAGGTTATCTCATGTATCTTTTTGTAAGGGCAGTAATCCTATCACAAAGGCACCACCCTCATGACCTAATTACCTCCCAAAGGTTTTGTCTCCAAATACCATCATCATGGGAGTTACAGGCAGTCTTTAGCAGCTTGGGCTATTTGTTCTTGTTGTTTGGCTTCACAACAAGATGTAGGAATTCCTAAATCTGGTGGTAGAATATTTTAAAAAATATATTCTATTTAAATATATTTTTAATTTATATATATTTTAACATATAATTAAATAAATAGAATATTATATATTTTAAAAATACATTTAAATAGGATATATTTTTAAAAATATTCTACCACCAGATTTAAGAATTCTTACATCTTTCTTACAGAAAGAAGCCAGAGGAGAGGCTTTCCTGTCACGTGGTTCATGTCTGTACTCTGAAACATCATCACGATTTTTTTTCCAATGAAAAGGGAATGGTTTTCTACTCTCAAAGAATGGAGAAATGCCATTTAGCTAGGTATTCACTGGTATTTAAATGAGATGGTTCCTCTGCTAGTTAGATTGCTCCTTGACAGGGTGCTTTCATATAGTGAGTGCTTTCTTTCACAGATCATCTGTTCAATCATAAGAATGTGCCTTATTTTAAAATGAAGAATGCATCAAGCTTTAACAGGTTTAGGCCGGGCATGGTGGCTCATGCCTGTAATCCCCACACTTAGAGAGGCCGTGGCAGGCAGATCACCTGAAGTCAGGATCGAGACCAGCCTGGCCAACATGGTGAAACCCCATCTCTACTAAAAATACAGAAATTAGCTAGGTGTGGTGGCACGTGCCTGTAATCCCAGCTACTCAGGAGGCTGAGGCAGGAGAATCGCTTGAACCTGGGAGGCGGAGGTTGCAGTGAGTTGAGATTGCGCCACCACACTCCAGTCTGGGTAACAGAGTGAGACTCCGTCTCAGCAACAACAAAATAAGATTTAACAGGTTTAAACAGAGTTCAAATTGTTTCATTGTTTAGATATTTGACTTTAAATTGCTTTTATGTCTTCTGTGAACTAACAGTTATATTTAGTTGATTTCTTTTTCTAAAATTTGCGGTTTTTTGCTAACAATTGAATAATCATAGGATAGATTTCTATACTTCTGCCTATCACATTCGAATATGAGAGTTCTTATCTCTGTTGGATATTGGCTTACCCAGAGAGTAAAGGCTCTTCTGTGGAGTAACCTTGGGACTGTGTAGACTTAAAATATTCTTGTTCAAGACATTTATGTTTAGAAGATCATTAATAGCCAAATGAAATTAAGCTGTGATAACATGTAACACTTTGCCCTCACCCTACCTACCAGCCTGACCAACACATCTTTCTTTCTTTTTTTTCTTTTTTTTTTTTAAGACAGTTTTTTGCTCTTGTTGCCCAGGCTAGAGTGCAATGGCAAAATCTTGGCTTACCACAACCTCCACCTCCCGGGTTCAAGCGATTCTCCTGCCTCAGCCTCCCGAGTAGCTGGGATTACAGGCATTTGCCACCAAGCCCAGCTAATTTTGTATTTTTAATAGAGACAGGGTTTCTCCATGTTGGTCAGGCTGGTCTCGAACTCCTGACCTCAGGTGATCCACCCACCTCGGCCTCCCAAAGTGCTGGGATTACAGGCATGAGCCACTGTGCCCAGCCAACATCTGACTTTCAGTATGGGATGTTTTATCCCATCCATTTATGTTAGCCACTAACCGCTTGCCTTTGATTCACCATTTTAATTGTTAATGTCAAGATATTAGTGACATGTTAAGTTTTGGCTTTTCTTCCTTTTTTTTTTTTTTTGAGACGGAGTCTTGCCATTGTCAGCCCAGGCTGGAGTGCAATGGCGCGATCTCAGCTCACTGCAACCTCTGCCTCCTGAGTTCCAGCAATTCTCCTGCCTCAGCTTCCTGAGTAGCTGAGATTATAGGCACCCACCACCAAGCCTGGCTAATTTTTGTATTTTTAGTAAAAGCAGGGTTTCACCATGTTGGCCAGGCTGGTCTCAAACTCCTGACCTCAGGTGATTCACCTGCCTCGGCCTCCGAAAGTGCTGGGATTACAGGCGTGAGTCACCACACCTGGCCAAGTTTTGGCTTTTCTACATTAAATAATTTTAGTTTCTGCTCTGTTCCCCTCCCCTAATACCTGAAAATTAGGAGAAGGATCTAATTAGATGTGGAAAAGCATTCAAATGCATAATAGTAGGTAAAATTAGATAACTGCTTATTTTGAAGAAATTTCACCAAAGAAACAAATGTTCTTTACATTATTTGTAAGCTTGCATTTACAATAGATTTCCAAGGTACTAGGCCTCTGGATTTTACCATTTGCCGCTTAAACCTGAAATTGGCTAATAATCAGTGATCTCAGAAGAACTCACCACAGGACAGCCTGAAACGTCCAGTCCTGGAAGTGAAGTGCTTGCATGCCATCAATTACATTAATTACCAGTAGTTATAAGTCAGAAAGGAGACCCATGAAGAAAATGGATTCATCTGATAATATTTTCTATTCAAAATTTATTATATTCTATTCAACAGAAATGTACATCAAAACATTCACCCAGAAAACCAGGAGCTAGTAAGGGTACTTCGAGAACAGCTTCAAACAGAACAGGTATTGTATATATATTTATTTGAGGAGTAGATGTGATAGCTCCCTTTGCATGTGAAATTGTGATAGAACATTAGTAAATTACTTTTTGGAAACATGGGCTTCTTTCTGGCTTCAAATTACCTTATATTATTTTATAGATTGTATATTTGCAGAATGGGCAAATTGCCTAGCCTTAATCTATTCAGATGTCTTCATGTTTGTTTATTATTAATTTGCTTTAAAATATAGCAGTTTTCCTATTGTTTATTAGTGTAGAAATAATTGCTGTCTAATTGACCTTAATGAAATGTAGTAGAAAAACCCTTTTTTTCTGACATATATTCCCTAACATCTACAAAGAAATAACTAGAAGAG